>NC_081256.1:23154279-23465643 GCF_030490865.1 Poecile atricapillus
CAAAGTCATTTATAACTATTTTAAAAGGCACTGTTATCTACCATGTCATTAGGACCTTTGGGTTCGGTTTCCTTCATACTGATGACTGTGGGGGTGGGGGAAACACTGTTACTAAAACGGTGAGACTCATACAAAAGTATTTACAGAGAAAGGCAGAAAAATCCCCTCCTCTTGTTCCAAAAGAGAAACATTTGCCCAGTGGGAGAGGACAGCCTTTCTCCCTATCCTCTCTCCCCAGCCGTGCCAGAGCCATGACCTTGAGTGGGGAAAAATGAAACAGTGACGATGGGGGAGAAGCTGTCAGAGTCCTCCTAACAATGGGAAAGTGTCTCTCTCATTTCTGTTCTATTGCTTTAAATTCTCCTATAATCAGGGGAGCTAGAAGATAAACTAAAATCCCTAAAACCCACACCAGAACCCCCAAACCATCCTGGCTGCAAGAAGATGGGGCAGGTGGTCGGGACAAAACGGCGAGGACCAAGAGGTAGGGCTGGCTGGAGCTGTCTTTCTAGAGAAAGGGGGCAAAGAGACGGGGAGAACAATGCTTCAAACTACCAGACATTTGTGCTGCTTTTCTAAATCTCCCCCTGGGAGCCTGCCAGCCGTGCATGTCAGCAGAAGCAAACCCAGGGCACATGAACCCACCAGCCAAAGCATCCAACGGCAGCCGTGGGGCGTCCCCGGGGCGTCTACACGTGAGCGCTCTTGGCGTGGGTGGGCGAGCTGGATCCCGAGCCGTAGTAGAAGCGGTTCTCACCGAAGGTCTGCGCGTCTCCCGAGCAGCACACGATGACACAGCCGCCAAAGAGGCAGAGGGCAGAGCCGATCCAGCCCGTGTAGAGCGAGTAGCCGAAGCTCATGATGGTGGTCTCGCGGTGGGCGCACACCGGGAACCAGATGGTCGCCACGACGCCGCACATGGCTGGGGACAGAGGGAAAGGACGGCGTTAGGGTTCCAAACTGGAGGGAGTGACGTCAGAGTGTCACCCCACTGTCTGGGGACAGAGGAAACCCATCCCTCCTCCCTTCCAGCCCCACGGTGGCACCCTGAAGCAGCGGCATCAGGGCTGGGTGCAAGAGATCTCCAAGCAGGAGGCAACATGGGAGCCTCAGGAGTGAGAGATGGAGAGAGAACAGCCACCTCTCCCAGGCACCAACTAGAAGGAAAAACAACTGCTGCCTGACTCTAATATTCATTAGAAAGGAAGCAGATTTGTTCCCTAGAAATAACTTTAAGAGGGGAAAAATGAGAGTCATTCCTGAAACTGATGTTCTGCAGAACTGCAGAATTAGGAATAGATTAGATATGAAGCGAGGCCACGAAAACCATATGGATCAGTGAGAGAATAAAATCTGTGGACCAGTGTGAACTGGTTTAAATCCCTATTTCCACAGCGACTCACCCATGTCACTCCTCATCATTGCACTGGCTCTACTGAGTAGTCACATAAACATCACCAAAATATCCCAGCACTCTAAAGCAGAGTTTATGAAATATGAGCAGAAAATGAACAGGGACAAAATAAGCAGTTAGGCATTGCTGGGGTTTTTTCATGGAAAAGGAAATGTCTTGAAGCTCTGGAAAACAGATTCTACTTCCCTGTGGAAAATTTCTATCAAGCGATGGAGACAAACCCAGCAAGGCTCTCCAGACATTTACTGAATTGAATAAAAATGGGACCCAAAGAGTCTGCAGAAGAAAATACAGAATCCTATCTAGGGACTACAGCGGGTCAAAAAATTACTGCAGGCTTCACATTTTACTTGATATTCCATAGGGGGTTTTTCCACAAAAAGCCAGAAGGCAGCTGCAGTGGTGCTGTGAGGTGGCATGTGAGGAAGACAGTCCCCACAGAGTCCCCACATGCACCAAGGGCAACGGGAGTTGATGGTGTTAATCACCTCCCAGGAGCAGGTCCTAAAACAATACTCCTTGATGGCCTGTACATCTGAGAAGAATTAATCTGTCAATATTTACTTGCCTCTGGGACAAGCTGTGCAGGACTCCATCCTTGTGGCTATCAGAGAATCAGAGCAAAACAATAACAGGACCGTGGCAGCGTTACAGATTTCCACCGACCGTGTTAAAAGGTATCTGGAGGCAGTGTCAGAAAGTTAAGGTTGCAAGAGGGAAAAAGAAAGGGGTGAGATTAAAAATAAAGTTGTTTAGTTAAAGCAGAGAACAAACCGTAGCTCCTGGCCAGTACAGCAAAAAACCCATCCCCAAAGCAGCAGTTATTGTGAGAGAAAATATTTTCTTATGGAAAAGAGAAGAACATTTGAAGGATGCTTATAAAGCCAGAAATAATTTTGGGCCTCCTCAAAGGAAGGGCCCCGCAGCTTTGGAAGGAATTTTGGAGAAGGCAGGGAAGGGAGAAGAGCATTTCTCCTGCATGTGGAGTGGTCCTGCAAACAGCTCATGAGCCTCCAAAGCTTTCAAACAAAAATGTATCAGTTGGGAATCCACAAAGCATTCTAATGGGCTCTGGGAACAAAGCTGCTTTGTTGTCCGAAAAAACACAATCATCTTTTCTTTCTCTGTCAGCAGTAAATATATATATATATATTTGTCTATAGACTATAAGAGCCTTATCTCTCCAGACCCTCCCCCACAAGACAGCACCAAAGAAAACACTTGCACTGGGCTGAGAAGAGCCCTCAGGGATGCTCACACAATGGCATCTCTTGTGCATGTGGCTCCACTACATGTAAAACCACCTTATTTTAATGCTGACAATACCAGAAAGCTGTGAAACACAAGCCAAGGACTTTGCATGGGTTCACTTGACCTCCTGTCCTCAGAGGCCACCAGCTGCCGTCAGTCACCAGTGACCCTGTTGCTGAGCAAGAGGAATGCCCTGGAACAGAACTGGGTTTCATCGCTCTGCATAGATTAGGTTGGGCTGTAAATCCTCCAAGGAGATGGGAAAAGGACAGTCAGCAATTGCAATATCTCTCTGTGGGCTCAAATTTTATTCTGGTTGTACCACAGGGAAAGGCTGAAAAAAAGGTGATTTGACAAAAAACCCAAAAAGATTGGAAAAGGAGTTTTAGGGCAAGTTTCAAGTTCTAAAATGGCTGCCTACATGGAAAAGAAGGGTAGATAGAAGTTGTTTTCTCTTGTGCTAATGTCAAGACACCCTTTGCCTCTCTCTAAACAAGAGATCTTCAGACGGTAGAGCTGCTGTAGCCAATATAGTCTAGCAGAAAAATAAAAGAAGGTCTGCAAAGAGAAGGAATATTTTCTATTAGAGCAACCAATTTAGTTGGGAAAACAGGCCTGTTTTGGGGCACAGGTGTGGAAATCCTGCCTGCTTTTTGCAGCTGGAGTAGGCAGTCTTGTAAAAGCCACTGCCTCTACCTAAAATTCCTCCTGGCGCTGCACGGCATGAATGTCCTTGCTCCATCAGATTGTGGTGGATCCACAGGGATACATCCCAGCTTCCAGTATTTCCAAGTCTTTTTTAACTGTGGATTTGCAGAAGCTCAGTCTGCTGAGCTGAAACCCTTAATACTCAACATTAGAGATGTGTTGGAGTCAGAAGGACGTGCACAGGGACAAGAAGTGCAGAAGGTGCTTGGGGAGCTGGAGGAGGGGGAACAGGATTGTTCTAACTCAAGGGACAATGAGTCCCTGCCAAATTCCTTAACAGTAAGTTAAAGGCTTTCTGCAGAAGAAAGAATACTTTTCCTTCACATCTAAATTTAACTATTCCGAATTGCTGACTCAGAGTCACACGGGTTTCTCTTTCAAAGCATTTATTTGAAAAAAATAGATACCATATATTTTTTTTCTGTGTTCAAGGCAATCTTTTTTCTTGATACCTATGGTTTTACAAGTAAACCTCATGCAGCCTTCAGAAAAACTCATTAACATCCTTTATTTAGTACACAATGGCTTATTTTGTAGCAGCAATTCCCACTAACATATATTTTATCTGTTTTCCAGTGTCTGAGTCCTTCTCTTCCAGAGGGAAAATGCCCCCTTGGTTACCAGCAAGGGGTCCTCCAAATTAATATCAACAACAAGGGCTGGGCCAGGGTTTTTCCATCAACACCAACACGTGAAATGTTTTCATATCAGCCCAGAGCAAACCTCTGCTGATGGTTGTTTTCTGCCATAAATCAATTCTCTGGGTCAGATAGGATCAAGCAAAGCCATAAACACATCAGCAGCAGAATAGCAGGGCGTGCACACAGGTTGCACTCCAGCAGCCTGTGATTATCAGTGGACAGAAAAATCAATGGAATATCTAAGCCCATTGTTTTCCTGGCAACCTTTCAGCTTTTTATATATATAATTTTATTTTTTTTTTTTTGGCTCTGTGTTGTGCTTCAATCCCTGTTTTCCCTTATAACAAAATTCAGTGACAAACTGCCATCCCTTCCCTGAGCAGCAAGTGAAATTTGCCTTGGGGCCAGCTCCCCTGTTTGCATCCCCACTCCCTATTTCTGCTGCATTAGGGAGTGTTTTGGGGGCCACTTTCTTTTAACCAGAGCTCTGGGTGTTGCTCTCCCCTACAAACCATGAGTGAGAGTTCAGTGGCCAGAGGGTGAATAAAAACAGTCCAGGGCATGTTAGCTCTAGAATATAATGGATTTTAACTCAGTATTGTATCTTTTGGGGCCTGATCTATGCTTGTTAAATGCTCTGGAATGGTGACACCTCATCTTGCAACTAACAGATCATTAATCAGCTTAAAAAATGTCAAAGTCCTAAACTCTGTACATTATTCTTCTTCCAAAGGGACTGTCTTGCCGATGAGCCTGAAAAAAATGTGCTTTGTAAATACAAATATGGGTTGGTTTTCTCTCTTTTTTTTTTCCTTCTAAAATAAAAGCAACCTAGGAGCAAAAGAAGGTTATTTATTCTTCATTTGTGATACGACAAAAGAGCATTATTGTAATTGTGACTAAAACATTGTGGCCAGGCTGCTGATCCCAGCCCAGATAATTTTTAGGGCATCAGCAACACCAGTCATTCATTCACCTGTAGGTGCTTTAGAGCTCACAGGGGTGAAAATCGTTAAGATCTGGTCCAAATCTGACCCAAAGAGCATTTGTCTGCCAATGTCTCCGTGATACAAATGTGAGAGATGTGATCTCTCACATTTCCTTTCCTCACAGGACCCACCTAGTTGGCAAACCATGTTCTGAGGCCGAGGGGAACCCGATTTATGGAGCACCACAACTCTCCATCATTGCCTGCTGTTCCCACTGGTGTCCCACTGCAGCATGACTGGGATGGGATAGTGGCACACCAGACACCAAACCCTGGTGGGACACTGCAGCATAAAGGATTTCACTTGTTCTAACACAGCAGTACCCAACACTGTCCCTGCAATTTGTTATATGTGAGCTGGTCCTGTCATCCTCATGCCCTTTGGGATTTTTAGGGACAGTCCTCCTGCCTCCACATCTGCAGCCATGCAAGCAGGGCTGACCTGCAGCATAGTTCTCCTTGACTGGAACCAAAATCTTGTGGCTTTTTTGGCAAAGTGCAGCTCTGATGGGCCTGGGCAGGGCAAATCCATCAGAGCAGTCTCTTCCAGCACCCAAAGTTCATTCACAGGCAGAAGAAAACCTCCACTTTTTCTCTCTCTTCTCCAAGCCCAAATACGTGTCTCAAGGTTCCAGGGCATGGATGAAGATCACATTCCAGCATGGCTGTTCGTGATTGGGATGTCCTAGACAGGCCCTATAAAGCTGATATTAGGACTTCCAGCTGTGCTCTTGAACTCCACAGACACCAATAGGCCCCCTTGGGCTCAACCCCTCAGATTTGGGATGTACGGACTTGTGCTAAGCACACGGTGACAGAGGAGGGATGGCTCGCATGGAAGGAGCATCCAGAGGACAGCCCTTCCGAGTGTGCAGCTATATTCAGTGCCCACTTGAAAAAGAAGAAGAAGAAGAAAGAAGACGGGCATGATGTCAGTGCTGGCTGCCAGAGAGCAGCAGAGCCACACAAAGAGGCCACTTTGCCTCTCCCCTCCTCCTCTGCCACAGACGGGTGAAAACAAGGCCCCGCAGGCTGTTGCTGAGATGACGAGGCCTCAAGAACATGCAGGTGTTGCATGGGGGACAATGAGCTCCACAGTCTGTGCTGCTCAAAACAATCTCATCCACAAGCACCAAGGACGGGAAGAAATTCCCAGGGGAGCCTGGAGGCCAAGGGCAAGGCTGGCCCGAGGGGGTTGGGAGGCACCCAGGGCATGCCAGTCCTCTTCCCGTGCGGTGCCATCCTTCTCCCCACGTCTGTGCCACCTCCATGCTCCATCCCCTGTGGCTGCCACAGGACCAGCCCCATCCAGTAAGGGCTTCCCTTCCCACAGGGGAAATTTGGAGGCTCTGCCTTCCCTATAAGTAGCTGGGAAATTTAGACCCTTTCCCAAAAATCACTTCCACAGTGCACCAGCACAATCCGTGCCTGCAGGCACTGCCTGTGTGCAAAGGCCTTCCAAGAGAAGCCGTGCCTGAGGACTCCACAAGGCGAAGACAGAGGGAATCACAGCCCTCCCTCTATCCCTGCTTCACTCCCATCCTCCTGCCCTTGTCCTCCCACTCCTGTCCGTGCCTTTTGTCCACCCACAGGCTGCAGCAACGCTGGAGAGCTCCAGGGGCAGCTCAGCCTGTGCAAATCCTTCCAGGAGAACGCGCCCGACCAGCCTGCACCACCCGGGAGCGGGGACCAGGCTCCAGCCTGCCACACGGGGCAGATGCCTTACCCAGGAGGATGATGAGGATCCCTCCCAGCTGGGACCGCCGGTACTTGGCTGCCCCCGGCTCGTGGCCCATCCGGATGCAGGGCAGGACGGTGATCAGCAGGAAGATGGCAGGGAGGCCCAGGACGGAGGCGGCGATCATCAGCGCTCGACATGCTTGGACATACCCTGTGGGCAAGGCAAGGCAAGGCATGAGGAGTTCAGTACTTGGCACAAGAAAAGGAGACTTTGGACAAAAGCTCCTGTTTGATTAGAGCCCAAGAGCTGCCCGGAGTACGGGAAATGGGCTCATTGCTGCGTAAACATTAAATCTTCACCAGGCATACAGCAAGTGCAGTGCAGTGGGGAGTGTGTGAACATGGGAGGTGCAGCCTCACAGCTTTCCAACAAACAGCACTGCCCAGAAAACACAGGCTCTTCCTAGAGATACACTGAGAAATCATGGAGCTGGAAAATATGGGAAGGGAAAGTAGAAGAAATTTTCTCTAGGAAGGAGTTTCCCTATATCTTCGCACAGTGAGAGTTTGATTAAAGAACAAGAATTTAAAATCTTTGACATGAAATAACAGTAATTTAAAGCCTCAAAGACTCTCCCATCATTCAGAGGGCTGAATAGTTGAGGACCCACTACTGGCACTGCAGGTCCATGGCATGGTGCCAGCAGCTGCCCCGAGGCAATGAGCACGCTTGAGCTGGGAGGAGGAGGAGGAGGAGAAGGAGGAAGGACACTCCTGACCCATCTCAGCACTGCACCCCAGGAGCTCAGCCTGGCTGTGGGGTCTCAGAGGACATCCATGACTCGAGCTGAGTACTGGCACAGCTCTTCCTTTGGGAGAAGACTGTACCTTACAGAGCTGCTTGAGTTGCCATGACCAAGGGCCATGTTATTCCTCTGGATCCCTGTGGACATCACAGGATCCCCTGGCACTTCATCAGCTCCCATTCCTCTCCTACCTGTCCCTGTGCACAAGGAAACAACAGGGACCAGGGGCTGTGGAGGTGCTGGGCAGGACCATGACATTTCTGCCACTCTGCAAGGGTCTATGTATCAAAATATATGATTTTTTAAATATTGATATACAATGTGTAAGTCTAAAGTTTACAAGATATATTTTATATGTAATGTATATAGGCTATAGAAAAATTACATATAGGTAAATTATACCAGGTCATTACTAGCATACAAAAGGAAAAGGACAAATGTCAGATTTGTCCCAGTGCCTAGTGACCTCCCCCAGTTTTCAGGACAGTCTCAGCGCAGTGAGTGTGCTGTCTCTCTGTCCCCTCTTATTAACAAGAAGAAGCTGTCAGATGCACACATGGAATTTCAAGATGCTTCAACTAACACCAGCAAAGAGGGACCTCGAGCACATCCCACTGACACACAGGTACAACACTAGGAATGAGGATTTTACTGTTTCTGGAAATGCAGACACTCTCTGGATTCAATATTTCCTTGTTTTTTTCAAGAAGAAACTTTAAAAATTTTTTTTACCTGAGGAGTTCAGAGCATAAAAAGAGACCCTAAACAAAGGAGATGGCTGTACCCAGTGTGGATTATGTGGAATCAACCCCAAGTAAATGAGAATACAAACAATCCATTTTAAAGACTTGATTCAGACAATGAAAGGCTCTAAATATATTTCAGCTATTGGGCACACCAGGATAAATTTCCCTCTCTTGCCAAGCTGTTGGTATCAAACAGGCTACAAGCAGAAACATCTTGGTTTGTGATTTGCTTCTGCTTGAGGGAAGCTTTGCTCTCTGCTACTGCAAGACCCATTCACTTATTTATTAAGTTGCATTCACTAATGTTTCTTTGGGGCAAAACCTTCCTCTGTCTTCTCTGCTGGATCAGACTTAACAACAGTAGCAGTAAGGCAGGCAAACTTACTAAAATCAAATAAAAGAAAAGAAGCACACACAGAGAAGGGGAAAATGAGAGACTCAACATTGCTAAGTGCTGTGTGACACAGACCAAGCTCTGTAACAGAGAGAAATCCAGGAATTATCTTTTTAACCTCTTGTAAAATTATTCTCACAACAGTTCAAACCAGTAAATAAGGAAACATGAAAGAAAATGACAAGGAATGGTCATTTCTGCCCTGTCAGCTTTGAGAGAGGTGCCTTTGACAAGGTAGAGGAGTTGCAATCTAAAGCACAGAAGAACAAAGTGCTACAGCGTGAGCAGTGGTTGAAACTGGCAAGCTCACAAACTAAACTTACAGGGACCAGACATCACAAGACTTTGTCAGGTTTAATTAGCTCAAAAGATGAATTAACACTGATTAAACACCTTGCTTAATTTTTGCTTTGCAGTAAACTAGATGAAAGTTACTATATCATTAAAAAGCAGCACATTAAATACAGTTACAACAGTTTGCTGTGTAAAAAAGTTCTGTCTTGCCTCAAACCTGTGAGAAGCACCAGACCATCAAGACTAATGATGATCTTCTGAAAGATTAAAAGCCATAGCAGCATTAATAATAGATGCTGAAAGATTCATTATGCTCCAAATTACTTCAAGGAATCAAACCATAACATTTGTAATAGTTCACCATCCCCTTGTAATGCTGTATTACACCTCAGTGTGCTCTGTATGTTCTGCAGTGCAAGACACCAAAGGAGCAGTGAGATTTTGCTAAGAGCAACGATTAAACATTAACTGGATTTTAGTAGCCACAGAAAACACCAGACCTGGGTACGATTAAAACCAGGTGTAAATCAATGAGAATCATGTTCAGAGCTATCATTCACCTTCTTTAGTGCATTTAATGGACCATCTCCTGTGCTGATGAAGCCGCAGGAGCTTCAGCATCACCTCGGGCGGCAGCAGCACCTGCGCTGCTCTGGGCAAGGCTGCAGCCCCCACTCGGGGTGGGAAGGGGAGGATGGGACACGCTCACCTGGCAGAATGAGGATGTCCACGAGGGGCTTGCAGTGATAGAGCCCTGTTGCCATGACACAGTCTGCCCACAGCCCCTTGGATCCCAGCTCATCCATTTTCCTGCAGGTGGTGATGGTGTAGCCGCAAGTCACCACCCAGTCGTTGGTGGCCGTGGCCACAACCACCCCGATCCACCCTACAAAACTGCAGACAAATCCAGCCAGGTGCAGGCAGGTGGCCACCATCTCTGTCCCTTGGTGGGAGAGCTGGACAGGACAGTGTCCCCGGGGTCAGCGGAGCCGCCCGGCGAGGTCCCGGCTGCTGGAGCAGGAGCTGGGCTTTGGCAGGACGAGGCTCCTGCTCAGGCTGTGCTGCAAACACCCGGCTGCCTCCGGCTGCTCCCTCCCTGGGAGGGGTCAGAGCTGCCTCCAGCCCCACAGCGCAGGGGAGGAGCAAGTGGGGAGCCCCAACTTCTGCCAGAGCATCCGCAGAGTCCGAGGGGAAGGAGGGTGTGCAGAGGAGGAGATGCACGGTCACACCCGAGCGTGCTTGGAAAACAAGCCAGGGGGGCTTGTTCAAATGCAAACGGCCCGACTATTCGAAATTTAGAGTAGAGGGAGGAAAAATTAAGGCAGTGTTTGAGAGTTGAGCTTTAATAAGTCACACTGGTACCTCCTCATGGAAAGATAAAGGGAAAAACGTGGTGGACAGAGTTAGTCAAGAGGTGGAACTGATCACCTCATCAGAGCCATCAGCACAGCGGCAGTAAAGGGACAAAATCAGTCTTGGGTCTTCCTGATGTTCCCAGTAATTGTAAAAATATAAAAGATCCATCACTGCTTTCTCTGCTGTGCCTGGGCTTTCAGAACTAGAACTCACTGAGAATTAAACAGTGTTTAACAGCACCATAGTCCCACTTTTTAATCCCCAAATTACAATGAGCAACTTTTAACTCGGACTTTTAGTCTGAGTAAATTTATTATATGAATTTTAGTACATTTGATAAAACAGGAGCAGCCCAGTTCAAAATGCCAGGGGTGGAGAAGCTTCACATCTTCCCGTTCTGCATCAGGAGAAACGGGCAGGCAGGACATTCTCCTAACTTCTCTCTGTATTTTCACAGCACACATGTCTGTTCTCGAGTGCCAGCACATCCCTGAGGATATTTCGTGGCTGTGTTCTCCTCCAGGCTGCTGGTTCTGCCGAGGGAAGGTTTGGATCCGCATGCCTGCAGAGACCACTAGTGGAGATCTGTCTGCGGTGCACGGGCAGCCACAGGGGACAAGAAAGTGACACAAAAATGAATTTCATTCACTCCTGGAGCTGTCAGTGAGAAAGAAATACTGGAAATGCCACTCCGAGTTTAAAGTGCTAGGAATTAAATATATCCAGCTCCTCATCCAAGGGTGTTTTTTTGCCGTTCTTTAACAAATAAAAATAAAAATAAAAATGTGAATAAGAGCATCCTAAGCTTCATTTGTCACCTGCTCCTTAGGGCCAAAATTCAAGGACATGAGGTCACAGTTATCTGTTAAAGCTTCACCTGAACACTATAGCCCTATGAAAACAGTTGAAAGTTCTTTTTAAAGAGAAACTTTTATAGTAAATACAAATTTTATAGTTGTTTTCACATTTGTTTTATATTGTTGGTTATTCCCTGGGGTTTTTCTATACCTGGTTTATGGTTTTTCTGTGAAGCCAAGCTTCCAGCTGGCCTTCCATGAAATTTCCTGACATGATTCCATCTTCCTGCATAGCTTATCCTTCTACTGCACCTACCTCAGGTGGAGAATGCTGTTATTGATATCCATCCACCGCTGTTATGTTGCCTAGGGCTCAATTCTAGGTGGATTTAATCTTCCCCTAAAAAGTATTCCTGCTTATTTATTATTCAGGAGATAAACTTATCGTCTCTTGGGTGAAAGTGCTGGTGTTCCACTTCTTGGACTGAACAATTGCATTGGACAGATCATGTGTCACCTCCTGAATTCGAAAGGAGATGACAAATTTCATCTCAAAGCTAGATTTGGAATCATTTTACACAGGGATAGTGCAGGCACATCCTAATGCACAATGTGTTTTTAAAATGCTGCAAGGTATTCATTGGCATAAACACCCTTCTGTAATTCAGTCTCCTACAGTTTTGGTTTCCTTAACCACAAAAGCTTCTTAACTCCATGTTTTCTTTCACAAATGTATTTATCAAGGAATGTGCAGCAGCAAGGAGTAAATTTGGCACTTTGGTAAGCAGCACTATTCAACAGAACTCAAGCTGGTGCCCACAGGGCACAGTGTGAATTATTTCATTAATATCAATAGAGACAGGAGACATTTACCATTTTGTCAGTGTTATAAATCACACCACCAACAGTTAAGTGAATGTAAGTTCATACGAGACAAGTGGACAATGATTTACAAGATCAATAAAATAAGGAACAAGAAGGACTTGCCAGCTATATGTCAAATAAACTGATACACTTTAGGCAACAGTCTTAAAAGCTGCCTTTTAAAAAGCAAGTGCTACACAGACATTTTTTCCAGCAACAGTGTGAGCTCCTTAAAAATCAATCTTTTTACCCTTCACTCCCAGAGTTTTTCCTTGATCTGCATTGTTCTCTCTGACAAAAGACAGGCGTGTCAATTAGTCATAGCTACCCAAGCTATCAACACCCCAGGGCTTTCTCATCCAAATGACTCACCTTGAACTTTTTCTTTACATTTTCAGCCTCATTGTTTCTTCCCTGTTTGGAAATACAGCAGTATAAAAAAGCAAGATGGGATGCAGAAATAAACAAGTTTAAGTGCTACAGTCACTTCTTAATTTTGTCCTATACTGAAGGCTGAACTCATCATTGTAATTTTCATCTTTATCCTGGTTCATATCACTTCTTTATCTGTAAAACACAGGCAAGCCCATGGCAGCATTAAGGGTTTGCAATTATCTGAAGCATCATCAGGATTTCCTATATGGGAGAGCAGTTCCTTAATACAAAGTATTTTTGCACTGATTTGAGGGGAAGAAAAACGACCAAAATGTGTGTGAATCTGCTTTCTTAAGCATCAAGAACAACAACTCAGTATGAATAAAATCTCCCAGAAAAGCTCCAAAATATTATTTGTAGCAAAAGTTATATTTTACTACAATGTAGAGGCGGGTGGGTTTAAGTGACCAACAAGAGTTTATTGTTGTAAGTGGTGGAAATTCAATGTAAATGAAAGATTGTGGAAGAACATGCAGCTTAGAAACTGCTCCCTCTTTTCTCCTCCATTGCTCCTTCCCTCTCTTACTCTGATTTTTCTATTTAATCTCCCCGATGCTACACAAAAATGTTAAGGTAATATAATCACATGGTTTACAAAAAGAACTCCTGACAATCACTCACCATCAGCAGTAACTATTTTTTCAGCAAATAAAGTAAAATTCTCATTTCTGATTTGAACTCTGTAAAATCTCAGCATTTAATCTTGCAATGTGTGTTTTTAATTTAATTTATTACTGAGCTATGGAAGAGTTGTGAACAACTCTCACACATTGCTTGAGCAGTCAAGCAGCAACAAAGCTGGGCACCAGAGAACTTGCCAAGTACGCAAGGAGTTCTATTTTTGGGTATAAACACCAAATTTACGCCGACATACATAGAAAGCTTGGTGCCAATACCTTTACAGAATCTTAAGATCTTTAGAAAGTGGGTCCATGGGGAGAGACAGCTTTGATCTTGTAGATTTTGCTTAAAATATCTTTTAGAGAACTGGGGATCTGCTGCAGGCTGTGGGAGCTCTGCTAACAAGTTTCAGTGTAATCAGAGTTTAATTTACTGTAGTCAAAGCAAGGAAGGCTCTGTCCTTAGAAAAGTACCAAGTTAAACACCTTCAAAGAGCCAAGTTTAGAAGTCAGTCTTCAAAAATAAGACAGAGACAAGTGTTGTGACATTACAGTTCTTTATTTGTTTTTGAGTCCACGATCTATACAGGTATTTACAGGGCATGGAAATGGATAACAGCACAAAATACAATTGAGGTATAAGCTAAGAGCACAGTATGTCATGTTTCAATAAATATAATTCAAAATTTGTAAACTAAGTGACCAGATAGATGCATCTTGTCTACTAAAACCATATAAAATATCTGTTAAATCTCACGTGAGGTAGAGGACAGTTTTGTGTGTCATGTAATGCAACCACAGCAACGCTGACAATAAGACTGTACATCATTGGCAAAGTATTAAAAATTGTTGAATGCACTGATCGTTTTTCCTATGGTTTCAGAATAGTCACTCAACCTGTTGCCTTGAGCTAACACGGACTGGGTTGTTTTGCAGCTACTTTCTGTCGTTTGAGAGAATTATACTGGCATGTCAACAGCAATAAATACTTTAGAGAGTGAGGATGAAAACACAAAAAACGTTCTGTCAATCACAGAAAGCAACGTGATGGCAACGAAATATTCAGACCAACCTTTTATTATTTCCTAGAATTCATTTAAATACAGTACAGCTGTGCTTTCCTTTAAGTGAGGTATCTCTTAGAAGAAAAAAAATTCAATTGATATCGTTACACTTAATTAATTTTCAAATAGCAAAATTTTATACCGTGTTTGCTGTGCTTGATGAAGTGCTTAAAACTCATTTTTCAAGCATTTTCCAACTGAACCACTAATCCTGAAAAGAACAATTTGCTAAGTAATGGAGACACACTGTAAAATCATCGTGCAATTTGTAAGCAATAACTGCTTTCACAAAAGCTAAAAAATGACTGTATTTTTTAAATAGATATAAGCAGCAAATAGAAAATTCTACAGACTTTCTGTAAAGAAAACCAATGAACACTCACACTACAAATGTAATGAGCAAAAAGAAAATTGAAATTTGCAGCTTTCTGCTGCTTACTATCAATGGCTTAAATAAAATTATCGAAATATTGCAAGCACAGATTAATAGGTAGGAGAAATTACATCTTTTGTCCACTTCACCATGTTATAGAAAACTCTGTTGTGTGGATTAATTACACAAATTAAGTGCAGAAAAAATACAAAGTTGTTATTTTTACTGACAATCAAAATATATACTCTACAAACAAGTGAATTCTAGGAAGCTGACCACGACAGCAATTCAAGGGCAACTTCCCAACTAATGCTAGGAAAGGTTTCCAAAAATTTCATAACACATTCTAGCTATCCCCTCCCCCAATACAAAACAAGAATGTATGAATAAAACATTGTGACTTCTAAAATACGGGCCAAGATTTATTTCTTTTCAGGCCACCAGTAGCTTTATGCTCCCACCCAACTTTTCCTACATCACTAATTGCATTATGCCTTTACTATGTACAGATGGTTTTACACCTAAGCTATCAATATATTAAATATAGAATAAAATTAGTTTAAGAATGTGAAACATAACTACATTCATCTAAATAGTCAAGCTGAATGATATGCTTTACAAAAACTAAAACACAGACTTAACTAAGTTTGGAGATTTAGATAAAAATCTCTCTCGTTTAGGGACACCTGGTTACACTGTGAGTGAGGGTGTTTCCAGACTGCCAAATTTACAAGAGTTTTACCCTCTAAGCTCTTATATTTTATTGATTAAAGTATACAAAGCATGTTAAAGTTCTCTTTTATAAAAGTATAGGAGCAAATTAGGCATTCACCTTGAATACTACTTATTCCAAAAGGTGCACTAGGCAACTTCCATCTTGGTGTAGGTGTCTAATAAAGCAACTTTCAAATTACAGACAATTTTAGGACTTTGTTCTACAGGCTTCATGTCACAACTACCTGGGAAAATTACTTCTTGCCTTAAAAGATCAACAAGCAATGACTGAAGGCAAACCAAATAATACATAAAGTGAGCAAGCTATGACTAAAAGCAAAGACCTAATGACTGATTTAGTCTCTACCTTTAAGTGTGCACTTAAGTGAGGGCCCTCAAGTGTGCATTCCAAGTTCCTATGTCAGGCTGTAAAAGGAACCATTCCATAGAATTAGGATAAGGTAGCAAAAAAAAGGTCAACATATATTTACCCTAAAACTTAAGAGCATTATTTACAATTTACTAAAAAACTATCTTTTGGAGAGTGTGAGCACACAAAGGTCTATGGCACATTTATGTATACATTATTACTTAAAATCAGTATAAAATTGTCTACACATATGAAAATTGTTTATGTTACGTCAAGAGCCTGAAAGTAGTATTTAAGAATTTTTAAAGGATTACAATAATTTAAAATGCATTCTAACTTTAGATTAACTAAATGGAGTATTTACAAAGCTACTTTTAAGGTCATTTTAATAAATGTTCCATTTCCTTTACCAGCCAGATGTTCAGAAACTATTAGGAGGCCTTATCTGTAACTGGAATTGGTAAAACTTCCTATAGCTGCTGGAGATCTTGCAGCAGTGAAAATATTGGTACAAAGGATGGCCACCAGCATTTTCAGAGCCTCCAGCAGTGACCCAAGTGCTGGCTGAAGGAACCTGGGCTACACCAGCCCTCCTCTGCCACTGCTGAACAACCGCTGGCCAAGGGGGACAGCTGAGCAGGAGGCACAGAACACAGGCAAGACCTGAATGCAAACAGAATATTCACTATCCTACTAATAAAATAATCCCAGGAGGGTTCCAAATATTCAACAGCTAAGCTATAAATCCTGTGGTGCATCAGTGACTGCAGCTGTGAGAACGAGCTTTACCAACACGGACAGCCCGAGCCTGCTCCGCAGCACTGAGAAGCAACAAAGGGACTCTCTCCATCCTTTAGCAGCAGCCAGGTGGAACTTTCCCATTTCCCAGCTCATCCAACACAGGATCTGCCAATCCCCCTGGGCAGCCTCAAGCTCTGCTCCCCAGCCAGCACACCTCCAGCAATACTCCTGCCTGCTCTCCCTGTATGCACGGGGCTGGTGGATGGAAAACAAAACATTGGTGGTGCTTTTAAAGCAAGTGGTGCACACACACAGCCAGAACCATTCAGTCACACCTCTCCCTCCAAACCAAGCTGCAAGGACAGGCCTTTTCCTTTTTAGTTTGTTTGGGGTTTTTTGTTGGTTTTTCTTCTCACAGGAAAAATTTGGAGATGGGAGCTGAAGAAGAGAGAAATATAATCCTGGTCTTTCCTCGCAGGGGCTGGAACTAGATGATCTTTAAGATCCCTTCCAACCCAAACCATTCTATGATTCTCAACACTGACAAAGAAAATGGATTCCTTTTCCCATCTAACCTGCTTTACTTGTCAGTGTAAATATGACACAGAGCTCATAAACAAAATTGTACAGTTATTAAAAAAATCATCCTATGACTCTATGACATTTAATTTACCACCTCATTTCTCATTCATTTTAAAGATATGTGCAATTTTATCTTTCTCTGTGATATTCAGTCTTGTTATAGCACTAACAGAGAAAAAAAGAACAAGAGTTTTTAGTTTTACTAGTTGAAGGGGAAAAAAAAACAATGTAGGTTTTTACTAGTGCTTTCATCCAAAATTAACTGAATTGTTACGAGAATATTAAACTTAAGTACCTCAAAACTGGCAAATAAAAGCACAAGTTAAAATTATATAATGAAACACTAGAATTACTAAAATATTCCTATCACTGACATGATCAGCTGACATCAACCAGCTGTATCCAGTTTTTTGGAGAGAAGTGCAAAAAAGTTTTTCTTCATCCAACTTTAGCCATGCATTTAACCCACTAGGAACCAGACTTCAGAAGTACTCAGACATTATATATATACATAAAACAGTAATTCTGTACAATTACACATTTCCCAATGTTATAGCTTAACAAACATGCTGTATTTTCTTAATTCATGGTAACCCTACCATGCCATTCAAATACAGAGACTATCAAAATGATTTTCAAAGTGCCATACCTCAGAATTTTATATTTTAAGCTATGATCACAACATCAGTTAAGGCCTGTTCTATGTAATGAAAGAAAAATCCACAAGTTGGCAAGAAGCTCAAAGTGTGGAGGCTTAGGGTACTAAAGAAATGAATACATATTCCTTAAATGTTATTTTTCTTGAAAGCATTAATATTTGAAAATCACTTAGGTCAAGCTTTCTCCGTTTCTGAAAGGAAAAGCCCCACCTTTAAGCCTTTTATTAATGTTTCTTTCATATGTACTATAGAGAAAAAAAAACAGAAGAAAACTTGTGAATTTTTAGCTTCCCAAAATTCCAATGTAACTGCAAATTTTTTAAATTCACAAAACCAAAACAAAACAAAAAAACAACCCCTAATGTTTTCCTCTTCCAGCAGAGCAAGCAAGTGCTGGCTCTAACACTCCTTAGATTGATAATGAGTTGTTAAATAGACAATACTGAAAAGGTCAGCTGACTTCACACAATGAAATTATGGGAAAAACTCATGCTGGTAAATCACTTTTGATACTCAATCATCAACCAGTTGTGGCAATTTTTAGCTCTGCCTTACAGACAAAAAGCTACCTTTACTTTCCTCAGTTCAAGAATATTTAATTCTCACTGAAACCCAAACTATTTAAGACCTTGAAGAATTGAGGATATTTTTAATGTACTTTTATAACTGGATGTGCAATTGATAGCAAAATAAAGATACCCATATATATTTTACAGACAATGTTAAAAGGTGTAGAGTCCTTAAGACTGTACTAGAAATAGACAGAAACTGGTCACTCTAAATCAAGAGTTTAGTATTTTTCATTGTTTGAGAAAAACACCAGTACAAATCAATGCAGATTTTCATTTGCTAGGAAAATCTAAAAATGTCTATCTATCTCTATTTATTTATATCTATGTATATCTTCATCTGGACCTGTCTGGGAAATAGAAATCTGTAGAGAACACTTTTTCTCAGCACACAAAAATTGTTCACAATTGTTAAAACCAAAACACCCTGTTTGAAGGACACAGTCATGCTTCCTCTTCCAATTTCTATTTTCCTTTCCCATTTTTTGAAGATTTCAGGATCTGTAGCTTCAATTCTTTTATCATCATCTCCAGCTTTTCCCGGGCCTCTCGTTCCTGTCTCAGTTCATCCTGGAGCTCTTGTCTATCTGCCTCTGCATGATCCAACCTCTGCCTCAACTCTGCCAGCTTTGAAAGAAGAGAGACAGAGTCAATTTTAGCAAACTTATCTTATTTAAAACATAAAAGGGTTACAGATGGCCACTCTATGCATCCAAGTATTTCAGTCCACCGGAATTATGCAGTTATCAAAATTATGCATTTACCTGCTACACCATTAGCAATATGCAAAGTTGCATAAACACCATGCTATAATTTAAAAAATTAGAAAATCTAATTTTAAATGCATGTAAGTTGTAGTTATATGAACTGTCACACCAGATTGTCAACAACACACAGAATCTGTTGGGGAAAACTGTGCTATGTCTGCATCAGCTGTGTCACAAATCCTAGACCAAACTGCATTTTTTCATCTCCCTGGTCCATTTCTCTTACCTGACTAAATATTACTTCTTTATTTCAAAGCCTGAACATATTTCTAGAAGAAACAAAACTGCCAACACTGTTTTCTGACATTCCTTAGTATAGATGAAATATTCAGAAAATCTCGAACATAACCATCTGTGTGTGTGTGTGTTCAAATATAAACCTGAGTCCACACAAATGTTTTCATGATATAGCTTGTGTTTAAACACAGAAATTAAGTATTTTTTTCCTCTTTGGAATACAGCAAGGCTCCAACTTGCTAGAATGTCACCAAAATTATTTGCAGTGACATCTGGAAACTTCTTTTCAAGTGTGGGAAAGTTCCTTATTGCACATAGTATACTATCAGCAGTTAAAACAGGGAGGAGACTGGAAACCAGCTATCCTCTCTCCCATTATTTATGAGGTTATTTCTTACCAAAAGACCTCACTCCATCTAAAAAAATCCATCTGCCTTTATAATGATAGGTATCTGACTGATGTACAGCATCCATCTCACTGAGAATTAGGAAAACAGCCCATGAGAAGGAAAGAGCAGGAACATACTGGGTATTTCTGGTGTTCACCAACTGCTACAGAATGTACTGGGTGAAGGAATGGCTGTGCTGGTTTTAGAGAAACATCACATTTCATCCCTGCTTTTTTAATCAGAAATACTTCAGCAGCTCTTAGACAACAACTGGCTGTTAATGCAAGTCCTGACTGCACAAGTGATGCAGTGAAGTGCTGCAGTGCAACAGTGCCCACTGCCTGCATGCTGCAACACGTCTCTGGCTTTGATTTCCAGCTCTAAGGAAAGGCTCCAGGACTGGTTATTCTGCCTGGTGACTGACAAGGTGAAGCAACTATTTCAATAAAGTCAAAAAGGGGGACAAGACAGTGTGTGTTCAGACAGGCCTAGAAAGAAGAGACTTTAAGCAAGTTGCAAATATCAAATTCTCAATTCTGTCTAATGCACAAGGAGAGCTCCTCTCAGTCCAGAGTTCTCAGACAGAAAAGGCAGCCTGGGCAATTGCTTTGGAGAACACATCAGATTAGGGCTTTTTTTAAATGCTGTATACACAGCTTGGGGAAGTTCCCTGTTCCCAAGACCTCTGTTTAACTCTGGTGTTTCTTGGAACCAGAATCTACTGCAAGATGTGATAAATGGGAAAAAAATAGGTTTGAATTATAAATTGTGAATAGATCTACCACAGAGGTAATAACAGAGTAAACTTTTACACAAGGAATGTATGTAGCTTTCAAAGTCTAACTTCAAAAGAAACACACAACCAATCTCCTTGGGGAACAATCCAGAGTTTTCACCCTCCAAAGGAAGTAAGCTGCACAAGCCCTATAAAACATGCTGTACATGATGATCTCCATAAATTAGAACACGTTGTTACTTGCACTAATAGGGCTTGTACCAGATGTTTAGTAAATCAGGCCTTAGTCAGAGAGGATTATTTCTGGCAGCAAAGGCCAGGAATCAGTGGAGTGGGATGTCACGAAATTAAATTCACAAGAAGGATTTATGATGTGAGTCTCTGCCCTACTCACCAAAAATACCAAAACCTGTCTCTCAAGTAGTGCCTGTTTCTCAGTTTGAGTCAGTCAGAACAGGAAATACACAGTTCACAGTTGTGAACAAAGGAGCACAGAGCTTTACTGAGCTCAAGTTTTGGATTTTGTTCACTTTAAAAATGAACCTGTTAAGATTAGTTTTCTGTGATAAGGTGCAAAATAAAAAAAAAACAATCATAACTACAGCTGATTTTTAAAAGGGGCATTCCAAGGTTCCCTCTGTTATTAGCTGTATTTTTTTCCCATTGGAATATCCTCCAACATAAAGAAGCAATAGTAAAAGCTAAAAAGAAAGTGAGAGGAAAAAACCAATTCCATAGGTTTTCCAAGAGGCAAGAGAGACACTAATACGATTTTCATTTCCAAGAAAACTCTTGGCCAAATGTTTTGGTAGAGCCCAGAAGGGACCCATCAGATACTGCAGAAGGTTCTACCACCAAGAAGCATGAGAAGCAGCAAGGTAAGCTGCTGATCTGACAAAAAGATGGTTCAGAGGTTTGGATTTATTTTTTTTTTTTTACATAAAATAATGATAATGTTTAAGTCTGTATCATGGACAAGCCCAAATATTGTTTTAATGAGGATGTAACAGACCTCATGTTTAAGTTTAATATTTAATCAATAATATCGTATGTTTCTGTAAGTTACAGTCTACCTCAGTTTCAATCAAGAACAGGGAAATAAATATTGCTGTCACTGACCTATTTTGGTATCTGTCTGTGGTGTCAGAACACACAGAGAAAACGAAACCTTAGGGTGGCTGAACAGCAACTTCACAATTTCCTGATACACTAAACGTGTTTTGTTTGAAATAAACCTTCCCATCTCACCTGTGCTGCATATTCAGCTTCCTTATCTTTTTCCAAATTGGAGTCACAGCTACATTTTTGTTTCAAGACTTGGTCCAATTTCTTCTCCAAGTCTCTCTGCTCAAAATAAAATTCTTCCATTCTTTGTGCATGCTCTGCTTGCAAACATTCGAGTTCTTTTTGTAAATTCTGCTGCTCTTCAGTCAGTTCCTTCATAGCTTTAGAGTTGCTTAACATTTCCACTTCCTGTAAAGAAAGATCAAGATCACATACTCCTTCCTTCTAACACCAGAAAAGCAAAAAACTTGAATTTAATGGTGTTTCTGGAACCAATGAGGCCAAAAAGACCATTTGTAACTACCAATAACAACAGCCTGATAATGGCTTTTACCTACTTAGCAATGACAGCATGGAATTCTGTAACATCCATCTAATTTTTAAGGAATTAAATTTCCAAGTACATGAAGCTTCCAGAAACAAATTTGCACTTCCAGCAGTGAACCCCAGGAAGCAGCAGCACTGATCCACTAAAACATACTTTGAAACAGTAAACATGCAAGAAGTGTAGCATCAGAAAACAAAATTGTTTGATTACTTTGTCCACTGACATTTTGATGTTCTTAAACTTGTATTTTTTTTAAACTTATCTCCAAGCTTTATCTGCAAAGAGGTAAACACAGCAGAATAAATTTAAAGCAGTAGCTCTAGGGTCCTACCTGAGCTCCTAGATCCTGAGATTAACATTTAAATTAAAATAAAATAAATGAAAATATTAGGTCTGTTCCATGGATGCAAGACACAAAGCAGCATTTAACTGAATTCAGAAAACAGAATGTCACAAATGAACATCAGCTTCTAAAATCATCCATTATTAAAGGAAAAGACTAAAAATAAAATCCCTAAGTGCATGGCTTAACAAGTGAGTGTAGGAAGGTGGCCTTTTTTATACAGGGCAGTGATAAGACCATTCCTAGAATAATGATAGCTGCATCTTTAAAAACCTGAAAACTGAGAAATTTTAAAGGATACAGAAAAA
Organism: Poecile atricapillus; assembly: GCF_030490865.1. Taxonomy (NCBI): domain Eukaryota; kingdom Metazoa; phylum Chordata; class Aves; order Passeriformes; family Paridae; genus Poecile; species Poecile atricapillus. The sequence continues at coordinate 23,176,738 of NC_081256.1, forward strand.
GCAGGAGCTGCTTGGACCCAGCAGCTGCATACTGAAGAGACACCACTTATTAGTGGGCTCAAAACTCATGAGCATGAGGGATATTGAAGATCTGGTGTCTGGATTTAAGCTGAGGGAAAGATGATCTGTGTGCTTTGGTGTTTCTAAGTGATACAATCTGTGATGTTGACTGTGGAGCCAGCAAGCTCACAGCAGCTCCCTGCTGCCCAGGGGGAAATGCACTCAGACTGCCACTGTACCATTTGGAGCTGCTGCTTCCTCCGCAAAATCGTGTTCAGCTTTTCCTGCTGCTTGATGTAGGTTTTCATTACTTCTTCCATGATCCTTCCCTTGTCATCCTCACAGCTGATGTCTTTCATGAGGGTGGGGGACAAGGTTCGTGCATCAGCACCTCCCTCACCACGGCCAGAGTCTCTGGGGATTTTGGAAGAAACACGCTCAGATTTTCCACCTCTCGCAGAACGAGCTGACACAGGAGGATCTACACAGGAGAAAACAGAGAACAATAATCACAGGAAGTTCAAATTCCAGAGTGGAAAAAATGCAAAGAAAACTGAGATTACAAAAAGGTGGAGGGAGTTTTTTGAAACCTGAAATAACATCACAAAATTCTAGCTTGGTGTAAAGTTTTTCAAAATTCTGTTGTATAAAAATCAAAGACTTCATTATAATTTCCGCTACTCACCTAAACGTTTATTTGGCTGCTCCACACCAGTTTTCAAGTCAATTTTTTCCTGTTCTTCAAGAGAAAGCTCTGGATAGGAGGCAGCTTTTTTGTGCTTTCCACTACTGAGCTTCTTCTCTGACTGCCCAGGTGAGGATTTATTAACTTCTGAAGCTTTTACTGTTGTTTTTGCGACGTCCTTATATTGAGATGCAAGAGAAACATTCGGGGCAACCACTTTATCACACATATAAAGGTAGTAACTGTAACAGCAGAAGAGTAAAATTCATAGTGAAAGGTAAGACATAATAAATGATGGCTGGTTGAGAGCAGTAAGTTTAATTTAACATGAGTTCAAACTGTGAAAGCATCAATGAAATATAAGGACATCTTTTTTTAATTTTTCCTATGCAAAAGGGAAGCCTAACAACCCACTCAATCTTTACTGAGTAGATTATCTAGATAAGGTTTTGAGGCTATCAAACAAGTAGATTTTACAAACATGGCTGATTAAAAAAATTACAGAAAATCATATGAAGACTTCATTTAGATGCAAAGAGTGAAATTAGAATTCCACTGAATCCAGACTCTCCAGCATTTTCATATTTTCATAATCATTATATTAGCAATGGAGGATGGGGAGATGAGCAGTGAAGTGGGAATGAGCACCTCACTCAAGTAGCAAAGCTGTGTTCTGACAGTCCTGGGGCGCGTCTGACACCAACGCTGGACTCTCCTTCCCAAGTATACTGAGCTGCCCGTTTGGATTTTCACAGCTCCTGGACTCCTGGGATCATCCCTGTGTCCCACCCTCACCTCACCACTGCAGAGGGAAGATAGCCCCAGGTGTGTTCAGCTCAGTGCCAAGATCACCAGTGCTGTTGTCTTCAACACTTCCCTTTCTCCTGGCTCTGAAGGAAGGCACTGGCAGGAACAGAACATGAGGGCCCATCACAGAAATTCCTCCACTCCCTTCTCTGCGTGGGAACCAGTGTGATGTGTGTGCACCAAAAAGGGTCTGCTCTGACCCAAATTCAGGACCTGGGCAGCCACAGGGGGTGAGGGCAAGAGGAATAGCAAGAACAACTGTTCCCCTCACTGCTGCAGGTGACAAACTGGGTAAGGAGTCAAGGAAATGCACTTGGTTTCTAAAACCAGGAAACCAGTCCACAGACAATTCAGCTGCAGCCCTTGTCCCACTGTGGAAGAAATCCTTCAAACACCTCTTGGATATCTTTTCTGGAAGGAGATTAAGTTGTCCTCGTGGTAAACAGGCCTTATGCAGCTTTCCACATGCATGCATTGTATTACAATATGAAAGATCAAAAGTTACCTCTGTCATTTCTACTAAGAAAGGGAAAATTTTAATTACATTTCAATTGTATTGCCTGCTGAAGAACACCCACAGGTCTTGAGTCCTATACCAAAAAACATTCATAAGCAGTTCATTAGTATTTACACTAAGAAATGCATAAAAATTTAGGGTTAAATCATTCCTGTGTGATACCTTAAGAATTTTCCTAACAGTTCAGGTTGCAAATACATTTTTTTTCAGTTTGAATTATCCCTAAACAGCCAAAAGTATTTGAATACTTGACAGTGCTTACAGTTCTACGTAGGAAACTCACTTACCTGGGGTGGAAAAAGGAAGGTGGTTGAGGATCAGTTTCTGTTTCTTGCTTTATAACTGGATACCACTGTGGTAATTCCAGATTCTGCTGTGGCTCTGCCTAAAGGAAAGAAAATAAAGTGGAAATTGAAACATGGATACAGGTTATTTACATTTTCATAAACACTCCTCAGAGAAACAGCATTTACACCATTAATACATTAATAATTTACATCATTAATACCAGAGAAACTGAGGTACCAGGAAATGGGGTGTCTTTGGCAGAGGGGCAGGGTGATGCAAGCCACAGAATTTTCTCTGATCTCCAATTTACCACTGTGGGCAAAATAACAATGAAATTGAAGGAAAATCTCTTTACAGACCTATCTAAAAGCACTGCTCAGTTTCCAGAACTCTACTAAATAAGCTTGGGAGAAACAGAAAGCAGAAACTAGGATTCCCAAAAGGTTGTAGGAGCTTTTTATAATAATGTGTCTATATAAAGTAAGTACCTGCCAGATACTTTAATTCAAAATTAAATGGAACACTGTGCTGGTGTTCCAGAGACGGAACTTTCCTCAGTCATCACAATTTTTTATTACACCACCAGGTAAAGCTGCTCCCAGTAACATGAAAATGCCAATTCCTCTGCAGTAGCAAACAAAATTAACTCAAGTGCACCAGAATATATAATCTTAAAAACTTCTGTGTATTTTGCATTTGGAAAGCAATTCTTGCTCTGTGCGTCTCAAGAAATGTTTTCAGAATTACTCTTTACTCAAAACTCCTGGTGATACTTCATACTCCCCTGTGAAGTTGCTCTTAATTTCAGGTGAAAGGTGTCTCACCATGTATTTACAATATTCTCGTGGCTAGGAAATTGATTTGTAATTTCACTGTATTAGAACAGCCCTGGGATGTGGGGGTTTGGGTAGGGTGTGGTTGGCTGACCCCAGGCAGCTGCCAAGCACCCACAGAGCTGCTCCCTCATCACCATCGACAGGGCATGGAAGGGAAAAGAGCAAGAAAGCTCCTGGATCAAGATAAAGTTGCTTTAAGAGGTGAAGGAAAAACACAAGTGAAGCAAAGGGCATGGCTCAGTCCCTCTCTCAGACAACTGCCCAACCACCCTCAAACAACCTCCACCTTGGATGCCAAACCCTCTTTCTCCTCCTTCTACCCCAGTTTTCATTTCAGTAGCCAGAACACTGGTATGTTAGCCACAGTTTTAGCCACAAATCCAAAGCACAGCACTATAAAGGCTGCTACAAAGTAAGTCAACACCATTCCAGCCAGACCCGATGTCTTCAACAAGCTGCTCAATTAAAAAACAGCTTATAAAGCTAAAAAAGTTTAACAATCCTGTATTGAAACTTCTATGTAGTGCTCTAATATCTTCACAACGTTTTAGGTGCTATATTATCAGAAAAGTTTTGTATTTACACACTATGGAATAAACTTTTAGAGAACTTCATCCCTGGCAGTGGGAGACCCCCAGTGAGACCGGTGTGACCTGAGCCATGGTCTGCACAATCCAGCACCACCCCACCTACCCCACCCTGACCAAAACTCAGCTCCCAGTGAAACTGAAATTCAACTCCACCCCTGCAGCTCCTCAAACCACTGCCAACACAGACATGGAACACAAGGAAGAGAAGCTCTGGAGTTGTAAATTCATAAAAAGGCTTTAAATAAAAAAGATTCAAATAATCTCTAGGAAAATGGCCTCATCCTGACTCTTGTCAAGTTTTTTCTACTTACTCAAATCATTCTAATAATTTAAGTAATCACATATAATCTACTTACACTGCAGCTAGTATGCAGTGATCTGATTTTAGCTTCAGATCACATTTGTCCATATTTTAGGACTCACATTTTAACATGCTTATATATTTACATATGAAATTATCAGGTCATCTCTATCTTCAAATTACTAGGTCAGATTTTCCCCTTTTTTTTACCTGTTTCAAATGTAAACTGAATTTACTGTCTACCCATTAGTGTGAATCTTGCAAATGAATTTCATAGCATGCAATCAAATTTTCAGTTAGGAAAGAAAATGAAATGTTACCATAAATAAACGAAGTCTTTTTCTAACAGGATTCTTCCCTCACAGTTCAAGTAAATGAAATAAGGCATCTATTTCAATATAAATCTCTATATATGGCTATTTCATTACCCAACAATTTTTTTTTGTTTTATATGCTCTTAAATAATTCCGTAAACACAAGTTGAATTGAATTACTTCTACTCAAACTCTTTAAAAGGGTTACATGAAAAGTGACTTGTTTTTCTTCAAGGCTAGTTGGACAAACTGTTCTTTAAGGAAAAAATGTATAGGTAAGTAACGGTTCCAGTGTAATCGTTAAGCCAGTAGTTTTAGCAGAGATTGGATTTATAAAACCCTCAGGAGAAATGTTAACCCCCCACACTGTGAGATTTCCCCCATGCACTGTGACCAGCTCAAGGAATCAGCCTGAAAAGCAAAACAAAGTCCTAGTGCAGAGACGATGAGAAACTGTCGCAAAGTCAAAGGGAACAAGGATCTGTCAGCACAGGAATCAGCAGAGACTCGGTGACAGCTGTTCCATGAAGAGCAGGTGGATGTTGCACTGCAGTCTAGAACTCCACAGAAAATTATGACAGTCAAGCACACAGCTTATAGCTTTCTTATTAGCACAAAGAACAGAAAGGAATTAATCTCAAGAGTACTTTGCTCTTAAAATATTGAAACTAAAGCATATTTGCACTGTGAAGTGAATAAACTCAGAGTGAAATGTTAAGTAGAAAGGCAAAGTATGGGATCCAGGATGCTCCAAAGACTATGGGACTTAATTAATTCTTTATTACTAGGTGAGGGAAAGACCTAGTCAAGGGCAGCTGTTCTTCCTAGGCCCTCCAAGATAACCACTAAGATGTGTCAGCACTTCTGAGGACTGACTCAGCAAAGGTGGTGAGGAGGTGACAGAACAGCAAACAGAACATCCTGCTGATAAATTCCCCTAGCACTGTAAGGAAAGGGAATGGCTACGTGTTGTACCTGATACCTCTCCCACAACACAGAAATGAGGAAAAGAAGTTGTGGCTGCTCCATCCCTGGAGGTGTTCAAGGTCAGGCTGGATGGAGCTGTGAGCAATCTGGTCTAGTGAAAGGTGTCCCTGTCCAGGGCAGGGGTGGAATGAGATGATCTTTAAGGTCCCTTCTAACCTAAAGCATTCTGTGATTCTGTGAAAAGACAACTGAAGCAGCCTAAGCTCCCCCAGGACAAGGCAAGGGAAACCATACTCCAACACTGCCCTCCTAAATGCTTTTACTCTTTTGTACTTCCCAGATGAATATCCACAGGACAGAAAAACCCCCGAAACCTCCCCCACCATTGTATTTTGTTCAGTTTTCACAGCTTCTGACTCTGGTTTCACACGTTGCTTTGTAAGACAGAACTACACAGGTCTGCAACAGAAGACTGCAGAAAGTTTTACAATTTCATTTGCACCAGTCCAGTCCAAATTACTGCCACTGCTAATTTCAGCTGAGTTTTTTTCATCTTTGCACATGAAACTGAAAGATCTCATTGTCTGAAATCTGCTGCTGTGGGAAGAGAAGCAGCATTTATAGGTGTGAACATGGAAGACTATTTCCACCGATGCATCCACCATGCTGTAATTCATTTCCCACACTGGCATTGCAAGAATAAAGACTGACATGTCTTTATCAGTTGAAAAGCAAAGTCTCTTTGCTAGGAGACTGCATCTTCAAATTCAGCATGTGGAAGCATGCCATACTGCAGACTTCCATGGGAATCTGCTGGTAAAATCTCTTCCTGCAGACTGGCACCACTGTAACAATACCTGTTACTACAGTCAGCCTTCCTGCAACACCAACTTTTCAGAAATTTCTGCTGAAAGGTGTCAGCTCATAGCACCCCTTTTTGGGCTCAACCATCTGCGCTGCTCTTGCTGCTATTTTGAAATCCACCACAAAACATCCAACAGGCAACATGGATTTATCATCAAACCAGCAGCCATTAAACAGACACAGAAACACCGAATACACTGAAAAGAAAAAGTCATGGGGCAGAAGCCATTAAAAACCTATTGAAGTTTAAATTATACCCCAAAATTGGGCTTTCTATGAATGGGAACATCTATGATATTAATGTTTCTCTGCTGCTTGTCCTATTGTTTAAAGTAGAAGCTCTCCAAGGGACAAATAAGCTCTGTATTTTGGAACCACAGCACTGACTTGCAGCAGTATTTTAGGAAAAAATAAGATGTCTATTATTAACTATTGTCAAGATACCGGCCTACAGCTCATTACTTGGGCTGCTTAAAACCCCCTCTTTTTGGCATATTTCACTGCACAAGTGGTTTAAACAGAAAGCTCTTGCTGAACAAGCAGACTTTGGGCTTCTAAATAGCCATTGAGCTTTCACCATTACCCTGCACACAAGTCATGAGATGGGTGGCCAGCAAGCCAGGTTGCCATCCAGCCCATGTGTGCATGCTGGAGTACAAATAACAAATGAAGAATTCATTTGTAGTACTCGATTTTCAAGCTCCTTTTTGCTTTGCTCAGCTGCTGCAGCACACGCTGTGTAAAACCTACCCAAAGGTCAAATGGGAGAAAGAAAATTTTCACAATAGCCTAAATTTTCCAGTCTGTATACCTTAGGCAGAACAAGAACCAACAAAGCCAAGCCAGTTCAAATGGTTACTTGCAGCCCAAAGAGGAAAGAAATTACCACCCCTCTTAATGAGAAATGTTATTTCCATGGTGAAGCTCTCACAAATTTAACTTAGGCTTGATGTGACAAGTATTCCCACTTAGGGAAGCCAAGTAATGCGCTTCTAAAACAAGTATTTACGTGTGAGCAGAAAGAGATCTGGGAGTTTTACAAGATCAGGTGAACTTACTTTGGACCGAGCTCTTTTCTGATTTTTCTCGCTGAATTTCTCCTTCATTTCCTCCAAGAGATGCTTCAGCTCTCTCTCCTCTGATGTGCCCAGGTATTTTTGGTTAATGTGCAGGTAGCAGTGCCACTTGGCCGACTCAAACCCCCAGTGGCAGGTCCTCTTGTCTGGGGATCGGTGTGAATGCATCACGAAGGTCTGGGGTGAGAACATTCCGTAGCATTCCAAGCACTGGATACACGGGTCATCCGGGGCAAGGTAGAACTGAGGTGCAAACAAGCCCTGGCACTTGCCCAGGCATTCATGCTCTACTTCGAAGGCACTGCCAGTCTCTTTCAGCTGGGCCAAGGTGTTCTTGCCAGGGAGGAAACTGCCACTTTGGGGAAAAGTGCGAGGGCGCAGTAAAGCATTGCATAGTCTCTGAGCGTCCGTCAGCGTAATGAGCCCACAGGACGGAGCATTGAATGGAAGAATTCCCAAAACCTTCAGGATGTGAAGCTGGTCAGAAGTGCACCTTGAGCAGTAGATATAGAGCTCATCACACACCGTGTTGATCTGCTGCAAGGAAAAGTCTCGGAGAACCGAATTCAACACTTGAGGCAAGCAAAGTCTTTTTTCTCCTCCGACTTTAAAACAAGAAATGGATTCCCCCTCCAGCAGGGTCTGGGTGAGTTCTGTGGAGCTGTCTGGAGGGATGAGCAGCGGACCAGAGAGGATTTGTGGTGATGGGAGAGGCAGGAAGACAGTGGGTGACATACTTTCCTGGGAATACCGAGCTGAAAAAGCTGCAGGTCCACCCAGCGAACTCTGGCTGCTTAGGTGGAACTGTGCCAACGTGTGTTTCAAACCTGGATTTAAACTCAAAGGCTCAGAAAGTGAAGCACTGTTTGGCTTGGCAGCTTCCCCATCAGCCTCCACTGGAGTTTCATCATAGTCATCCAAGTTTTCCTTCTTTATTGTTGGCAATTTATTTATTACAACCTGTACTTTGTTATTTACATGCATTTCTGTCATTGCTTTTTTCAGGGGAGGACTCCCATCCTCTTGGATCCTGCTCCTTTTTTGGTCTGAAACCAGACCTAGAGGGAAGTTTATCTGTGGGCTTTCCATTGCTAAATGCTAGAGCTTTAATTAAGTCAGTCCTGAATGTGCATTTTCTTGCTTTTTCATATAAAAAATAGTTTCATGTGATCTTGGATTACCTCAGGTACACCAAGTTGCACGCCCCTCTCACTAAAACATTACTTCTTCAGGATCCAACAGTAAAAACTGTAACCCATTTTGCATATAATACTGCAAAATTACTAATGGAGGTTACACTGTTTTCTTAGTTATTTGTTCAATTTTATAATATAAAAAACCCAATTCAATATGTATACAAAATGCATTCTTCATACCCTACCCACTATTTTACACAGTAGTCTTGTCCAGCAATCTAGTAAAAAACGATGCGCTGATGCGTGTTCATCCTCGATCATTTTTTTCCTTTAAAAAATATATTGTCTTTTCAAATAAGTCTCTATTTAAATATTAAAATAGAAAAACGGGCTCAGTTAGAAGAACGTCAATCTTAACACAACTGATCCAAAACGTAGCTTAGGTTGTGTGAAAATTTTATTCAGCACTTTCAGCTCCCAGAGATCAAACACAATCTTAAGGGCTTGCTGTATTGTGCTGCTAGCTTTATGATTTCACCACCACTGTGACAGCTACTATGGCAGTTCACAAATAAATCCTGAAATTAAAGGCTGATCCAGATCGACGGCAAAAACTAAACGTCCCTAGAGAGTCACCTTTCGCCCAGATGTCACTGGTGTGTGTCAGAATTTTCCCAGCCCAAGTTATTAGTAACAGAGGTGAGATCCAGGCCATGGGCTGAATTCATGCCGTGTGCTAGCACAGACTTTCTGCCAGTCCTTCCTGATAACCTGTGAAAGAGAGAGAGGCCGATCAAGCAATCCCAGAGTTTGCTCAGTACCTAAAGGGGCTTCAAGGGAACTGGAGAGGGACAAGGACATGGAGTGACAGGTCAAGAGGGAACAGCTTTAAACTAAGACAGGGAAGGTTTTTATTTGATACAAGAAATTATTCTCTGTGATAGCAGTGAGGTACTGGCACAGGTTGCCCAGAGAAGCTGTGGCTGCCCCATTCCTGGAAGTGTCTAAGGCCAGGTTGGACGGAGCTTGGAGCGCCCTGGGATAGTCGTCCTGCACCTGGAAGATGTCCCTGCCCATGGCGGGGAGGGTTGGAAGGAGATGAGCTTTAAGGCCCCCTCTAACCCAAACCATTCTGGGATTCCCTGTCAGAGGCAGGTTGCGTTTCCCAGGAACTCGCGGAACGCCGGGACAAGCCCCCGACCGATGGGCGATACCGGCGGGGGAGGGGGCAGTCCGGAGCGGCTCTCCCGGCGTGCACACCCGAAAGGACGGGCGCTCCGGCGAGCCGCGGGCCGGGCACCGACCCCTCACCCCTCCCGGGACGCCGCATCCCGCCGCTCCCTCCCGCGCCGTGACTCACCCCGGCCCCGCCGGCACCGCTCCGGGCACGGCTCAACCCTTCCCCCTCCCGCCGCCGGGCTCGCCCCTCCGCCCTGGCCGGCTCCCCGCTGTCCCCAGCCGTACCGCGCCGCTCCGCCACCCCCGTGTCCCTCCCCCCCTGCCATCCCCGGTACCCCGCTCCCCCTCTCCCCGCCGCCCCCGCGCCGCCTCTCCGCAGCCGCCGCTCCCTCCCATCCCCCGGCGGGCGCTCCCGCCCTTCCCCCACGGCTCCGCCGCCCCGCTCCCCGCCGTTCCCAGCAAGTTCCCCGGCTGCTCACCCGGCGCCGCGGGGGCTCCGGCGGCCGCGGGGAGCGGAACAGGCGCCGCGCTCGCGCCGCCCACCCGTGACCTCACTGCGGAGACCGAGACGGCGGCGGCGGCGGCGGCGCGCGGGCACGAACCCGCCGGCGGCGCGCGCCGGCCCCGCCCACTGTCTGGGGCAGCGGCGGGAGCGCCCGCCCGCCCCTCCCCCGCCCGCCGCCGCCTCAGCGCCGGGAAACCCAGCCCAGCCTCCACCCCCGCCGCCCGCGGGGAAAGCGCAGGAAGAGAAATAAAAAATAAAATAAATAGATAAATATATATAATGTATATTAGAAAGTGAATATACATGGAAAAGTGTCGTTTCTGTCCGGCTTCCCCTCAGCCCGCCCGGTCAGACCCGGCCCCGCGCCGCCCTGCCGCCGCTCCGTCAGCGGGAGCCGAGAGGGGCCGGCTGAGGGACGGGGACGGAGCGGCAGCTGGGGCGGGGGAAGGGAGAGTGGCCATGGCAGAAGGGAAAAGCCAGGCGGGAGGAGGGCCAGGCGCTGTCGGGGAGCTGTCAGGCGTGTCGCTCCCCTGAGGCGCGACGGCGGCGGCGGGGAGAGGCCGCCAGCGAGGGGCTCTCCGTGACTGTCCCTCAGTGAACTGTCCCGCAGCGACGCTCCCTCAAAGGTCTCTCAGTGACTGTCCCTCAAAGAGCGTCCCTCGGCAAGGGTCTCACAGTGACTGTCCCCCCGCGAGGGTCCCCACAAGGGTGGGCTGTGCCCTGGCACCCCACTGCTGGGGACGGGGAGACGCGGGGCCGGCGGGTCGTGGGATGTGCCTGTCCCCGAAGCAGGGTCACAGACAGCTCCCTCCAGCCACGGGCTCGCAGGAGATGCTGAAGCGCAGGAGATGTTTTGGGAAGCGAAATGATCAAACCGCGGAGAGGCGGGGAAGATGCTCTTCAGGGACTGCTTAGTCGCTGTACAACTCGTTCATGTATTACAAGTTTCTTCTGCCTGCAAGAAGCCCAAAGCTTTTCAGTATACATCTTTGTGAAGACAGCGCTTCAGCTGGGATTACGGCGCAATCCAATTTGCTGTTTCCTTTCATCCCACACAGTTACATATTTTGATGCGAGTACAAAAGCGCAGCACATGAAAATGGGGCAGTTGTAAAACCACCAGGCACCGCTTAGCACCGGCCAGCGCTGCCCGCGGCCGGCAGATCCCTTCCGCGCTGCTCCCTAATGCCGTCCCAGGAGGATTATGGCACAGCCACAGAACCTGCCTCGCTGATGATCAGGTGCTCCTTAATCCTTGATTTCGCACCTTTGATATGCTCAGGTTTCCTCTGGGCTGGCCGGGCTCACTGATGGAGAGGCCCTTGAGCATCCCTGCAAAGCCGCTTCACGAGTCGGCTCTTAACTCTAACTTAAACCATCACATCAGTTGCGGTATCTGCAACAATGTCTACAATATCTTTGGATTTGAGTGATCTTTAAGGCCTCTTCCAACCCAAACCATCAGGGTTTTATAGAATAGCAAACACATTTGCAAAGAATACTACCACCCACTACTTATTTATTAAGCAGATATGTGCTTAAAACCCACAACAATATAGCAGAATTAAACAAGATTTCTGAATCCACCAGTGTTTGGAGCTGATTCTGAAAGATATGGACCTATGTGGGAATTGTCTAGACATTCTAGATATTCCTGTCTGCTTTACCCTCTTGGACTTTAGGACCTGATTAAAAAAAAAAAAACAACAAAACCTCTTCAAATACCAATCAGTGAAATGCACTATGTCATAATCCTTTTGAATTTCCTGGAGAAAATGTCTAACATCAGAGCTGGACTGATCAATGTCTGTGAGGAAGGCAACATATGTAGGCAGATATTCTATCTTTTATTAGACCTCCTGATGTCATGGAAGCTTAGATTCAGCGGCATTGTTTGATTTGTTGGGATTTTTTTTCAGGTTCTGCTGCAGAGATGTTCCATTTCAGGTTACAAATTCTGGTAACTATTGTGCTGTAATGATAGTGTTGCTATAGAGCTACAATAATCAGGCAATTGAAGACAAAGTTTGTAGGTAGAGGATTGTCTATAAAAAGGTGTTAGCTCTGCCTACAGCTTCTACTGTGGACTGTGAAAAGCAGTTCTGAAGACACTGCACAAATAAAACCTGAGTTACAGACCTTTGCAAGAGGTAATAGAGTGCACTAATAGCACAGGAGAAATCTTGCTTAGATTAATAAAGTGTCTGAATTTTCAAGAAGTGCTGAGGCTCTGGGGAAGCTCACCAACTCCCCCAGTACACAGTCCCTGAAGATACACAATTTAACTATGAACTGTGCCCTGGAGAGCACCATTTAACTGTGAACAAAGACATTGCATTTTCTTCTCTGATGAGATTATACTGTGCTTTTTAAAGAAAAAAATCACTTTGGTAGTCATGTTTAATAGTAAGTTGTAACAGTTCAGACTGTTAGCTAATCTGTCACAGGAAGTTTCACTCTTGTAAAATAGATACCCTATTACAGGTTGTGTTTTAAGCACAAAAATGTGATAGATTTTGGCAGACACCACATCCTGCAGGGTAAGTCACAGCGGGGACAGTGCACAAACCACTTCAGCTCCTGAAGGGCTCACTATTCCTCTGGTGTAAGAGGGATATAAGGCCAGACACTTTACTCATCCTTAGAAGTCAAATATGGACTCAAGAGATTTCTGGTCCTATTTATGTCTGAAAAAGCCACCTCCCACAAAAGCTGCACAGACCTGGGATGTAGATGCTGCTCTGCCTTTAATTATTGGTAATTAAATGGTAAGAGTCCACCTTTCAAGTATGCAGTCCAGATCCCTTTATCATAGGCAGTAAAAAAAAAAGCTTAAAATACACCCACGGCGACTCTTTTTTAAAAAATGCAAGATATGGTAAAATCTGCTCCCTCTCAAAGGGGCACCAATCCCTACCTTCTCTCCTCCCAGGAAAACATCATTATTGTGTGGCCAGCTTCAGATTCTGCTGTTGCCTTACACTATCCATGCTGAAGTGAGGATGCTTGCTTAGCAGTTAAAAATGTATATATAGATTATCCAAGCTATTAGCTTCCTTCATAGAGAGCCTCAGCATAAACAATTGCTCAGACTGAGGCGAGAGCAGCTGGGCACCCAACTGAACAGAAACAGGGAGCGTGCGTGGGGGGAGGTTAAGCATGTAAGATATGCAGCCATCTGCAGCACTCGCCAGGATTGCAGACAGACACCCCTGCTAACAGGCAAGACAAAATCTCTTTTAAAAGATACTGAAATATAGAAATTAAACCACTGCATCTGTGGCAGGGTATGAGCTAAGTGCCATCACCCTCTATGTCAGAAATCTGAGAACACATGGGAGGAGTTGAAGAAACAAAGAAATAAATCATGCAGAAGTAAGTGCAGCAGACGAGAGCGTTGCTCTGAACTCCAAATCCCAGCTCTGGTGGCTGAGATGACATTGTACGAGTTCCAGCTGAAAGAGGCCTTTGGATGAGCAGGCTAAAGTAGCATTTTGTATTTTCTTTTAAGATTTCTGTCTCTGTGCAAAGGACTGATGCCTCACTGCTTTTGTCTCATCACTAGTGTTGGAAGGAAAGACAGAACCTGCAAGAACAATATTTTTCCAAGGGACAAGATGAGGATGAGGCTGCGGAATGATGCTGGAGCAGAACCTGCATTCTCAGACACGTTTGGTTAATGCAGGGTGAGAAAGGCATTTCTTGGGTTGCTGTGGCCTATCCCAGTGCAATTTTCTACAAGAAATGAAAAGATTAGAACAAGGCTCCCATGGGATATGGATAATTTAAAAGGGTCATATAATGACACCAAGAAAAGACCAGCATTTCACAGTATTTCTGAGATTTTAACACAGAGCTCTAATATAAATGTTTTATTTAAAGTAAAAAGTGTGCACAAATAAAGGGAATGATTACACAACAATGCTAAAGACCATATTCCATATGAAACAGGAAAATAGTAGTGACAATATTAACTAGCAGAGCACCCATAGGAATCTAACTCGTATACAAAAAGGAGGTTACTCCACATAAATACATCATGCTTCTGATGCAGACACGTTCTCCAAAAAACAAAACCTACTGCACTGGACTGTATACACCCAATGTCCCTTCTGAATATTTATGACAGTTGCTGTATGCTTAACAATGAAAAATAACAGTTAATATCATGGCACTTTGGAGAAAATTAAAGTTTGAAAATGGATTTACAGTAATTTAAGATATTTGTCACTTTGCAACATTCTTAATGTTTAGATATGTAAATAGAAAAAGTATTTTTTTTCTGTGACATAAAAAAAAAATTAACTTTTGCTTTACTCTTCTATGATGAATGGCAGAAATGTCCTTCCTTACATAAAACCATTTCCCTTAATACCTCGTAGGAAAAAATGCCACTGTAGAGACAAGGCTTTTCTTGTTTGCTTTAAACGATTCCCAGGTTTAATATCAGTTATGCCCTGATGTCTAAACTTATCACGTGGGTGCAGAAGTCGGAGGCTTAAAAATCACCATTTTAAAACTGCATGTAGAGCAGTTCACTTGACCCCATTAGCTGCTCTTTAAAGAAAGGTTCACTGATATTTTACATTTGAAAAGATGGAACTTGAATTTAAGGAAACCTGATTTTTAACAGTGAGGAGGTTCAGCACTTCCCTGAAACTGAAGCCCCTCAAATCACTTCCCAGTTTTGAAAACTCAGCCCAATACTAGAGTTTCCTATTCACATTGCAAAGAAAAACATGAACTAAATCTCATACTATGACACCAGTGTGGATTTGTGCAATCTCTGCTTGCAGCTGACATGGAAGCGAACAGACATACACCAGAAAACTTGTGCTATGAAATTACTGTTGCCATACAAGGATGTTCATGGAAAGACACTGGCCAAGCAAAAGTCTACTAAAAGCTTCAGGTCATGTTTGCCAACTTGTGCTTACAGATTCTCAGATCTGCTTTCAGTGACACTAAGCTTCACTTACGGCTCTTACATAACACAGATTCCTTTCCTCAGTGTCTCTTAATCCCTTTTCCCCAAAATAATAAAAAAACCCAGTGGTACATTTGGCATTTCTTCAGCCCAACACATTCATAACTATTGCTTTAGCATTAAAAGTAAGAATTATCTGTGCTGTATATTACACTACTTACTAATATGAAATGTAAGAAACACACCTCTTAGTCCTAGTTTGATCCATTCTTTCAAATTGCTTTCCTTCAGCCTGATACCAACATTTCAGGTTTGATTGTAAGTACAGATCACCATCTCTAAGGGCAGAAGTTAAGGGAGTCATTGTGGACAGCACCTATTTTATTCTAGATATGCTTTTTCCACTGGCAAAGTGGAACTCATTCCCAGCAGTGTGGCAGTAAGATTAAAAAGGAACCGACATCCTTTCCCAGGCTGTGGCTGTACCGTGTGCAGCTCTGATGCAGTTAAGACAGCAAGTACAAAAGCAATAAATATATGAGGTTCTGTATTAGCTGCCCATTACTGCTGAATTATGCTGTACAGATTTTAACTTCTCAAAGAGTTAACTGAATTCTTTAATTAAACTGACACTTGATGCCGTGTCCAACCCTTACTGAAAAGGCCAGGCTAGAAAGGCACTCTTTGTATCAGTGTACAATTCCTAGTGTGAGAGTTGGAGCAAAGTCTACCAGTTGTGATATGGAATTAATAGTCTCCTTCAGGGTAGGATCAATACTCCCCATGAAAGCAGCCAGTCTTGACCTATTCAGTGTAAATACCTGCTCTCCTTGCTGTCATTTCAGTCTGAAGGGCATGAACAAAGCTCTAATTTCTATGTCTAGAACAGGGAAATCAGATGTTCAGAGAGAAGAGATTTGGAACTACAGAAGTGTAAGTTCTTACTCATCTTGCTGAAAAAATCTGAAATCCTTGAAGGATAATTTATTACATCACCTGGTGCAATTTGTGTTCATTAAGCACTGGAGAACTTTCCTCGCTCAGAACACTGTACTGACAAACTATACTGATCAGTCAGGAGCCCCAGAGACCAACTCCTGTATTAAAATTCAAATTTGGCAAAATTGTTAGTAAATTCTAACATTTTAAATCTGGCAGCTGAAGGTACAGCATAACAACTGTCCTGGACAATGATCAATACAAAAAGAAAATTCACACTAGGTGGCAAGGGCAGGATGTTGAGTTACTCATTTTTTGCAAGTGCATCCAAATGGAGAGATGTTTATCCATGCAGAAACAAATGGAGTAACAATTGGCACAGTTCAGAAATGGAGAATTCAGACGCATTCCTCAGCTGACATCAAAAGAGGATTTATGTATTCAAAGCCTTCAAATTCAGACTGGTCAATCTTCTTCACAATATCACTATTAGGATTAAAGAACAGTCATTAGTTGAGCAAAATTAAAAAGGTAACATTAACTGATAGTTTGACTTAAAATTTAAACCTGTTCAGTGGACTGCAACTGAGAAAATTTCCCTTCCCTCTTTTGTCCCTCTCTACCTTTACAGTTACCAGTAGGTTTTTTTAACCCAAATAATGGTACCAAAACACAAAACCCCTCAAAAGCAATGACTGGGCTTCACTCACTCTCCCACAAAGCAGTCTGCAAGGTTTGCAGTTTCTAAACTTGCCCTAAACAGTCCATTTTGTAAGGACCTGAAAACATTAGGAT
Organism: Poecile atricapillus; assembly: GCF_030490865.1. NCBI lineage: Eukaryota > Metazoa > Chordata > Aves > Passeriformes > Paridae > Poecile > Poecile atricapillus. The sequence continues at coordinate 23,193,424 of NC_081256.1, forward strand.
GTGTTAGATACTGCACCTGCATCAGCAACTTTGCTGAACTTCTAAACTATACAGTTTAGAAAGTTTAGTCTGAATTTAGAAAGGGATAAAGAAGGAAGATGGATTTCAAACCCGATTAAGGTGCACAAGGTAACATTCAATATATACTGTTTATGTTTACATACTATGTGAATGTCATATAAAACCCTATAAAAATTCCTAAAATGTGAACAGCAGTGGCTCAATCAAACTAGAAAGGTCCCTCTCTCCTCATCCCAAATCAGGGCCTCTCAAGGGTAAGGAACCACAAATCCACTACCAAAATCAAGCACATTATCATGCATTTATAAAGGCTTTTCAGCCAGGATAATCTCACCTGACTACTAACAATAAAACACACCCAAACAAGTAAAAAAAACCATATTCTCTTCTCTGAACTGCTTAAATTCTACATTACTTACTCATCATCTGGGGTGAGCTGCACCGGTTCATTGGTGAATTGGGAATCAAAGTTATCCAGACCAAATTCTCCAGATATATTTGGTTTAAATGGAGGCACCACTTGCTTTTGCTCCATCTAAGAATAAATGCACTTAGTCACACTGAGAATGAGTTACAACCTACTGAATAGTTTTTAAACAAAGCTGAAGATTACCATTAAGTTTATTTTTTATACTTTCTACAATCATTCTAATAATCTACTGCACTTACTGTTTGTAAAAGGGAAAAAAGATTGTGTATTGTATTCTGGTAAAACACAAATTAAGAGCTTAATGTTTCTGAGCTTAAGGTCCTCTCTTAGGTTCAAAACAACTTTTTCACTGTATGCAAAGAGCCTCAGCCAAGGCAGGGGGCATTCACATACCAGATCCCAATCAACATTGCGGAAGAAGGGATGTCCCTGGATATCTGCAAATCCTGTCTGAGGATGACAGCCCAAGCGTTCCTTTGGATCCTGTGCAAGGAAGGAAATATTTCTAAAAGGATGCCACAGCCTACACATGAATAAAATGCCAATTTTACAAACCCCATGAGAAATGAAACACCACAGTTACAAGGAACACTGAAGAATTAAATTAGCATTATTTATTTTGGAAACTGCTCCAATTTACCCTCTGAAACAGGCAGGGATATATGGACGCCCTTAACTAAATTTTATATAAATGACTATGCTGTTTTTCTTCATTTTCATCCAGACCTGTTATGCATACCATAGATTTCAGAGCAGGCTTGCTTAGATTACTAATGAATTTGATTCTTTCCCCCCACCTTCCCTCGCTCTTCCCCTGAACAGATTATGCCAGGAAATCACACTGGGGCAGTAATTGCAGTTCCTGGTAAATATTGTGGAAAGCTTATTTTAACAAGACAATTCCATCTCTGGGTACAAACATGCACACACTACCATGGAGCTGTAACAGTGTGCAGTGAATGGTGTGACATTCTTAGAATAATTTAGCCAAATCTGGTTTCTCCTGTATCTCTTCTCACTCACGTAATGCTCACTAAAAGCCAGCAAGTGCTTGGACTCATCATCCACTACCACACCTTCTGACTCTCAGGCTAGAGAGCCCCCAGCAAGCAGTGAGCACATCCTCCCTCTGCATCTCTCCCCAGAAAGTCATCAGAAGCTGTCCAAGTGATTTGCTAACCTGCTTCTCTCAGAACCAAACTAAATCTGGTAAGTTTGTTCAATTCTCCAGGTTAAAGAAATTGCTTGGAGCATTTCTATACCTTTCACTTTGGAATTTACTCATAATCCCAGCCTGAGAACCAGGAGCTTCAGATTTTAAGAGAAGTATCTAGAATAGGGCTCCCAACCCCATTGAAATTCTGCTTTAGGCTCTCACCTTTTCTACTGTTTTTGTATATGGCAGATGAAGTACATCAGCTCTTACCTTGTTAAGGAAACTCTTTAGAACACCTGCTGCTTTCACAGAGAGGGATCGAGGAATTCGGATCTGTTTTTCCAAAATTACTGCAAGAAAACAAGGTTCCTATCAGCCCTCGCATCTTTGAAGTTAGTTTCAAGGTTAGGTAGAAGCAAAGCACTAAAGTGTAGGAACACTCATGGTACTTACCTTGGAAGAGATAATCCTCTGTGTTCTGATCAGGGTTGTCAGAACTCCCGACGATGTCAAACGGCGACCGGCCTGCCATCATCTCAAACATCAGCACACCAAGGGCCCACCAGTCCACACTGAAGCCTAGAATTCAAGAGAGAAAACACCACTGGAGATATTTCACAAAAATACCAACACCTCTGGGGCTAAAAATAGACAGAGAAGAATGAGTTCAAAAATGTAAGTATTGCCAGTCTTTCCAATTAGCTGAATAAAGGAGAGATAACGACTGCAGCAGACACTCTGTGGATCATTATGTACACAACAGGAGGAGATGCTGTACAGAGGAAATGCAAAGAGGTTAAAGGTTGGTGTTAAGCCCTTAACAAAGGTTTAGATAATATTTAAGCCTAATCATTACTAACCAACAGTGCATTATCCAGGGTGGGAGATAAGACCAAAGAGGAACTGTGTGAGTCTTAATAGCAGCAAGACAGTCATTCATGGAGCAAAGTATATCTCCCCTACTATTCACTGCTAAAGGAAATCCCAGTAGCCAGGCTGGGGCTGATACAGTCTGGCTGGCTAGAAAGCTTGTGATAAGCAGGAGTATCTGAAGCCAGTATGAAAGAGACATTTGATTGAAATAAGATGGTAGATTTAAAAAGAAAAGATGTAAAGGGACATCCACTATCTAGGCCTTTTGCAATGAATTTGTATCTAATCCATCACTGCTGCCAGATGTAAAGCTCCAAACCCAAACACAACTCCAGACTGCAAATATATCATTAGTAGTATCTAAAATAGCTATAAACAATAATAAATTTGGAAGACTCAAGCTATTCTTCAAGACTGTTCAAAAGAATTTAAAATGTGCAATGCAGAGTACCTCATTTGCTTTGTGTGATGTTTTCTACTCTTCCTTTGAAGGCTTTATTTACTTTTTCAGACAGGATGTTGAATTAAGACTGATCCTGTGTCTAATGGAGATTTTTACTTTCTGCTGCTTAAACAATGCAAATAAGAAGAGACAAGGTGAAAGTTATAAAGTAGCAACAAGAAATTCCATTTACCATAATCCTCTCCCCGTAGAATTTCAGGTGCAATATAGTTTGGAGTCCCACAGAACGTGCTGGTTGTGTCACCAGGCCTCAGACCCTCCTTTAGGAAAAGATGGGAAGAAAATACTTTACAATTAACTGAAGATGCCACACTCCTCTGCTAAGAGCTTCACTTGGAATTAATTAAGTCTTGAATAACCAGCATTATGGCAATTCCATGGCAAATCCAAAGCCATGCTCCAGTGTCTTTGCAGTGACAAGTTTTCCCAGAGGAAGTGGGCAGTGCCACAGAATCAAAACAGGAGCAAGTGACTGATAATTTCAACCTCTTTTGAAATCACCTTATCCTCACTATTTCAGCCAACACCTCCCAGATGAGTTGATCCAGCAGCTTTATGAAAACATAAACAGTACATGTAAGTGTAGTCCGTGGACTCACTCTGGCATTTGCCTTTTTTCTACATGTGGAAGTGAATATACAGCCTGTGTGCACTGTGCACAAAGAGAGACCTTGAAATTTCACTTTTTAAAATCTCTGCATTTTTTAATTTATAATGGTTTCTTAACTGTTGATCTTCCTGGTTAGCAAAAAACTAGCTCTTACCTTGCACATGCCATAATCTGTGAGTTTAATATGCCCTTCAGAATCTAGGAGCACATTATCCAGTTTTAAATCCCTGTAGATTATCCCTCGCTCATGTAAATAGTTCAATGCTAGACTGATTTCAGCAGAATAAAACCTGGTGTAGAAAGAAATACTGATTACTCAAGTAATCAAAACCCAAAGCACAATAACACAGTCTTCATAGTATGGTATCTTCTATACATAATCCCAAGTATTCTATTATTTTCTCACAGAGAAGTGGCAAATTGTTTCTAATCATATAAATGTTTCTGTGCACTTGAAAAATCGTTTTTAGTTAATAGTAATGTCTCCTGCAATCATCCCTTTTATCTCACCATCTGAGATTAAGCATATGCACCAAGATCTCAGCATTTGCCTGGACAGCTGGTAGTGGTTGTTGTATGAGAAACACATTGATATCATTAGACATTAAAAAAAATACCACAAACTGTTTTTCTAGAAAAAAATAGCAGACTGAAGTCATACAGAGTAATGCCAATGCAAACAACCTCTACATGCTTCCTACTACAATTCCTTCTTGAAACAAAAACATGGTGGCTTGCAGCAGCAAAAGGAGGATGCAGTTTCACATTTCTTAAATCCTTAACATCTGGAGAGGATTTGCTGGCTCATCCCTCATAATCTCTGCACTGCTGCACTGTGTCAGAAAATCACTGTTCTGATGCAAGAAATCTGGAATGAGACACACCTTGCATGTTCCTCTGGCAGCTTCCTCTGCCTCTGCATATGGAACATCAGATCTCCTCCATTGACATACTCTATAACAAAGAATAACCTGGAACACACAGGATTGTTACAAATGATTGTGTGCACGGCTGAAAGAGGTGTGAGATGTTACAGGTCTGTTATAGAACAATGTCCATTCCACTCCTCCCATCTCTGGCATCATGGCTGGTTTAACCATTTTCCCCTCCTTTGAATAAATTCCTAAAGTTCAAAATCAAGTATACAAAGTTACTCTAGATAATTCCTGAATTGTTGAAGGAATGTAAGTAATCCTTCCCATATTCCTCATCCATTACAGGTGCTGCCTATCATTACCACACGAGTGACTGTATAAAGCCACATCCGTTTCTATTCACAAACCATAAAAAAAAATAAAAAATTAAAAGTCTAGTTTTCCTTCCTCATCCTTTTAGTCTCTTTTGTTTGTGGTTAATACTGTAAGTATATTACAAATACTCTTTCTTCTCACTTCCCTCCATTAGCTTGTCACCTTTTCAAAACAGCAGGGATACTGTTTAAATATACAATAACTGGATTTTATATGTACTTCAAGGTATTACTCTATAGAATAGAAAAATAATAACTTTCATCTCTATTCCTCGGTTTTCCTTTTGAAAACTCAGATCCTATTTTCTGAGCGCAGATTCATCTTCAAGGATCCAGGTAATTTTGAGACAATTATTCCTCAGTTTTTGTGTACTTCTGATTTTCATCTCCCCAAGCCTTTTTTCCTTTCCATTCTACGTTTTCTATCAAATATTCTCAATCCTTTTTTTCCTACTAGCTTGCATTTCTCTTCCTGTCCAGAATCCTTCCCACCACATCTACCAGTACTTCACATTCTTCTGCATTTTCCCCATCTGAAAACCTTAGATGCACAAGGCATTTGGATCACAAAATACTATGAAGTTTTACGAAACATTGACTTTGCTACTTAGCACTTTATGCTTTAAATTTAGGCCTTTGAGGTGCCTGATAGGAAGAAATATCTTTTATAAGACTATTTTATTATTAATTTATGACCTTTACCTGCTTTCTGTCTGGAAGCAGGAGTGCAGTCCAACCAGAAAAGGATGATTTGAGGCCTGTTCAAAGACGTGTTTCTCTGTCTGAACCCAATCAATATCCTATTTTTCAAAGAAAAGTGACATTCAGAAAAGAACTGTTGCACTTCTTAGGTCAAGTATTAATGACAATTAGCAGAAAGACATTCAAGGGCTTTGCTGTCCCTGTTTTACTTGCAAGAAATTAAATAGTCTATAGTTCTGAAATGTGAAGCAATAGCTGATAGCATACTTTTTATTTCCTGAATGTCCTCTACTCTTAGCCTCACTGTGAAATCACCTTGGGAATGAAAACACTGATCTGTAAGAGATAAACTGGTGCAGGGAAATGTAAAGTAGCACCAAGAAATGCAGAAGGAATCAATGGTAGACTGAGAAATAAATGCAAAAGCTCTTGGACAGCAAGCCACAGTCACTCTGATGTTTTCAGAGTAGCCTAAAGAAACCCAAGGGAAATCCTCAGTAACAAGAGGTTTTTAGCAGTTTAATAGTGCAATTTCTGATATGTTTTCATTAATCACTGTGCAAAAATTGTTAAGATGGGGGTCTGATCTAACAAGCAATTAAAATAATATGGTGAGATTTCTTTGTAACAAAAACCCAGACGTGAACATACGAAAATCAGACTCCACCTGGCTACCTGCCTTGTGAACCTCCTATAGAGCAGTACAAGAAACCATATGCAGAATATTCACTGAAATGTTGCAGCCCAGACCTGGCTCCCACCTCCTGGGGGACACTGGAGCTGTCTGGAAGAGCTGCCCAATTCACTGAGAACACCTTGCCCACCTCATCATCGTTGACGAGCTCTTTCTTCACCACTTTCATGGCATAAATGCGCTCAGTTTTCTTCAGTCGAACCAGCAGCACTTTGGCATAGCTGCCCCTTCCAATGACTCGGAGCAAATCAAAATCCTGCAGGCCCAGACTGGAGGAAGCTTTGCCACTTTCCCTAATGCTCATTGCCTGTGGATGAAGATGCACTGAAATGAGGAAGCAGCCTTGCCAGTGTCAGCAACTGCAAAAGTCAGCATTTCAAACAAAGTTTCATAATTAATATAAACAAGTAATTCAATTAACATTTGTTATCTTAAGACTGTACTGTCCTGGAAAGGAATGTGCTGGGAAACAAAGGAGGCAAAGGAGACTTGGCAGATATTAACAAACCAAACTGGGAGAATTTGGAACACTTTCTAAATCAAAGCACATCTCAACCCAAGGTTCAAAATAAAGCAGCATGCAAGACACACATGCACACATCTCAGGAGCAACCCAAATGTGCGCTCTGTGCTAATTTTCAGTTTGTGCCAAATTAAACTACTAAAATGTTGAAACTGAGACACACAGGCTTTAGGATCTCTGAAGATCCTCCTGGGTTCCTTCCAGCTTCAGATACTCTGTGATTCTATGTACAGAATTAGCTTGGATATTTTACCTCTTTTTCTTCACCAACATGGTCCAGGCTCTCATGACTTGAGGGATTGTATGGTATCACTGGAGGTACAAGAAAAATTTATTAAACTCATGCAACACAACAGAATTTTCTTCTGCCTTTCCACAATCAGAGGAATAGTTTCTCTATAGTAAAATAACAACAAAAAAAAATAAAAACAGTTTTATTGCAAGTATTCAAAACTGATAGGTTTATATTACAACCATCACTGATTGCCACAAGAATAAACATGTTGGGCCATCACTACAGCAGAAGCTCTGCTAATGCTGTTAAGGGTTTGGTTTGGGTTTTTTTTTTCGTTTGATCAGGGCATTTGAAGTACTCAGCTTACTAAATGTAACTGACAGCATAAATTCTTCTTTGTTTAGTCAAGTTTCTGAAACTGGTAAGATGTGGAAAACTGGAATTTTTATATTTATATCCCCCTTAGCATAAGAAGATGTCTTACTTTTCTTATTCTATGAAAAAGTAAAGAAGGGATTTTAAAATAATTTTACTTCAAAGTTCTTTTTCAGCAACTTATAGTAATTTAAGAAAACAAATATTGATCTTACCTGTTTCTACATTATCTGAATGCACAGATGATGGATCCATAGGCATTATTGGTTCCTGCAAACATAGACAGGATTTTTGTAATAGACTGTCCATGTGTCAGACACATTATTTTAGAGTCAATAAAATGAAATTAATGACCCCTGAGGAATATAATCTAGCTACTTTTTAATTTGATTAGTCAACACAGTTACTAAAACATACACAATGAAATAAACAACTGCATCCTTTATTTTCCCTATTTTCTGGAAGTCATGACATGTTTCCAGAAGTGACAACTTGGTACAAAAGAGAAAGAAATACAGCAGATGAGAAGTGAGATAGAAAACCCCAGTCCTTCAGCAGTATATCTATTAGTCAAAAGAATTCCCAAAATATGGACTTGAAGCTGTCTGCTTTATTAAACCAGAAGCAGTAATAATCTCAATTTTTCTCAGGACGTAAGAACTGAGGATGATTGAATTTCTTGGGAGAAAAATCGAAATTACTGCTTTTCATACTCTTCTGCTGCAAATGGAAATAATCCAATAGCCTATCAGATATATAGAGAATTTACTCCACCTATCTATTCTGTAGATGTAAATTGTGTGAATATATATACATGCTATGCAACGTCCCTATGAAGGATGGGATAAATATATATATGCTTATATGTGACCAGGCAAATAATGTCAGATGTGCAGATTGGACTCCTGTCTTGCTATAAGTTGCAATTTTGCTCAGTGAATTCCAAACTTTCTTGAAAAAGCCATGGTAACCATAAAAATTATGTTTCAACTACTGCAATTATTTGCAGGCTGCAGTTTGAAAACCAACAGTATAAAATGAGGGGGGGCTTTATTTGTTTGATTGGTCAGTTGCTGCTTTTTTGAGACAATTTATCAGGTCAGTTGCACTTACTGGCTGTAGTGTGTGTCGGCCACATTCAATATTGACAAGTTTGTGACACTTCTTGTGAACGAGGAGCTTGCAGTTGATGCACTTGTAGCCCTGGCGCCCCAGGCCCCATATCCGGTCAGTGCAGATGGCACAGTGAGCTCTCTGCAACCAGAAACCAACAAAACTCATTAAAGAGCAAAACTGGACAATAAAACTATCCAGCCACACTTACACTAACCAAGCTCATCTCCTCATTTCTCTGTAGGTGAGTCCTTACAGAGGAAGGCAGGAGAGCAGAAGCTTCAACACCTTAAGCAACCAGACAACGCGAATGGGAAGATCGCCACTCGCTGAAGGACATTCACAAAACAACTCCAAAGATCCAGGAAAACAGGGTGCCTATGGAGGCAAGAGTGGAAATTGATTTAACTGTGATGCCTTGACAGCATTTAACCCAGATGAGGTCAAAAAACAACAATAAAAAAGCTGAAGTTAGACATGAGGATGCTCAAGATGAAGTTTAGTGGAGACGATCTCAAGCATTAAGCACACAATACACTAAGCTTAGAGAAGAAAGAAAGATTATTGAAGCTGTCAAGGAACCTGACTTACTCAAATGTTTTGGGTTTGGTTTTTGCTGTTGCTGTTTTCAAACACAGCAGAGCCTTCTTGGTCCTTAGCTAATTATATTTGACCCTTGCTTCCTGAAAACATTCTGTATGGTTTGTTATTTTCAGACGATTACATGGCACCAGAAACAGGCTGCCTGGAGAAACATCTCTGCTTTCTCCTTTAAAAGTCATGAAAGAAAAGTCTGTGCATCATAAGCAAGTTCAGACCATTTTACTCCCAGAAGTTGACTGAAAATCTACTTTTAGCCATCTAATACATTCCAGTTTGCCCTGTAGGAAGATCTTAAAGGAACACAGGAGCTTTGACTTTATGCTTTCAGAGTATATGTCAAGTGAATTGCAACCAATTTGTCTTGTTTTTTTCTATTTCAATTTCCTAATGATTTAATATTGCTTAAGTTTCCTGAAGATACAGGATTAGCAGAAGTGTATAGACAAAACAACAAAAATGAGAATAAATCTGATAACTTTTCAAGGCAGTGGCATCATCATTATGAAAATAAGACATCCCTGTATCATGGCTTTAAGCACCCAACAAGAGTCTCACCCTGTTAAATCGTTTGGCTTGGAAAGTGTGACCATTTGCACAATAGAGCTTTCGCCACCGGCGGGCGCCTCGGCGATAAATGGACTCTAAGAGGAAAAACACAGGATTATATCCAGACAAATACAAAAACAGAACTACAACATCTTCTCCTGGAGGCTTCTGTGTAGAGTAACTTGCAGAGTAAACTTTCACTCCTGCACCTTGCAGAAACAGAGGAATGTTCCAAGTATATTATTTTTTAAATTTTTTTTTTAAGTTTTGGAGAAAATTTGAAGTAGAATACTCTGATTAACTCAAAGTTAATTCTGATTTTTCTGAAGTTAAAAGGAACAGTGGGTCAAGAGAAGGTAAATTGCCCAAACAATACAAGCACTTGTGTGCAAAGTATACACATACCTCAGCTCAACTTAGGGAGAAGCTGTGGGGAAGGGAAGGGAGGAAGGAAGGTGAATTGGGAGCATGTCCTGATTTATTAAGATTGCTTGACAAATCCTCCAGTGTTTTAAATCCTCAGCTGCCACTATTATTTCTTTTTCTTCATTTTTTTAACTATTACTTTATTTTTCATTACTTGAAGCATGTCACTGAAAACTAAGATATGAAAAACTACACTGAGCTGTAAATCTCTTTCTGATTCAGTCTGCAACCTCATTTTTCTGATAACCAGCATTACCCATTCTGCCCAAGTTAACTTTTAAACATGCACATTTAGATTTGTCTGAGATTTGGATACAAAGCTGACAGATGCTTGTGTGCAAAACACACACACACACACTCTTTTTTATAAAATTTTAAGACTGGGGGAAAATTACCCTTTTAACATCTAGAACATTAGTTAACACAATAGAGGTTTTCGGAGAATCCTCCTGATAGTACCTAAACATCAATTTCAAATTAATTAACCACAGATCTGTAAATACTGACACAACAAGTCATTATCATTGGTTACAAGCCTCTGCTCACAGTTGTCAGCCAGCAATTTGGCAGCTCCCCAAAAAGACAGGAATAGGATAAAAAACTGTCATGATAGAAGAGGCAAAAGCAAGGAAAGCAGAGTTGACATGGGTAGTTAATAGGAATGTGAAATGCTTATTAACCATGACTCAGAAGTGACAAACATTAAGTTTAGCAAGACTTCCTATTCCTTTTAAATATTTGATTTTTACAGATTTGCATTATTAATATTCTTAAGTGGGGGATGCCAAACCAAGCAACATCAAAAATCTGCTAAAACAGGAAATCCAATTTTCTGTATTTCTTAGCTGAAATGCCTACTTACTGTCTTCTCCTGGACAAGGCATGCCAGGCCGCTCTGGAACACAAGGAAATACTGCAAGAAAGACATTAACTTCTGATTAGCTTTCATTTCAGACAGAAAATAAATCTTTGGGTTAAAAACAACACTCCTGAAAGGCATTCCATCATCTAGAGAACAGCACTGACTGCACTTCAAGAAAACCCTCTTTAAGAACAGGTGAGCTGCAAACGACCACTAACCCCTTTTGCTTGGCATAGCAGGGACAGAAATGAGAAATACATACAAAAAGCAGAATAAATGAAGCTATTTCTTAGACAGTAATTAGAAAAATTAATGATTTTGGTTTCTTGTGTGGCCAATCTTCACAGTTAGTCAAGATTTCCAAATATTATGAATGTTTAATATGAAAGTGTCCTAACAGTTACATAGGATGTTGACTATGTAAGTTTTAGGGTTATTTTCACAATTTATTTAGCTTTAGTAACACTACCCATCTTTTATGATTTATTTGGCTTCAGTAACCATCAGAGAGAAGTATAAATGTGGACAGACAGCCATGGTGCCAGTTTACTCAGAAGTTATCACACACAAAAATTAATGGAGAATGTGCAGATAAAAAATTTGATATACACAGAAGCAGTGAAATGTACCAACAAATGGATTATATTCTTCCCCTTTTTAAAACTCTGTGTGGGAAGCTAGAAAGCTGTCTTTTCCTTTCAAATTGGCTGATGATAAACTAGATTTTATGCATCTTTTTAAGAGAAGGAGCCTGTTAAGACACTGTAGTGTAACACACCAACACTTCATAATGATGACTTTTCTGCTCTAACCTCTGATAAACCAAGAGCAACCTTCTACTGATAAAAAGGTACAAATAATAGCTGGGAAAATATTCTGGAGAAGCTGCCAAAATAGACATATAACCCTGAAGAACAAAAATGAACAACTACACATTATACAGGGGCATGATATCATTAAGTTTAAAACTGAAGTACCTAATTTCAGAAAAGACAAACATTCCATTAATCTGGCATCACAAATGGAGCTAATTCATTTTTTTTTTCCTAATGGAGATGCTGCTCTAAAGCACTTATCCATAATTAACTTCAGGATAATGTACAAATCTAATAAATAAACAAAAAAAAAAAAAATTGTACTTTATCCCTTATATCATTTGCTGCCAGCAAGTGTCTGAAGGCAGTTGGGCTGAATGAATGAAGAAACAAGAGGCTGGATTTCATGAATAAACTAACAGCAAAATATTTTTTTCTCCCTTAATTCAATAAAGAAGAGCAAAAAGCACAGTGAATGGTCATCAGCATCCCTTGACAGGATCACCAAAGGCCTGAGGGAGAAGGGTGTGAAAAGCATAGGAATGGAAGGCAAGAATTCCACTCATTCACAGGTACAACATGAGCAGCAGTGAATTTCACCTACCATGGATCAGAAGCTCTGAATCCTTGTTTAGTTCATACAACCTAAAGGCCTCTTCTAACTCCAGCTGAGAGGAAACAGTACATGGATCTCCTGTGGAAAGAAAACAGAACAGCACAAAACTCAACCCAGTTAGTTCCATACCATTCAGTAGTTCCCTCACAGTTGGTTCCAGGATAATTATTGTAGAAAAAATCTAATATTCTCAATTTATTTGTTTTTAACACTGTTCAAAGAGTACATCTGAAAGTAAGAGTCATATTGAGTTCTTTCAGGGAAAATAAAAATATGGGATATTCCCAAGAGGCAAGCAGATCATAAGAACAAAACATCATTGCTACAAGCATGGTTACACATTATTTCAGTACAGGAGATACAGGCTATATTCCAGCACCTAAAAACCTTCTATCATTACCTTTTATTTCAAGGATTTTTAATTTGAACTGAGGCAATTCTATTTTCACAGCTGCTTCAGTACTGCCAAGACTTGCACCAGGAGCTGCAAAAGCATTAGAGCTCGAGTCTCTCCTCAAACGTCAATGGAAACTTTTGACAAATAATGTAATCCAAGTGCAACACCCCGTTTTTCTCATTTGTAACTACTAGTTTTATACTCACACAACTATCTGAAATAAAATCCCTTAAAGAAAGTACACCAAGGCAGAAGAAAGGTGGGAGTTGGCTGGCTTTGTTTCTTATTTTTTAATAAAATAACTGCTGTTTTGTTGACCATTTGTGATGGTGCAGACTAAATTACATGCCAAATCCTTGATGATAAAGTATCTCAAACAAGACTGTGTTTTCTTTGGTGTCTGATACAGATTACTAACATTATAAAAAGATTAGCCCCCTAAAACAATAAGCCTTTTTCAAAATAATACTGTAACTGAAACATTTTAAAAACAATGTTGAATCTCAGTCATCACTGCCCCAAAGAAAGAAAATACTTCTAGTTGTTAGCTCAACTTGCTCCCCCCTTCTTCATCTATACAAGATGTCCTGTGCAAGAACAAGTGATTTACCTCTGCCTGTTCCAGCATGAGCAGAAGTTTATTTTCAGCCCCAATCCCATACAGCAAGTCAGCCTTCCCATATTTCTAATTTTTAACAGAAATACTTTCTATGTCTTTAAGTTATGAGTAACCAAACTGGAGGAAGGCAGAATAATTTCCATCCTGGCTAAACTGGATCCAGTCTGGAAGTTTTACTGCTTTGAGTCCTCAGTCAATACCAGAGTTAGAAAGCTCACAAGCAACAGACCATTAACTATTATCTTTGTGTTTTACACTGTAAATTATCTACATTAATACAGCCACTGCTAAAGCTTTTCAGTAGAACCAGCAGCAGGAGGTAGTTCAACTCACCCACAAAAGTTTTTCCAGAGACTTTGTTTTGTTTCTAATGTATCACAATGCATTTGTTTCCAGTGTATCTTCCCCCACAACAGGAAGGACATGGACCTGCTGGAGGCAGCCCAGAGGAGGTCACCAAGTTAATTAGAGGGATGGAGGACTCAGCTATGAGGAAAGGCTGGGAGAGCTGGGATTGTTCAGCCTGGAGAAGCTTTGAGGTGACCTAATTATGGCATTCCAGAACCTGAAGGAGCCAACAAGGAAGGTGGAGACTGCCTACAAGGGATGGAGTGACAGGACAGGGGGAACAGCTTCACACTGACAGAGAGTAGGTTTAGAGTGGATATTGGGAAAAAATTCTTCCCTGTGAGGGTGGTGAGGCCCTGGCACAGCATGCCCACAGAAGCTCTGGAAGTGTCCAGGGCCAGAGAGGATGGGGCTTTGGGCAGCCTGGGATTGTAGAATGTGTCCCTGCTCATGGTAGGGGGTGGAATGAGATGATCTTTAAGGTCCTTCCAAGCCAAACTATTCTGTGGTTCTATGCATTCTATGCTATTGCTAAAATATAAATAATAAATGTAAATGGTCCATTTTCACTGTTTTGTCTTTATTTTTTAATGCACACCAAAATCCTCCAGATGAGTCTTTGAAGCCATCTACAGTAATTTTCTACCAAACCACTTCCCTCTACAGCTGGACACCTGGACACCACAGTGCCCACCCACAGCACAAACACCATGCAGAGCAGGGTGGGAGGAGAAGGAACAATTGTATTTACTCAGACTCACTGTGAGAATCAACAAACCACTTTTTCTTCATTTGTTTCCGACAGCTGTGCAAACAGTTCTGTGTTTCCTTTTGGCAGAAGCAAAAGAGGGTCTCAAGAACAAGCAAACTCAGAACAGAAGGTTTACAGACATCACTCTCAACAGGTTTGAGTAGTACAAATTTTGCAGTCAAAGAGAGCTGGGATACATAGGAAAATATTTACTTTTGAGTTATATAGTGAGGAACAACAGACTGAAGACACACAGAAAACCAGTGTCCATCCCACAGGATGCTTCAGGAGGCAGAGCAAAGATGAACTGACCGTACATGATAAAAACAGAAGTTTGTCTAAAATCAAATCAAGTTCATTTTATTTTCCAGTTGCATCTCAAAATTTTGGAAATGACTCCACTCAAATTATATCTGTCTTTGTATGCCATTACCTCTATGAAATCAGAGTAGTTACACATGAAGCCCTCACCTTGTAAAGGCATTTACTACATGACAAATCAAAACCTTAGTGCCCAGGTAAAGCCAGTTTAGTCAGGAAGTAGTGATGGCCCAGACCCCTTATCTTCTCTCAGACTATAAAAAGCATGAGTAACAGCGTAACACGTACCAGCCTACAGCACACACATTTCTTCATGCTACTGTTAAACAGTGAACTTCAGTTTTGGTGAAGAGGATGTGATACAGGAATTTTCCAGTAAAGCAAAACAGGTTTCTAGAAAGAATATCAACTGAAAACACTAGAGTGGTGCTGAGAGAAGAGGCAGGGAGCTTGGCAAGAAGCCAAGCATTGTACATGCAAGAATTATTCACAATAAAGACAGGAGGATTTGCTTTAAACACACTCCTCATTGGCAGATTAACTTTTTCTCCATTGACATTAAACTGTAAGTCAATGATTAAAGCAAACATGTATTGCTTGTGAAAAGCAAATCTTACACATTAAAATAGTTCAGGCAAACTGCAACCTTCCTTTTTTTTTATAAACCTATCTCTAATTAAAGAGCAGAAATTGAGACAGAACAAACTGTGGCTTCAAGCAAATTATTGAATCAGTACAAAATGCTTACTATGTACATATATATATATATATATATTTATATATATATGTTTCCTGCTGTGACTGACACTGCAGACTCCTACACTGAGGTGAGGAGTCCATTATCTTCCTGATGATGAAACAACACAGCCAGCTTATTATAAAGTAAATGTTCAACTCCCAGTAGTTCTGCTGCACAGTTCAGTCATAAACACTGTTCATTTTACTGTACTGCATCTGCCTGGTATAAATAACTGTGGAATGATGAGGAGAAGAAAAAACCCCACCTGCTCAGACTGCCAGGACCACATAAACATCAACACACCTGCCTATATGGCACTTCCAAAAATCAACTTTGCTCCACATTCAGCTTTAGACCCTGAATAAACTGGCAGCAGCCCAATTTGAAACTGGAGGAAACAATTCCATAAGCACCATTTATGCTGATGGCTGCATGCAAACACCAACCACAGCCAACAAATCACTGCACACTGCAGCCTTTTATGTACTGCATCAGCTAAAATAACTCCACAGCAATCTCATAATTCAGAGGGCTCTTCGTTGTAGCTGTAGCTCAAAACCTACGTGTGGGATGAACTAATTCCACTGAGAAAACAGAACCTACAAATAACCTTTAAAAAAATTACTATTGTGCACACACAGCTGAATGGATGACATCTGTTAATAGGCAGAACAGACTGGACTTTTTTCATCCAAGGTAAACTTTAAGATGGATAATGTAAGCACTAGAGATGTGTTCTCAGTCAAGGCTGTCACTGCATTTTGATGAAAAGTTACTACACATCGTTAGTGTTTGGAAGAATTTTTATTATTAGCTATGTGTTAATAGACTTCAGGTTGCTAAGGTAACAGCTGATAATAACACTTGAGATATGTTTTTGGTTGCACATACAACTCAACTATACACTAAATGACATCAATATTTAAGATAAATACTGGTATAACTTAATGTCTGTTTAACTCTTTCAAAAATATAAGATATAAAGGGAATCTTCAGCAGTATAAAGGAATATTTTCTGTTGCCTTCATAAGAAATCCTAACACTGAATTAACATCTTCAGAATCACTGAGGTGTTGTTTGGTTTATAAAGAAAGAGAACAAGCCACACAGTAAGTAGTGTGAAACAAATATGTCTTCAGTAAACTCTGCCTAAGAAGGCATTGGTAACTTATTTTTGGAGTCAGATTCTATGTTTTATAAGCTTTTCTTATGAAGGCAGAGTGAAAGAAATAGATGAAAGAGAAAGAAAAGCTGGGAAATTGAGCAATGTATTGATAAGCATTGATTTACCTTCTTCATCAATCCATTTCATGGTGAAAAGCTGCTCATTGTCAAAAGAGCACATGTCTCGAACTTCACTGCACAGTCCCTCGAAGGAGATGGAAGGCTCAAAATATGTTATCATGATGTCCCTGAGAAAGAGAAAAATAAACTTCAGAAGCTATTCCACAAAAAATAACATTGATCATCATCTCTAACACCTTCCATATACCACTAATATTAACCCCATCCCTGATGCAGCTCCCTTCAAAATGTTAAAGTAAAATAAAGTACCTAAGTTCCCTTCTTATAGGAATGTTGGGCTCCAAGTGATTCTTATTACTTGACATTTAATCCCCCAGGTATCTGCTTCAGAAAAACTCAGATTTTATGCCCAAGTAAGTATGAAGTAAACTGCAGCAGGTAATTAGAGAAATTAGATCTTGTAGTTAGTTTTTTTTGGTGTTTTTTTTTTTTACATTTTAATTGTAAAATCAAAATGTACCTCCATAAAGACTTCCAGGGAATTAATTTCTTAAGGATTCTTGAATTCTTGCATAATTTCTTTTTATTTTTCTTTACCTTGGGCACCTTTTGATCAATTCTTCAGTACAGTGTCTTCTGTTGTCTGTTGATAATCAAGTACTTTGTAGGAAGAGTGTGGAAAACTCAAGTGGAAACTCAAGAATGAAAAGCTGCAAATGCCTGAATAATGTTCAAAACATATTTCTGGTTTTACTTCCACTTTAACAGTTATTTTGTTATTAGTATCAAAATGTAAAAACACATACATCTACTCCAACTAAATTCTGATTATGTAGATGTTATGAAAAATTAATAACAAATACTAAACAGATTTCCTAGCAGACTTGGGGGCATGTGCAAATATTTAAAGTGCCTTTAAAAAAAGAGTGGTGCTTCACACAATGAAGGGGAAGGCTGACAGAGAGCCATATACTTAGAATTGAAATGTACTGCTTTACTGTTATGCAGAATGGGTATTTCTGTGATAATTAAAAGTGAGTTAACCTGGTTTTAATATGTTAGCAAAAAATGCTGGCCCACTGTGTTGACTGGGCCTTAAAGGGGAATATGTGACAGTACTCAGACCCTTAAAGGAGTTGGGAGACACAGAGGAAGGAGGAAGGCTGTTCACAACACACCCCTCAAACACAGCATAAAAGCTCCATGTTTGAGCTACAAGATTAATCTTCCTATGAAAACCTCACCCAGCTGGATTTGCTCCAGTGGATGCCAGCACTCAGGACTGTTTGGGGGAGCTAAAACAAATAACTGAAGCAACAAAGTTTCCCATCAAGGTTCCTACCAGACTGAAGTGTACATATGCAGCAAGTTAAATATCTTTAAATCATCATGTGCATGGGCAGATTGAGATCAAGAAGGTGACCTAATATAAAATGCTGTGGTTATGGAACAGGAGCAATGTTCAGGGGGGGCAGAGAGCACACAAAACCCAAACTGCTTGGAGCACACAAAACCCAAACTGCTTGCCTGAGGCTCCTCTGACAGCAGCAGCAGGAATAAAATCAACTGGCAATTTCTAAGCACTGTGAAAGAACAGTGAACCTACTTCTGGATTTACGAGCATCATCAGTTGGGTTAGGTTTAGTTAGGGGACAGACTCCAGTAAATACGGCAGACATGAGCCCAGGATAAACACAACATCTCTTCAACAATCTGAATAAAGCAGTCAAAAAGCTGCTGCATGATTTGGTAAAGGAATTGCTCCTGTTTGGAGCAATGCAAAACAAACAACAACTGGACCAGGTATTTAGACACAGCAGTCATTTAGAGAAAATGGGGCTTTATCTGAAAGCCCCAGTCACATCCATCCAATAGAGCAAACTTCTCACAGACACAAAGGTCTCCCTTTGCATCTTCTATCAAAACACCAGATGGGAACCCAATGCCAACAGGTGGATCTGACAGTGTGTTACTGTCACAGACACATGGGCAGCCACCACACAGCAAGCCTGTATTAGGAGGCAAAGCCTTAACCTGTATTTCCTGTTTTTCTGGGAAGGAAATAAGGCACTGCTTACTTAGCAGCTCCACTAAGTTTACCATCCCTTCATTGATTCATATTTTAGCACAGATATATTCACTGTGGAATACGTTCTTTAAAAAAAAAATAGTTCTGAAGAGTGCTGAGAAGCCAAAGTATTTATATTTATATATATTTACATTGCAGGGGTTTCTGGGATTGAGTTAGTCAGTTTGTTAAATGACTATAACTGCCAGAAAAGCAGAAAGTTACAGACCACACTTTTTGAGACTGTAATCACTAATGCTTCAGCAAAAACTGAAGATTAAATTATATATATATTAGCAAAATCTGTTCAGAACATTTTCAAATGTGATGATGCAAGTTCACTTAAAATAGATTTGTCTGTACTGCAGCAAAGAGGAAAAATCACAACATTAAGGTGCACTGAACAGCCTTGGAATCTTGTCATATCTCTAAAGTAAAATCTCTTACTACTTGTTGGTACCTTTAAGTAGGAAACCCTTTAGTAGTTTTCCTTCAGAAAAAAAGAGAGTTTTATTATTTCATAATTTAAGTGTGTTTTCTAAATTGCTCCTAGCATGATATGTATCAAACAGTTACCAAATAATTTGGAGTATCTCTTCTGCTACAGCAGACACTAATTAGTCTTTCAGAGAACTCTAGCCAATAGCAACATTAAAAGAGAAAGATGATGTTAAATGTAAACAAGGTTCCACAAGCAATAACTACAGAACACAGGAACTAGAAAGGTTACAGGTTTTCCTACCGCTTTATTTTGCCATTTGAACTCCATTGATGACCCCGACATTTCCTGCTGACACACTTTAACAATGGTTCTGCTGTTACACATTCGGGTCTCCACACTTCTTGCCCCTAACACAACACTGATGATGCATTCATTAGGAAAAAGCTGGATTCACTCCAGCCAAGAAGTTAAACTCCATTGAGAAAAAAAAAAATAAATCTCATTTCAAATAAAAGTTAGTTGGACAAATTAAGGGACAAAGGAAAGTGAATATGGACCATAGCCTGCTGACTTCCATTAAAGATACAAAACGTTTTCTTTTACTGAGATCTGGGAAAAACATTCTCGACAATAGGCCTTTCCTTGTGATGAAGATAAGATTATACACTGCTAGGAATAAGCATGTTTGTCATAAAGCTATTCCAAGGTGAAATAAATATCTTTGTTTATCCTCTCTTGGCACACATAGGAAATTAGAAGAAAATCTGACTCAAGCACATCTTTTGCACCACATCTGGAGGTGCCAATTAACTCTTACTATGAAAGCACCAGAATTTTACAATTTGTTTTAGCACTATTATAGTTGGGTTTAATCAGGGATCTGTGAGTAGGAAACATGTAAATATACAAGACAGCACTTGTCCTGAATTACTTTCACTGAAAATGCTATCACTTCTATATTTCATAAATATAATAATAATATCATAAATATTATAATAATATCATAAATATAATTTTCCATAATAAAGATAATTTATTCATACTACTAGAAGGACTGTCTGATTCAATATCTGCAAATATCAGAATCAGTAAAACATGAATCTTAGGAAGACTGAGAAAAGGCAAATGGCAAACCTAAACACACTAGAGAACATATTTTAAATACAAATAGAAGACCATATTGTCCACCTTTTCTGATATCAGCTTTCCTCTCTTTCTTTTACAAATTATCCAAGAGTTGAAACGTCCTTTAATAAAAAACAAAAGAACTATCCAACAAAAAACACCCAGAATCAATGCCTACAATTAAACACAATTCATTATCTGTACCACATTTTTCACTCTGATCTTAAACTCCTGTGAGAGAACAAGCCTGTAAGAACAGACACTACTGCTTTAGACTTTTCCACCTGCAGCCTCATCTATCCCATATTATGTATGGGGAAATGTACAGATAAATTACACATGTTACCTACATATCCACATATGCATCACACACCTGGGCCAGTCATTAAGGCTTTTGAAAAGGTCTAATTAGAGTTCACTGCAATGAAGCACCACAGGACTCCTGAGGAGTTCTGCTGTGTCAGTGTCATTTCTGTACTGTTGGGTGCAGCCACTGCCACTCACAACCATTTAAAGCATTGCTTTCCCCTGTGCAAGTCTGTTTTTCTAGAAAAAAATATATATTGCCAGAAAGCTAAATATTGAAATAATGAGGAGGGGGGAAAAGGTATTCACAGGTTTAGTTCAAAGTTTTCCTAAGCTGAACACTCTTTTATGAAGAACTTGATTGTCAACAGACAACAGAAGACATTGTGCTGAAGAATTGATCGAAAAGTGCCCAAGAAGAAGAAATTATGCAATAATTCGAGAATCCTTAAGAAATTAATTCCCTGGAAATCTTTATGGAGGTACATTTTGATTTTACAATTAAAATTTATTTTCTCCTTACACTTTTTCTACTCATGTAACTAAAGTAATTATGTAACTAAAATTAAGAAAAGAAGCAGGTTTAACATGTATCATGAGAGGACTGTCAGGCGTGTTCTTCATTTGAACCAAATCAAACTGAAGGTGAGCAAAGCATTGGTATCTACACCTTTTTATTAAAAATCTAACCTACATTACAACCTACACAGCTAAAACCAGCATAAAATCTATGTCAGGCACTGAAACAGTACATGCTAGGAGTTCTAATTGTAACAGAAAAGTGGTTATTATCACTGTTGGTTCTGTTTCTTTTTTAAACCAGCATGAATTTACAGGATTCCTTGAGCACGAGCTGTGAATTATTCCTACCTGTTCTCTACCCCTACAACATATGTATGATGTAACAACTTCTTGTACTGACCTGACAAAAAGCAAATGAGGTAAGACAAAAGGCAAACTTTGAATATCATCAGAGCACTGAAATGGTTGTAATTACAGATGCTGATCAGTGCCATACACTGGGAGCTGCTACACTTTGTTATTCCATCAACAAAAACCCATCTTTGGAGTTACAAAATGAATTCCTAAAAACCCCCTCAGGAACCTCTGTTACACGCACGGCACAGATCACAGTAATTCTTTAAAATACATAACATTATTTTAAGAATTTTAAACAACCAATCCTATGTAGAAGATAAGCACAGTTTAACTGAGAGAATGAAATACCTGGAAAAACTCCATGCCCTAATTCCCAAGTCTGTGGGAATTCCCCATCCCCTTATTCGCATGAACTGTGTTAATTTTTAGGAAAATTTTCCGTCCTGTTTTAACATATTTCATGAATTTAAGATAAAGAATTACCACTGCATGGTTTAGTGAAACAAAGACGCTTCAAAGGGTCCTGTGTGAAGTTTTTGTCTTGGCTGAGAAAAGCAATTGGGCTCCCAGCCAGACCCAGCCGAGTTTTGGGGATTCAGGCTCAGCTCTTTGCCCCAGGCAAGTATCCCGACTATCAGATTCCCAAATGTTTCAAGAACAAATCTGTGCTTCTAAGTGGATGGGTTGGGTTGGCTTAGTGGTTTTTTGTTTCTTTTTCTTTTTAACCAGAAACTCTTTTTGGAAGATGAAAAGACCTTCTCAGCCAGACTTTCCCAATAACTTCTACAAACCACTTAAATGCTTCCATTAAAAGGAAATTAGGAGAGATTAATGTTTGCTGATTAACACTGTTTCCCATTAATTCCTCGATCCAGCTCTGAGACAGTTTATTTGAAGAACAGGGAAAAAGCTGCCTTTGGTATCAGCATTCAGTTCTCAGCCTCCAAGTCATTTCAGGGTAAGTGCTGGTAAAATGTTTGGCTTTGATATCCACTTGATAGTGCAAGTCTGAGAAGGGGCTTGAGACTTTCTGTTGTAAGAAAGTGGAGAGAATAATTTGCTTATATCTCAAATCACAACTAAGGCATTCAGCTTGTTAGTTTGTTGGTATTCACAATGGTTAACCAACACCCTCTATGACTCAATGCCATTACTAAACTGATAACTGCATTAACAGATAAAAAGTCAATGGACAGGACTCAAAGGAAACATTCCAGTGCCTGTGAAATTATTACCAGTGTCATGAGCCAGCATTCCTCTCCAATGTAGCAGATTTTTTCCTTACTCCCACAACCCTGGACTGCTTCCTCCCTGTTCTTGCCCCACATCCCGCCTGTGCTAAAGCAAGAATCCATGTGATTTCATGTGGAAATGACCAAGATTAAAACTGACTCAGCAGAAGAAAAATAAATGGTTTTCACCCAGAAGAGTTCCCATTTTAGTTCACTGTCTGATCAAATGAACACCTCTACCAGCTGATAGCTAGGGTCATCTTTACTTCCCTAAGAAAAAGTGGATTAAAGGGACTGTGAAACAAAGAGCTCAAAATTTCACATACTTTGACAGTGTCTCACATATCCTTTAAAGCCAAAGACTATGCCAGTCTCTACAGTAACTTCTACAGACTTCTGTCAAGAAAAGCCCCAAAGCAGACACAAGCCAGCAACCAAACACAGCAGCAAATACCAAATGCTCAGTGTAGCTTCTATACCTCTCCTTAAAATTAAACAGCTAGAGATAGCATAGAGTAAATACTGAAAATGTAATACACCTTTCCTTGTGCTTAACACATATAACTGGAAGGAAGCTATCAAGAGCATCGTGTTCACTCTTAATCCTAAAATGCAACCTACATTGTTTTCTGCTTAGATCACCTCCCCTCAAACTTAATGGCCCAGTGAACCACTGGCAACCCTTCCACTGAAACTTATTAAGTCCTGTAACTGTTACTATTTAACAGCGAGCTGTGAACCCAAGGCAGAACGTTTATTTTGCTTTGTGTGTTATTGCTGGAGAGACACTGAATTAGGCCCACAAAATTCAGATTTCCATTTCGCAGACACCTAGTATCTTGTTTTTTTGGTTTTTATTTAACAGCAGAAGCATAATTGACAGTAGATGCATCTGGGTTGCCATTCACAGACTCCCCTGGAAATCGCTCAGTCCCTGGCAAACAGCCTAAAAACCCGTGAAACAAATTTTCATACAAACATCCTCTTCCTTTAGTCATGAACATCACTTAGCATAGAAAGACCAGAACCAAAGCTGGATCCTGAACACACTGTGTGCAACTTTTGGCGTGCATTATGAAGGAATATGTACTTATTACTGACAGCCAAGGCCTGGGGGTGAAGGGAAGCAGGGTGAGCAGCGCAAAGGCTGCTCAGGCACGTCCTTGTTCATAGGGATGGTCATCTCAGGAGAAAGGAGGACTCGACCTCCCCCCTGACACCAGTCCTGCACTTGACATCCATTTCAGCACGGCTGGCTGGTCGTGGAGTGTTTTTCCTCTGCTCTTTCCCTCCTCCCCTACAAGCCAGGGGATACCCAGGGCTTGAGCAGGAGTATCCCCGGGAGCCCATGGAGGGGAGTCCATACAGGGGAGAGTCCGTGCCGGGTACCCCGAAAACCCGCGGCGCCGCTTCGGACGCTCCTCTCGCTCGGCCCTCCCCGGGGGCTCGGTGTCCGCACTCACCCCTTGTAGTAGGCTTTCACCCGGACCTGGTGGGCGCCGTCCCCGCCAAGGCTGCCCCCGAGGCCGCCCGGAGCCGACATGGTGCTGCCGGCGCCGCCGTCCCGCTGTGTCGGCATCGCCCCCCAGCCGGGCCGGGGGAGCCGCAGGCTCGGAGCGGGGGAGCCACAGGGTCGGGCCGGGCCGGGGCGGCGGCTGCGCGACCCCCGCGCCTCCAGCGCGCCCCGCCCGCGCCGGACGGCACCACGCGCGGGGGCGGGAGGG
The DNA here is from genome assembly GCF_030490865.1 of Poecile atricapillus. Lineage (NCBI taxonomy): Eukaryota > Metazoa > Chordata > Aves > Passeriformes > Paridae > Poecile > Poecile atricapillus. The sequence continues at coordinate 23,217,932 of NC_081256.1, forward strand.
GACCGCGCAGAAGCTGTGGCGAGAAGGAGCGCGGAGCTGCGCGGAGCTCCGCGGGAGGGCAGCGCAGGATTTCCCCCGGCGGGGCGGAGCAGCCGCCCCGAAAGCGGCCGGGCGGCAGCTCCGCCGCCCCGGGATGCGGGTAGCAGTCCCGTGCGTGTCCCCCCGCGCTCTACATGGGCTGTCTCCGACGGGACTCCACACCTGCGGAGCGGGATGCTCCACGCCGCAACGGAGGGGGAGCAGCGGCGGCGGCGGCACCCAGGTAACCGGCAGTCCCGTAGCGGAGCCGCCACAGCCGCCGCTCCCGGTCAGGCGGGTACGACCGCGCACGCAGGACCCTCCGCTCCCGCCGCCGCGTCCGGTACGGGGGCGGCACCGCGGTGTGTGGTACTCACCCACCCACACTTGGTACGGCCCAGCGCGAAGCATGGCGGGGCTGAGGGCAGCGGCGCCGGCGCGGCGGGAGCGGAGCGGGATTCCTCAACCCCGGGTGGCTGCCGTGATAGGAAGCCAAGGGGGAAAACTTGTTCTGCCCAAGTACCGATGGGTAGCAGGGTGGAAGCAGGGGATTCTCCACCTCATACTGAGCACTGTAATGCTTCGGTCCTGCTCTTAGGTCTGCTCCATCCACAGAAGAAGAATGTGTTGCTGCTGGAGCGAGTCCAGAGAAGGCAAAGGAGAAGGTCCAAGAATCGGAGCTCCTCTGCTCTGGAGACAGGCTGAGAGGTTGTTCAGCCTAGGGACAGCAAGGCTCCAGGGAAACCTTAGAGCCCCCTCCAGTGCCGGCGAGGGACTTGGACAAGCACATGAAGTGACAGAACAAGAATGGCTTTAAATTTTAAGAGAGAACGTTTATATTAGATATTAGGAAGAAATTCTTTCCTGTGACAGTGATGAGGCTCACATTATCCAGAGACATTATCCAGAGAAGCTGTGGCTGCCCCATCCTTGGAAGTGTCCCAGACTCACCAGGTTGGATGGGGCTTGGAGCAACCTGGTCTAGTGGAAGGTGTCTGCCTATGGCAGGGGGTGGAAGTAGATGGCATCTGAGGCCCTTCTAACCCCAACCATTCTGCAATTGTCCTTGTTCTAAGGCTGAAAGAACCAGAGATGCCCATAGGGGTCGTTCTTAGGAAGCAGATGCTATCCACCCATGCTCTCCATGTGAGCTGTTACATAAAACTCATCCCAACATTAGGAAAAACAGCAGTGGACACAGATCTAACTATGTGCCTTGGCAATCCATTCACATCGTGACTCCTCCACTGTTGTGGTCACTACCAACCCAATTTGGGAGGTCACATAAAATTCAGGATTTTAGCAGAAATCCGAGGTAAAAGCAGCACACTGCCTTTCAGCAGCCAGCACAGAGCTGAGGGGCAATAGGAGCTGTTCAGAGGCAATGGCAATGCATTCCTTACAAAGACTGCTGAACAAGTGTTTTCCATGGGAATTCTGAAGAGTCCCTGCAATGTGCACTGCCCACAAGACAATGTGTTCATTTCAGGTGAAGCTTTAATTCCCTTTTATCAAATGGCTGAGATATTTATTAAAGAAAGTAACATAAAGGATGTGTTTCAAGTAGGGGGGTGAAGCAGGATGATTAACAAAAGATATTTTATTAAAGCTCTGAATCATAAGCCACCTTATCACTGCAAGCAGTTTTGCTCCCAACTTTGACATTTTAACATCAATAGCTTTTTTGACAACACGCATTTGCTGCCCAGGACTTCCTGAACAGATTCCAGCAGTCCTAAGAAAGCAAGAACCTTTGGTTTCTTCAATTCTGGTAAAACAATTCCTTTTCCCCACTGCCTCCTCCAGTCAGCATTACATCTGAGTGTTTCTATTGCAGCATCATGGAGTTCAGCTTGTTACATGAGATCTGCACTTTCCAATCAACACACTTGGTTCTTCCTCATGATTGTGATAAAACAATTTAAAGCCTTATTTGCTGTTTACCTTGACTATGGTAACAAACGACAATATTTTTGTCATGGTACCTGACTTTCCTGCAGTGGTTGGGTTGTTTGTTTTTTTTAAGTCAGAAACAAGTTATTTGCTCCACCCAGCACCCAGAGAGTCTTAGATCCCATTTGTACAACAGGATGTACCTTGGTGTATCTGAACTCACCCGTACATTCACCAAGACTTCCAAGATGTTTTCTATTTCCTAGAGGATTTCCAAGAGTATTTCAAAATGGGTCATCATTTTCCCTACGCCTTAATTTTTAACCTATGTAAATTCCAATTTTCTCCTGTTGAATTATGTAATCTTTTATAGACATGAGGCATCCACATTAGACCAGTGGAATTGTCACTACTTGTCACAGGCATCCCACCTGTGCTCAGTGCAACTGCTTCACCTGTCAACAGTTTAAGCTCATCTCTAATACCTTGGCAGGTATTTGAGTTTTGTTAGACATTTGCTGAGTCTCTCTTATTTGCAAAGAACTCAGCTATCCCAAGTAGCTGTTATGTAGCTGGCAATTTCACTCCCTCCCCTGTTTAGAACCAAAGGAACATTTAGGCTGGAAAAGACCTCCAAGACTGAGTCCCAACTTCTGATAAATCCTCACCTTGTCAACCAGAACAGAGCACTGAGTGTTATGTCCAGTTGTTCCCTGAACACCTCCAGGGATAGAGCCTCCACCACTTCTCTGTGCAGTCTGCATCAGATGGACTTCCATTCCAAATGGAATTCCAAGAGTCCATTCTGGGATCCCCCAGTGTGGCCCCCACATCCCTCACCCTTCTATGGGGATCCCAGCCTGGCTCCTGTGGTGATGGCCTAAGAAATATCAGGCTCATCAAGTCCAACTTTTAGCCTTCCACGGAACATCTCTGAGAGCCACACCATGTGCCCGAGTGCGTTGTCCAGACACTTCTTGAACTCTCAGGCGTGGGAGTCACAGGATTTAGCCTCAAGGCACCTCCCATAGTCCTCCAAATACAGGCTTTCTGTACATACAGTACAAAGACTTATAGGTGTGTATGTATCAGGTGCTGAAATGAGGCATGATGCAAGAGAGACCACAGGTAATTACTTTAACCAATATTCACACAGTGCTTTGAGCTGGTGAGTGGCAGGAAGGGTGGAAAGTAGCAAGCAGAGCCTCAGAAAGGAAAGCTGAGATGCTCACACAGTGATTAGGACGATGCGCTGCTGACAGTGTCTGAGCTACAGCTGCTAAATGCAGGAGGCACTTGAAGGAGGCTCCCTGTTTTGTTGCACATAGAAGTCGATAGGTTATTTAGGCTGAAAACACCGCATATTTCAATTCCCCGGCCCTCACGGGCGCCGCCAGCATGGCGGCCGCTCCCGTCACGTGCACGGCGGCGGCCGCGCCCCGCGCGCGCGCGGCACCTCCCCCGTGAGGGAGGCGAGAAAATGGCGGCGGCGGCGCCTTGAGCGGCGCGTCCCAGGCGAGTGTCCCGGCGGGGAGCGCGGAGCGCGGGCAGCGGCAGCCGCGGGGCCCCGGCCGGGCCGCGGGGGCGGGGAACCCGCGCCCTGACCGCGCCCCGGCGCCGGCCCGGCCCGGCCCCTCCCGCCCGCCTGCCTTTGCTCTCCTGAGGGGGCGGTGGCGGGGCCGGGGCCGGGCTGGGCGAGGCGGGGGCTGAGGGTGGGTCAGGCTGGCCTGGGCAGGGGGCGGCCGGCGAGGGGGCACCGGGGCCCCTCAGTGCGGGGCCGGTTCTTCACATGCTGTTGGGTGTATTCCCACAGAGCATACCTTCGTTATGACTGTTATTTTATTATTATGTCGGAGCCCTCTGTCAAATACCGAAATGTCTGTAGGGGTTAGGCTTGGAGGAATTTTTAATTTACTTTGGGTTTTTTGTGGTTTGTCCCCTTGTAATTGCAGGGAGAGGTTGCGAATTGAAAAAAAAAAAAAAAGAATAAAACCATGTGGTTGTGGATGGTTGTGGTTGTGGGTTGTCAGCAGGGTTTGTTATTACTATGGCATTTACCGAAACTTTCCAAAACGTGAGTGAGGACGTTCGTGTGTCCACTGTAAGGGTAGTTTGTTAATTGGTATAGAATAGCAGTTATTTTTTTACTTCAAGTTGTTGCTTTGACCAAGAAAGATACAAAGAAACAAAACTTTGGAGTATTTACCTTATGCACAATGTAACTTGAAGTTATGTGGTGTCTTGTACTGTTACTGCTTGAATAAATACAAATATTCAATATAGTTTTCTGTTGTGCTTTGTATTTTGGGCTCATTTAAGTGAGTAGTGGTTGTTTCAAGTCAGTGTGTTTTCTAAAATTTGCATTACAGAGATTGTTTTTGTGTTAAAATTGCTAGGGAGCATCATTGTGAGGTCTTCATTAAACAAAATTAATTTTCTTACAAGTTAGCATCTGATGCCTGCACAAGGTGAGGTGTCAGAGGAGAGATGGAGATGCTGAGCAAAAATTTAGGAGCGCCTTACTGTACATCCTTTTTTCATTGTGCATCCTCTGTGAGAACAACCTGAGCAATGACAATATTATTTTTGAAATAATTCTGAGCAAAAGGATTAACAGCTCTCATGGAGTAAACTTGTGATGGAATAGTTATTAAGTGGGATATATTGCACATCTTGCATATAACACACCAAAAATGTGGCTGAGAACGAAGGAAATGAGACATCTAATGTTGTTTTAAACTAATTTAGCTGGTTGCATAACTCTGCAAAAACTAGGTAGACAAGTTGTAGGTGTAAATATTTTGAGGTGCTTTTAACGTCCACTGGAGGGGACGGGATTTTTTTTTTTTTTTTTTAAGATACTTTTCATTATGTAAAATTAATGTAAAGTGTTTTTTAGAAATGATGCTGGGTTTGTTGGAGGGGGAAACCCATGTGTGTTAACTTGTGCCCTGATGTAGGTACGGAAGTGGCATCAGTGATGCGCAACAGACCTGAATTTTTAACAAGAAGTCTTTAATTTGATTCTAATAGCAGGGGTGTCTGCTTTTGAAGCATCCTTGATTGCCATGAATTTTCTTTGATGGCAAAGTCCATGCAAGTGTCCAGTACAAGGGTAGGCAAGAGGTCTTTAGGTGGCCATGTATGTGTTACAGTTTAGTTGTTTCAGGTTGCCAGGAGCTGCAGCATCACGTGCAACCCTCTGCTTGTAGAGTAGCTGTGTTTTGGGATGTGAGGGTGGCAGCCTGGCAGTGTCCTGTTCTGCTTCCAGCTGTGTGAGTTGAAACTCCTGATTATGTTCCCCTTTGATGCGGCGTCCAATGGGTGGTTTGTTAAGAACTTGGCAAAGCTGCTTTTTTTCTAGTACATTACAGCTCTCTCTGATCATTTCTTTGAGCCCCTCTTTATGGTAAGAAGGAAACACATCTTCTCAACCCTCCCTTTTTTTTGGCATCCTTTGGAAAGCAATAAACAGCTACTATGCAATTTCCCGTTAATCAAAATACAAAGACTGAAAAAGAAACTGCAGTAAACACCCACATAACATATATTGAGGTTTGTGATTCATTTCACTTATAAAGATGACATTTTGTGCTCTTTAACAGAGGGAAGTCATATAAGACTGGGGAGGATCATTTGAGGTGCTTAAATAGGTAGTTTCTTCCTTGGTTCTTGATGTATTGTGTGAGGTATTGCTGTTAAAAGGGTTTTTTTCCTGTATCCTTTTCCTCTCTCCCCAGAGCATTTCACTGGTGATTTTTGCAAAGAGCAGGTTTTGCTCAGTGTCCAGGGTCAGCCAGCATTTTCAGTCCTGGGCTGTGGAGGGTGAGGGAGGTGGTACTGGTCCTGTGTAGCTGGCTGGAAATCTTGGATGTATTCCCAAACTGGTTCTTTATTGCTACTTCTGATGGATCTTAGATTATAACTACATCTCTCAAGAGATTGCATCAAGTAATAGCAAATGCTACAAACTAAGATTAGATATTAAGAAGTCCTTTACTATAGGGTTGGTGAGGCCCTGGCACAGATTGCCCATACAGGTTGTGGCCACCCCATCTCTGCAAGTGTTCAAGGCCAGTTTAGATGGGGCTTGAAGCAGCCTGGTGACCCTGCCATGGCAGGGGATGGGACAAGATCGTTTTCAAGATCCCTCCAACTCAAACCATTCTGTGATTCTGTGAAACTTACCTTTTAAAAATTGTCCATATTTCTGTCTCAGCTAAAGATATTATTTTTGTGTTAAAATCACCATATTCTGGCCTTGCTTGTGAACCACTTCTGTGTCACTCCTTCCAGGCTGGACAAACGCTGCACAGCTATGGAGAATGAACCCAACACAACAACATGTTCTGCGTCCACAACGACCATCACCACCACCTCCACTTCCCGCACGCCGCTGCCGCAGATCTCCGTCTACAGCGGCTCTGACAGACATGCTGTCCAGGTACTGGGCTCTGGGGGCTTCCTCCCTGTCCTGTACAGAGCTCTAAACACTGGCATTGTGCAGTACTTTACACAGGATTAACTTTTCAGTCTTAATTGCTCTTGTCTTTCTCAATAGCTGGTTTGCTGGTTTTCAGGAGATGTTTACTGGAGGGTCTCACACCACTTAAGGATAGTTCAGGGTAGACCTGTCTCCCAAATAAGGGAGGGGGAGATGATAGATAGGATAGAAGGTTTGTTTTGTTCACCATTTGCTAAGGGTGCAGATTATTAACATAAACCTTTGCAAAATAAAGCTATTTGTTTGACCAAGGTTGACTAGAGGGATCCAAGGTATTTGTGTGGGTGTAAGTGCTGCTTGGGATCCAGCCCCTTCTTGCTGTTCTTGAGATTTGGTCTCCTTGAACTCTGTAGAGTCCATTCTGTTGTGTTTGATAGTTGGGTTTCTCACACTACTCTGATCTCTCAAAAAGCAGAACATGATGTAGGACTTGTTGGCAATCAGCTGAGAGGCTGGGATGATGTGTTGGGCATGATGCTGTATTGTCAGGCTGTCCTTGAGAAGGTGAATATATTGATGTTGACAATACTCTGTGACTTGGTCAAGAACAGTGAGGGAGCAAGTTCAGTATTACATAATTGGTGTGAAAAAAAATTATTTGGTTTCATTTCCTTGTAAGGGTAAACTTGAACATCATGTTGGCATGGTGTGTGCTTTGTATTTGTAATTAATCACCTACTGATTCATCACAGGTTATTCAGCAGGCCTTGCATCGTCCTCCTAGCTCAGCTGCTCAGTACCTCCAGCAGATGTATGCAGCCCAACAGCAGCATCTAATGCTGCAGACTGCTGCTCTGCAGCAGCAGCATTTAAGCAGTACCCAATTTCAGAGTCTGGCAACTGTTCCACAGGTGAGAGTGAAGATTGCTGAAAAAGAATTGTGTATTATCTAGAGCAGGGCTACAGTCACTGTCAAATGTAATAACAGCTTAAGTGCCTGAGCTTAATGCCTCATGATAATTTACTGTTATATTTTAATGATGTTGTTATTTTAAATTGTATCATCCTCCAAACTGCTTGGAGGATTTTATCCAGTGGTATAGATGCTCCAGTAGGCAACCATTCCATGCTTTATTGCATACATTATAATGCATCATGTAAATCATCAAACAGTAATAAAATAAATATTAAAAATAGACAACTTCAATCTTCAGCCCATGATTTTCTCTAAAAGTTGGTGGGGGAAGCAATGAATGGCGTTGTATCTTAGTGAAATAAAAAATAATGAACATCTGGCATCTTAGTGTGTTTTGCCTCGCATCTGGCTGCATTATAAGTAATGGCAAAATTAAATTTTAACCCCGAGTGTGACAATGTAGGAGGTAAATGACATTTCATATCTGAAACATCACTTTTAACATCAGTGATCACTGGAGGAGACCTATTTTGAATTAAAGCAGTGGCAAGATTTCCTTTGACCTCAGTTGGCCTTGGGTTGAGAGTATGATCTTGCAGAGAGAGATGGTTGTTAATGATTTTACACAGGGAAATGCTACGTGGAGTTAAGACCTCAGGGATATGGCTGTTCTGTGTCAGAACTGGACTGACTCATTTTTGCTCCTGCCTTTTCTTCTAGATCTTTTTCATTAGATTGTGGTAATATGTTGATTTGTTTTTTCTTGTTGTGAGGATTTCTATATGGATATACAGTTTCTGAGACAGAGCGAAGAAAATCAGGCTGGGAAAGGCTGAGAAGTTTTGGTTCTGTTCATACAGAAACCTAAATCACTGTCCCTGTTATTCATCTGAAGGGCTAGAATAGGATCCTGTGATAGACATTAGATGTGCATACCTAAGTTACCATTCCAGAATATGAGGCTGTTCTTTATAGCATTTATAAAGTTTGTTTTATTTTTAGAAGATTCTAGTCACAATAAAATTATGACGTGAGTTTTAATAATGATGGTTTTTTATATCACGTTTTACGTTTTGAGCACCATAGGCAGTGAGGTGATCACTTAGCTCCATCATTAGCAGCTTGGCAGACTTTACATCTGATCATTTTTCTTCAAGTCTTGATCTGAAAGAATTATATGCCTGAAATTTGATAGGACTTCAAGGAATTTAGCACCTTGCAGGTAGCACTCCAGAGTGCAGAGTGCACTTTGCTGAAAACTATTTCCACTGAGTAAAGCATCTTACTGTTAACTCAGAGAAGGATAGAGAGGGCTGTTTCTGATGATTTATGGAATAAAATGAACATCACTTAAGCACTTTCTGATTTCACTATTTGACACATATTCTTGCTATTTAGGCAAGCCTGTCAGGTGGGAGGCAATGTACTTCCCCCACTGGGAGTGTCACTCAGCAGTCAAGCATGTCGCAGACCTCGGTACGTAACTGCACCAAGCCCTTCCTCCATTCCCAACCCCGCCTGGTTGTTATATGGCTACAGGGAAAACCAGAAAATATTAATAGTATTTTAGTTTGTGTTGTTAAAATTAATACTACAGACACAGTGAACAGAAGTATGATGGCTCTGTAGTAAGTGCTGGGTGCTGTATGTGACTGTTGATAGCCAGTGTTGGCTTCCCCAGTCCCAGACCCCTCTTGGTGCTCTGAGGAGCCACAAGTACCTGTGGCTGTTCAAACTCCTGCAGAAATCACTCCCTGAGCTCTCATCTCTTACATGACTTCTTACTGGATTTTCTACATTAGTTTCTTTATTCAGTTCACTACTGTAGGTGAAAATCATAACTGTATCAGGGATTAAATAGCACTAAATCTAAAGAATCCAAGTTAATGCTCACATATATTTATGAAACTGATTGAATATTTATAGCATTCATTCTTTTATTGATTAGCATCTTTTATCATTCATCTTTTTTGCAGTTTCATTTCCCATATTCTAGGCATGTGCTCAGGTTTCAGTTGTGAGTGGCTCTGTGTTCAATTCATGCTGTATTTCTTTAAGTGCCATTGTCAGACATGCACAATCTCTTCTGTACAGTTTTACAGTTTTCTGAAGTAGGATTTGTCAGTCCTACAGACATCCTGCTTATTAATCACACCCTCAAGCTGTTCATGATTCCAGTACATAGCTTCAATGATTTAACTGTGTATTTTTTTAAGCTCTCATAGCTTGGCTTGGCTTACAGTTGTTAGAAGTAAAACCATTTATTCATTAAATTTCAGAGGGAAAGTCTATTAAGATGTCTGATGTTAAACTAACAAAATAATTGGGCTGGGGTTTTTCAAGGAAATCTTTTAAGTAAGTGATGAAAAAGAGCTGGGCACTTAACTCTGTTAGACTGGTTAGAGAAAAGAAGAAAAAGCAAAGACACAACAGCTTATTTTTTTAAGAAGATGCTAAAGAGTGTTTCTTGAGGAGCATTTAATAAGAAATTGGAGAAGGTTTTAGTCTTCAGTCATTTTCAGTGTGATGTGAAATGAGGATTTAAAGTCTGTAAGTGGTGGCACAAAGAAGTGGCCTGATCAGATTGCATAATAGTAGATACCAGTACAGGTAGTTAATATAAACATTTAAAGATCTTAAATATTAAAGTTCAGGTGTTCTTCTTAAAATACTGAAATCTCATTCTACATATTCAATTAATGTATATTTCTATGAGACATATTTTTCAGACTTCATATCATTGTTTATACTTGGAACTGCTTATTGTACTTACTGCAAAGTGGTTGCTTGCAGTTTAAAAATAAAAACATATAATCTTGCCAGAATCCAATGATGTGTGATGATTGGCTCAATATATTTTTGATATCTTCACAGTTCAGAGATTCTAACTGCCCCTGCCATTTTTGTCAAGGGCTTTCTGGCTTTAGACTCTAGGGTGATGGAATTTCCATGACAGAAGCAATATTTTTGTTTCCTTAGATTAACCTCTCCACCTCTCCTACACCTGCACAGATAATAAGCCGTTCTCAGACCTCCAACACCACCAGCAGCAGCATCACCCAACAGACGATGCTGCTGGGCAGCACCTCTCCCACCCTGAGTGCAAGCCAGGCTCAAATGTATCTACGAGCTCAGATGGTAAGTTTTGATTACAGTCCTTGCAAAGTTTGGCTTTGGTCTGTCCCTATTGGAAGATCTAAACTCTCTTTCTTAAATATGGTAGATATTGGGCTGCTCTTTTGTCTTTTTTTTTTTTTTTCACTAATTTGTAGTATTGAAGGGAAAGTCCTCTTAAATGCTTGTATGAATGTTCATAGGTGTGTTTATTTATTGCAAAGATTTTTCTCAATATGCTGAACAAATATATTGTTATATTTGGTTTGCATTATTCTCTTTTATTTTCTTTGTTTCAATTTGCTATTATTTTCTTTGTTTACTGAAGTTATCATGATAAATAGTTCTTTGAATGAATTAATCTAAAAGTAGAAAAGTAAATCTTAGAAGCTGTACATCAGTATGTGTAAGTTATGTATCTTTTTAAGATACTGCATTTTTTTCACAGATTGTAAAAATTTCAGTCTGTTAGCATGTATTTTTTTCTTGCTTAACAGCTTATTTTTACTCCTGCGACAACTGTGGCTGCTGTCCAGTCTGACATTCCTGTTGTCTCCTCATCGTCCTCATCTTCCTGTCATTCTGCAGCTACTCAGGTGGGCTTGTGTAAACTTAATAAAGGTCTGCCCTGTCAAGTGAGACAAAACTGAAGAGTAAGGAAATGTTGTGCTTCAGTTTTTCTTGCTTTACTTTCATCCCAGACCAGAGAGCAGATGAGCTGCTGGGTTGGCTCTGCCAAACTCCAGCTGAGTCACCTTGCCTGTGAAGGTGTGCTGAAGGATTTGTCTTCACTGGGGCAGGATGGCAGTAAATGCCTCCTGCATGCCAGTGAGGAAGCCAGCACTGGTGTCTTGGGTTTGTATGTGCCCTGTAGTGACACACAGAGCAGTGGGAAGTGGAATGTAAACTGGCTGCTCATTTTACAGGTACTGACTGTTGAGGGATTATGTAATCAAAATAGGGAATGGTGACAATAATTAGTTCTCTTTTTCATGTAAAAGATGATGTAAATTAGTGCTACAAGGGTAGGCATTATCCTTGAAAATGAAATTTTAGCGCAGCACGTAGGATTGGAGATCTGGGATCATTATGTACAGAATCTGGGTGTGGTATAACAGACTTCAGTGAAAATGATCCCTGACTGATTTACATTTCAGAAAGCAAACCTTTTGTTTCATGTGACATTGGAGGTGTCATGATGAGAAGGGAGGTTAATATTGGTTAATTTGGAGATTAATATAGAAACAGAGGTCTCAGTTTTTTAGCACACAGATAGCAGAGAAGAGAGTGGTCCCACTGACCACCTAAGGCTCTGGTTTATGTTGGTGTCTGGAAGCTCACTCACAGACCAGTGCACATCCACAGTGTCTGTAAAAATAAATTTGCCTTTGCTTAAGATGCCTTGTGTCACTTACTTTGAAGGCACAATGAAAGAGAAAAATGAAAGGTTTAATTCAAATTAATTAACAATTTCCATTTCTTTTAAAAATCTAATAAGGGAAAAAAGATTTCTGTATTTATCATTGAAGTAATAAAGATCCCTATCCTTCTTTAAATTTTATGGCTTTAAAGATACTTTGATATGCAGATTTTTAGCTTCTTGTGATCACACGGGATGAGAAGCATTACAAAATGTAATTTTTTTTTTGCTGTTTTTGCCTGATATTTATCAGCTATTTATAGAGTTTGGATCTTTTCATGTATTCCCAGGTTCAGAACTTGACGTTGCGCAGTCAGAAGCTGGGTGTGTTGTCAAGTTCACAGAATGGCCCACCAAAGAGCAGCAGTCAAACTCAGTCCCTGTGCCCCAGTAAAGCTGTCAACAGCTCCAAGGGCAGCCAGCCAGATCCCTCAGAAAGCAATAGGAAAGGCGAGAGCCCCGCTCCGGAGTGTCGGAGCACGCCGGTCACACGGACATCCAGCATACACCACTTAATTACACCAGGTGGGATGAATGTGGAGCTATAGGAAACTTTGTATATCACAGTTCTGTCAGTTCAGTGCTCCCTGACCATGTTTTTATAGATATTCCACATGAACAGAGTTCAGATTTTATTAGTAAATTCACATATTTGTTGGTATTGGATGTTGCATAGGATTTTGATTAAGCAGAGGCAGGAATGTTCTTAAATCACAATACAAGCACAATGTAGCAACTGCAATACCCTATTGAGTCACAGCACAAACGTGATTCTCATTCCTGGTCTCTGTATGTTCATTGTCAGGACATGCCATCCCATCTCTGGGCAGCAAAATGTAGGCTGAAATCACCTCAAGCCTCTTGCTCCCATCTAAATCCATTTTATTGGTGGTTTGTTTTTTTTTTCTGTGTTGCCTGTGTCATGAAAATGTTCTTTTATCAAGTACTTTTATAAACCCATAGGTAACAATGCTCAGAATTTTAGTATTTTGTATTGAGATAAATCAAAATAACCTGCACTTAGTTAGAGATACACACTGCATGTAGCATATTTGCATCTTACCTTTCTTATTTTGAAAAAGTGATGGTAGTCTAGACAATTGGTCTGAATTCTGTGAAATGTAGCTTGGCTTAATGACAACTTTTAGAGAAAGAGTTGGACTTGGAGGCAGACTTTCTGGAGGTGTTGAACCCTAATGCTCTCAGAACTCATGCTGGTAAGAAAAAGAACATCTTTGGTAGCAGAACAAATTAAAAAACCTACATATATGAGTTCTCAAGTGGACAAGACAAAACAATAAGAGGTTTGTGTGTGGAGGAAAATATGTGTGTGTACTGTAAGAAATGACTGGTGAGTCACTGGTTCACTGAAAAGGTGATGTGATTTCTCTGGAAGCTGCACTGCTTTTAGGTTTGTGCCTCTCAGTTGCTGTGCTCAAGTTCAGACAAATGCTTTCAACGGTTTAAATTTATACTAAACTCTTGGAATTTTATTTAGTCTCGTAACAAAGTGTTATCTGAAGTTTAACTTAACACATACCAGCAAATCCTGTTGTGCTTATCATTTCTCTTCCAATCTGTTTGAAAGCAAAGGTTAAATCCATTTAAAGTTGTGTGAAATTCTTAAATAGGGATGGATCAGCAATAATCTTAGACCTAGTGGCAAAAAGATAAGTTTAGATACTTCTTTATAGAAAGTACATATATGTAAAACGCTTGGCCATATTAATTTATTCATTCCTGCATTTTGCTTTGGAAACTGATATACACCCCTAATAAATTGTTCTTGTGTTCTGTGTGCTGTCGAAGAAGATATTTTTAAACAAATTCTGGAAGCTTTAAAAAAAATGTGCTGATCTTTAAAGTGAGAATTTTTGAGATATTTTATAATATTTTCAGAACTTGAAGAAATAAATGCTAATTGTCACTTTTTTCCCCTTCCCTCACAGCTTCATATTCTCCATTGCAACCTCATTCTCTAGTAAAACATCAGCAGATCCCACTTCATTCGCCATCTCCAAAGATTTCCCATCATCAGCTGATCCTGCAGCAGCAGCAGCAAGTCCAGCCGATTGCACTCCAAACTCCTCCGGGCCAGGAACCGCCTCCATCCCAGCACTGTCTGCCCCTCCCCAGCCATGCGCTGCCTCCAGCTCCCAGCAGCGTCCAGTCCCACTGCTCCCCTATCCACATCCATCCTCCGCCTCTCACGCTCTCTCCTACCCCATCCCAGTCAGCTCAGCAGTCAGTGGTGGTGTCCCCTCCGCCGTCCCACTCCCCGAGTCAGTCACCCACCATAATTATTCACCCTCAAGCCCTTATCCAGTCCCAGGCCAGCTCCCTGGTGCCGGCGGCTCTGCAGCCCGAGCCGGCCGCTCCCCAGGCGGCTGCTGCCAACTCCGTGCGGCCACCGCAGCCTCTCAGCCTCCCGCCGCACCTGCCGCTCCCGCCCTCGTCCGCCGTGCACATCGGGGCCGTGGAGCCGCCCAGCTTGGTTTCCCCGGGCCAGCAGCTCGTGTCCTCCGCGCCACACCAGCAGTATCCAGCCCTGCAATCCGCTCCCATCCCTCTGGCAGCTCCGCCTCAACTCTCTGCCTCCTCAACCCAGATTCAACCGCTGCCCCTGCAGTCTGTGCAGTCTTTACAAGTACAGCCTGAAATTCTGTCCCAGGGCCAGGTTTTGGTTCAAAACGCTTTGGTTTCTGAGGAAGAACTTCCTGCTGCAGAAGCTTTGGTCCAGCTGCCATTTCAAACTCTTCCTCCGCCACAGACCGTCGCAGTAAACCTGCAGGTGCAGCCGTCAGTTCCGATTGAAACTCCAGTGGTGAGTGGTAACATTGCATCCTTTATTCTTTCTCTGGACTACTCCAGAGCTGTAAGTCTGGCCCGTTGACTTCAAAGGGACCTAAATCAGGTGCTAGACAGAAGATAAGAAACCTATTGATTACAGAACTGAGTTTTATGAAAACAATAGACTTTTTTGGTTTGGGGTTTTGTTTGCTTTTGTTAATGTATCGTCACTCAAAAATATCAACCAGGAAGTGTGAAAGTGTAAATTTGAGATCTAAAATCTTGTTTCTTAATGAAATTACAATGTATTTGAAGTCTAAAAAAGTAAGCAAGATATGGCAATGCTTATATAAAGAATTTTGGTAAATGTGACATGTAAACTTTTACCTCAATACAAATAGATTTTGGTTAGGAGAACAATCCATACTAGTTGGAAGGCACATATCAGGTTATTAAGACGATAGGTTTCTGGATAATTACTTTTGTACTAACATTAATAATATCCTCTTCATAAAAGAATAGAGGAATTTTGATGCTGTTTTGGCAATTCCCATCACCACCATTTAATTTGGTTCAGTGTTTGTCTCAGATATCTGCAGTTTGTAATTGAAGGTTTTCAATAACTGGATTAAAATCATGTACAGGAAAAGAGATGATATGCAAATAAGGCTGACATTTAGGATGGCATTGCTGGGCTTTAGTGGTAAAATGCTCATGAGATTAAGTTGAGCAAAAGAATCAGCAGCTCTTGTAGGCTTTTTTGAGGCTTTCAACAGGTTAAGGAAGGGGTGTGCTGTTCTTTTTTAATTTATTTAAAGAGGGTAATAATCTCAACTTTGCTATTTCATGGAGAAATTGGGCAAAAGAGTAGGAGCCAGGTTTGCTTTTGACAGGGCGGTGTTTTACATTTTAATCTGCTAAACTGACTGTCAGGAATTTATGTAAATTTATTTCAATACTTTTGAGGGAAAGACATTAAAATCTCTTATGACCACTAATGCTTGATTGTCTTGGTGTGAAATACTTCTGAAATATTCAGCTTGATTACACTGCTGTATAAGATAGAACAATTTATAGACTTGTCATTAAACTTGAATTTTGCAGATGTATTTAGATAGCATCAAATGTATGTGTAAATAACAGTAAACTATACTCATAAGATATTGAAAAAGTCAAGTTCTCTGCTCTGGAGAACTGTGTTTCTTATGTATTGCTGTTTGTAACAAAATAATTTTACTCTCATAGATATTGTGATAGCCCCAAAGTTCATTGTTTGGTATGCATTTCGGGAACCGGTATTTTATTAAAATATTAACATATTTGAACTGGTAATTTATTTTTAAAACTGTATTTATGCAACTCTTTTAAGGTGTTAAGATAGAATGGGAATCTCTCTAAAGCAATAGTTTGTTGGCTGCAGATTTACCAAGTGGAGAATGTGTGTGAAGAGGAGATGCCCGAGGACTCAGATTGTGTCCACATGGCAAGAACACCGACACCACCCACCTTGTCCCCACCAGCCATAACCTTGGGCAACGGAGATGCTCTTAATTCAGAAGATCCTTTGTCAGGTGAGGACAAATGCCAAATTAATGTAGCTTTTGGTTTTGTGATTTGTGTAAGTTTCTAATGGCCAACTATGTTTGTAGTTAGCAGGTACTGAGTAAAGGAAAATGTTTGTATGAGGAGGGTGTGTTTGTGGAATAGTCTGTTGAGATAAACCATCTTGTTTTAAAAGTGGAATCTTTAAAGCCTAGGGAAGAGCCTGTGTTAGGGGTTGATGGCTGCAGAGATGGGTCTTGGGGATTTATCACCTCTTGCAAATTCTGAGCCAGTAGTTGAACATAAGTGGTAAAATATAACATGTTTTGTTATTTTTTGCAGAACATGGGGGACTGCCTTCAGTGACATCATCAGTCAGTGCCTCAGTAATTAAATCTCCATCTGATCCTTCCCATGCCTCTATTCCACCACCACCTCTTTTGCTTCCAGCAGCAACGACAAGGAGCAACAGCACATCCATGCCCAATAGCATCCCCAGCCTAGAAAATAAACCTCCACAAGCTATTGTTAAACCCCAGATCCTGACCCACGTCATTGAAGGCTTTGTGATTCAGGAGGGGTTGGAGCCATTCCCTGTAAGTCTAAAAGTTGCTAGGAATATTTTACTACTAAGCTTTGAAATGAACTCTTTATAAGAATGATGTTATTTGTGGGTTGTAGATATTTACATCTTGAATTATGTTTCAGATGTTGGTTTTGGTGTTTTCTGCACTGATTGGTGACTTTAGTAAGCTATATCTGGAGATAACTATAGAGAGTGGGTTTAGGCTATTATTTGAAATAACTTTTTTTACATTTGTCTGCCTCCTGGATCCCTCAATTTAAGCAACACCTTAATTTAAACCTCAGAGCTGAGTCTGTGTTAAAATTCTAAAATGTTACAATTTGTTGTTTCAAGTACTGGCAGGCTCTTAACTCAGCTAGGAGTAATTAGTGCTGTGTCTGGTAAGAATTCCTGTTGAAAATTTTAAATCACAAACTGACAATTTAAAGTATGTTTTACTAATTTAATGTGTGTCCCATTTTCCCATTCCTTCATTTCTGTAGCTATAATGTGTTTCTTCCTTTGTTAAATATAATTGCAAACTCTGCAGAGCAGGAGTGTGTCTTAATTTGAGAAATGAGCTTTGGCACGATATAATTACACTTCATTGATATGAAGTAGAAGCTGATCATGTCAGTTACAACTGTTAAGTCACAAATACTCTTTTTAATTATTCACTGCTGTGAATAATGTTAATTACTCACTGTTGCTTTGTTTTTATTGCACTAGGTCAGTCGTTCATCTTTGCTGGTAGAACAGCCTGCAGAGAAGAGATTGCTGGTGGAGGGTCAGATAATGAGTGTGGTGTGTGTTGAGTCAGATTTGCAGAACACAAAACATGCAGACAACTCATCAGACACAGAGATAGAGGATATGATTGCAGAAGGTTTGCAGTTTTTGTTTAAATTCCTATTTCCCCCCTCCAGTTCTGTGTGCAATGAAATGGGAATCAAACTGTGGCCTGGCCCAGAAAAACTAAGTTATTCTGTGAACACACGATTTCGTATAAATTCATCTAAGATTTGAAAGTTCAGAACTTTTTAGCCACCCCTGGGTTTTCTTTCCCACAGCTTGTATCCTTATTGCACCAGAGGTATTATTAGTGAACTGCTTAAATTTAGGCTTAATGCAGCTCTTTCTTTCATCCTCTTAAAACAGTTCTATTCCCTCTTCCATATCAAAACTCTTTGCAGCACTTATTTTGTCCTTAATTTGTTTCATTAGATGTTAATCCAGTTTTCTTTTCAGGATTAACACTATGCTGTGTTTCAGATTTCAGACAGCTTGTCTGTTTTGTGGAATTATCCTAACTCTCATAGTTTTGGGTTTAGTTATTGTTCATTACAGCTGGTGTTAGGTTTATGTAGAGAATTTGTAACTACTCATTAGATTCGCTGGTAGGAAACCTCCAACACTGAGACACATCCATGTACACAGAAGTTAAATAGAGGAGATTTTCTGATAGTGAACCAGGGTATGACTGTGTGTGATAGAAACACCCTTCAAATACCCTTCTCAGTATTTCCAGCTCTTTGCTGCATTAGTGCTTTTTGTAGAGGAGGAAAATGCCAGTCTCACCTCACCAATAACAGAAAATACTCTGTAACAATAAGCTGTAAATCAGCAGATGACATAATCCTTTTCTTTATTGCATGCTACTTATCTTTTTCATTGATTGAATGTTATATATACTCAAGATTCAATGTTTTCTTTGCTTTCACAAGTCCCTTTGGTTGTAGCAGCTGCTTATTCAAAGAAAGTTCTTTAAAAGGTTAATTCATTATGTCATTACAGGAGAGTTTGTATTTAGACTGTGGAAGGCCTGGTTCTCCTAATGAACTCCTTATGAAGCAATTCATGAGGAATGTAACCCTTCTTTTTTAATTGCTTGCTGTGTTTGAGGGCAGACCTGCTCATGGATGGCTTGAAATTCAACAAGGAACTGATTAAGTTCTTTGAATAACTTAATTGAAGGTTCATTAAGATTCAGTTTGCTCAAGATCTTTTCAAGACAGAATTAAATCTGTTACTTGCTTAGCTTTGCATAATTGTCTGTTAATCAGAGTATTTAATTGAATGTGTTAAATATTTGAAGATCTTTGCCTTCTTGAGGTGAGAGATGTGAACATAGTTTTGTGTCATTGGAACTAACTTTATTCCTCATTCCTTCTTTAGAGGGACTGGATGAAATTGAAAATGATCTTCTGAAGTGTGAATTTTGTGGAAAAATGGGATATCCCAATAAGTTTCTACGGTCAAAAAGATTCTGCTCCACATCCTGTGCCAAAAGGTAACTCTATGTAGTTACTGTTTATCATTGTCTGGTTAATGGATTAATCTCTCCTAGTTAAAGAGCAAGAATTCACAGTCAACATCTGAATGCAAAGTCTTCCTTTGTAACAACTAGAAAGCTGATGTTTAATACTATAAGTTTTAGAAATGGGGAAGAGTTTCCCATTTCTAGTCATCACATAGTTCTCTTTTGGCATCAGTGTATCTGGACATGACCTTTTTCATGTGTCTGCTACATTCCCATTCAGGTGGTGGGAATATATAGTTTTGATTTGGTACTTCTTGGGATACCACCAGCAAAGTAATCTTAAAGGGATTTAATCCTTTAATCTTAACATGGGATTTTTGCCTCTATCCTCCTTTGACTGAGTATCAGCTAGGTAGAGAAAATGGAACCAGAAAATACAATTTGATTTTAGGTTTTAAGTGGACATTTCAGAGCAGAACTGTACTCTGAGATAAAGTGCAAAGGTATTTCTGTCGTGGAAAATTTTTAAGAATGGGAAGGACAGACGTCTTCCAGGGGTAATCTGGATGTACTTGATCCCACAGTGAGATGAGGGTTTTGATTAAATGGCCTTTGAGATACCTTTCTCTTGTATTTCTGTGACAGCTGTTGTTGCAATTAAGCGGCATTTCTACAAGACTCTGATTTTATGGTTACATGATTGAATTCAGTCCAAAAAAACTACTAGTGCATTATTGAATATATCTTACTTCTTTAGGCACAGCCTTAGTTGCACTAAGAAATTTGGGCTGTTTCCATCAGACAAGACCAGTCGTTGGAATCGGAAGTCAGATAGCCAAAGTCTTGGGCGACGCGGGCGTCGGCCGAGCGGCCCTGAGGGGGCGTCACGGGATCATTTTCTTAGACAGGTCTGTGGAATATTTGCTTAAAACTATGGCACTGCTTTGGGAATTGCAAATAAAGCCTAATACTGTAGTTACTGCATTTTCCAGCTTCCAATTACTTATCCATCTGCAGAAGAAGATCTGGCTCCTCATGAAGACACTGTTCCAACGGCCATGACCACGCGCCTGCGGAGGCAGAGTGAGAGGGAGAGGGAGCGGGAGCTTCGGGAGCTGAGGATGAGGAAAATGCCAGAGAGCATCGACCTGTTACCAGTGGTGCAAACTGACCCCTCAGTATGGACTGTTGATGAAGTTTGGGCCTTTATTCATTCTCTGCCTGGTATGGAATGGGCAATAACTTGTTCTGTTGGTTTTAACAATGAAGTTCCTTGCTTTATAGCAGCACTGTGATGAGGAGGTGGTGTGGTAACAGCAGCAGTGTTAGCTGGTGATAGAGACTGGAATGTGATTTGTTTCCTCTTGCTTGTTCCTTCAGCACAAATCCCATATTGATAGAACTAATCCCACTTCTGCTGTTGCATCCCAGCTGATGGAGATTAGAGCTGTTCCTTCCTTCAGTCTGACTTCTCTCAAGAGGTCAGTAGAGAGATCAGACTTCTTCCCTGTACACTGCTTTCTTCTCTTCCCTCCTCACTTGTTCCTTCTTCTCTTCCTTCCTCCCTTGCTGCTTATTCAGTAGAAAAAGCAAGAACAGTGTTACTTCCCTTGATACAACTGAAAAGTTTGAAAGACCTGTCATGATACAAGTCATTAAAAAAGAATAAGCAACTTTCTGCCATAAAGTTAAAATTTATTTTGCATAGCTTTTCTCAGAGATCTTCTGCCTAGAAATTCTGCATACTGCTGGTCTCAGCTTGTTCTCAGAAAAAATAATCTGTTTTTTCTTTGTTCACAAACCTTTCCTTTAGCTCAATATTCACAGTTACCTTTATGTCATCTTCAGGTTATTTGATATTTATCATTTCCTAACTATCATAACATTTAAAGCTTCACTCCCCACTTTTTCCCAAGGATGCCATTTTATCTAATCAGACACTGTAACCTCTACAGATAGCAAGGCAGAGCTCCACAGCAGCAGTCATACCAGAATTTTTGTTGCTTATCCATTAAAACCAAGGCTACATTTGTTCCTGATTTTCTACTTTTTCTGGAATGCTATATGATTTTTTTTGTGAATCCTGTTAGACTATTAACCTGTAAGGAATATATCTTCACTGCTAAGTCATACATGCATTATGACAGACAGTCTTTTGTATTAGGTCAGGCAAAGAATTGAGTAAGAGATGTCTAAAATCTGCAAAAGTCAGCCTTGAAGTACCTTGCTTCTGATAGTTTATTGCAATTCAGTAACACTATCTGCTTCTGGGAACCTGCAGTGATGGCTGTAGAAACAAGCAAAGCTCCTTAGGTATGGGATGTGGTCATTCCTGTTTCTGTACTTGAGCTTTGTTATAGTGTAGTTCAATCACTGCTGTTTTCAGTTACTGTTTTTATGGATTTGAGGCTCTAGTTAATTCAGTAACTAATCCTAGGGTCTCAATAAATGGTAGTTCCTGTGCTAGAATAATTGAAGTGCCACATAAACACAATTCACTTGCAAATATGAAACCAAAAATTTTATTCTTAAAATGTGGTTTCTGTTTTGAAACCATTACTTTTACAGTATTTCACTAGCTGCTGGATCTGGTTTAGTTTTTTGTAGTCTATAAACAATGTGATCTTTGATTTTAAGCAAACTTATATTTATTTGTATGTAATAAAAAGTTATTATAGTTGCTCATTCCTCTCCATATGAATTCCTAGTTTATCAAATACTTTTTTAAAAAAAGTTCAATAGATATTTAAAATTATATTCACAACATGCCAGAATTTTTATTGCTACATCACTGCATTTGGCTTTTTGGGTGATTTTGGGATTTATTCTTTCCAGTATATTCTCAAGTCACTCTCTTGAAAAATTATTGTATCATATACTTCCAAGATGGGTTAATGCAGAAAATAATATAGATGATTTTCAGTATGGTATTTTATATTGTATATCTGCTTGGTGCAGTCTGTGCAGACCATCTGCCATGCTGCAGGAGATGGTGATTTGTCACTTTTCCATAAACATTAGGGACATCTGTTTTCATTTATAGCTTTCTGTGCTGTCTGTAGCTGAAATGGAATTGTGTCTTTGTCAGGCCTTTCCTGAGCTCCTCTGGAGCCTTTTGGAGGAGTCAATGTCCAGGACATTTGCACTGTTAGCTGCTTCTTCTGGGGGAATTGACAGATCAGCTTAAGCTGAGCAGAATTGTTCTCCTTTCTTCAGTTGCAAGATCAATTACCTTTCACCTGCTCCCCACCCTTTTTTATTTTTGGCCAAGTTATTGCACAACAAGCAATTGCAAAAGTGTTTAAGAATATACTCAGGATGAGGGAACTGCAATACCTTCAACTTTTACTTCAACATCCTCTGCTTTTCAAAAAATGACTGTGATAAAAAGTATTTAAGAAGTTTCATGGAAATTGCTTAAAGGAAAAAGCTAGCAGCAACAAATATCCAGTTTCCTATTTCAATAGGAACAGATTTGTTCCTAAATATAAGAACTTCTCCTGATCGCTCAGATTCTTTGTAAATGGTATGGTCTGACAGTCACAATGTTCAGGTCTCAAATCACACATGCCATGATACCTTTCCCAGAAATACTCAATATTTGATTTGAAGATATTTTATCTGTTGTCAACACTTCAATAAGAAAAACTTTATGATGATTTCAGAGCTAATTGTTGCATGAGGTCTGATTAACAAATCATTAAAAAAATTGTGCTTTATTCTTTGTAAAAAGCTAACCTTTTCCAATCTTGAATATTACAACCTTCACACAGTAATAATCCAAATGAATTCAGGTTTGGATGTTGATACTTGCTTCCATGATTCCTTTCCATTTGCCTTGCACACATTTATAAATTCATCAGGAAATTAGTCTACCTGTTCTTTATGGAATTTAAATCTGAACACATAAGAGAATACAAAATTAGCTGTCATCTAGGTAGAAAAGTTCTTCACGGTAATTTCATATCTCTATAACAGTGTACTTTTAAAAAGGGAAAATGCAAAAATGCCAAAAAATCAGCTTACTTGAGGAATAATTGAAATCAGGAATGGAAGGTGGAGCACAAATTCAAGTGTGTCTGAAAGGCTCTGAGACAGATGGAGAGACTGCTGGATTAAGAACACAAATGTATTAAAAAACCCCACTGAAAACATGGCTGAGGGAAAGAAGCTTCAAATAAACAACTGACAATGAGTGCTCTCATGGATGTTGTTAGAGGACATTTATCCATCTAACAGAGCTTTCATAGAGCCAGGCATAACTGGCTGATTCTGCTCAGCACATGTCCAGAACATCTTTGGAGGAACCTTTATTTCCACAGTGTTCTATAGTGGAAAGGGGCCCTCAGTTACTTGGGACTGTCCAACCCATGTAGAGTCTTTTCTATGTTATGATCTTCAGTAACCTGAAACTGGTATTTCATGTTGAGAAAAGGAGTTTAACATGGGGAAAAAAGATCCAACCATTTTAAAGTTGCACTTGTGAAGCGAGTTACTGCTATGTGTAGAATATTCACTCTGATAACTAATGATAAGTATCTTCATGAGATATTTGTGCCAAAGCCCATACATCAAAACTTCGTTTCCGTAGTTCTGTGGTGTAACACACAGATGGAATTAACTCTTTTGGAAATTGTAGCTATTTGGATGTTCTCACTACACATAGCAGTATAATATAGTTATCTTTTATAGAATTAGATAATAATATCTTTTTCTTGCTGGAAAGAACCCACTTAATTATGTTCCTGATTGCTATTTCAGTGCTGTTTACCCAATCGCTTCCAATGATGAGAGGTTTTTCCTCTTAATGAAATGAAAATTCTGTCTTTGCTGGGACTTGAAATTCCCAATGAGTAGTTCTCCAAGAACTACAGTGTAATTAGAGGCTGTAGTAAAGATTACTTTCATATTATTTCAGAATTCCCATCATAATATTGAACTCTTGCATGTAATTTAGGTTCAACAAGCTAAAGGGATGGGCACTAGAAAATGTGTAGCTGGAAAGATCTGGTGTGGATAAAACCATTTGATCTAAGAATGGACATTTCTTAATCATATTTTTTATTACCTTTAGGTTGTCAAGATATTGCAGATGAATTTAGAGCACAAGAAATTGATGGACAAGCTCTCCTCTTGTTGAAGGAGGATCACCTTATGAGTGCAATGAATATTAAGCTTGGACCTGCATTGAAAATCTGTGCACGTATCAATTCCTTGAAAGAATCCTAGGAGGTGAACATGAAGGTTTAAACAACAGTTTCTCAGTGACAGAACCGACAGTAATATGCCAACATCTTCACTGTGGCATGAGTGTTACTGTGATGTTTTGTTAAGTAGGTGGGGCTCTCCTCACATAAAGACTTTAAAATATTCCTTTGATTATACCAGGAGTCCTCTGTAGTTTTCAACAACTAATAGGTTTATAGTAAAGCCTGAGTAATGCTTTGAGTTGAAATTTTTCATGGAAAAACATGAAGTGAAATATGCTGTGATAGGTTAGGTATTCCCCAACATGTACTTCATCTTATGAGTTATGATTAATATCCCAGTCCCCACCCCAATCTAGACACCATTTAAATTGTGTTGCTGTATTCTGAAAGACTTTTCCCACATACAGCAGTGTTTGGACTGAACTAACAGAAGTGTCCACAGGCCCTGTGGAAGCACTAGTACCAGTAAAATGCTATGCATTTAGTTGTGCTCTCTGAGTTTGTTTTAGTCTTGAGCAAATTGTTTGTAAGGGGTAGGTTGGCAGCTGGTTTTCCTCATGTAGGCTTATCCTCATCTCTGCCACTATAGTATTTTCTCTAAGTCTGTAAAATACCATAAACCATGTAGATGTCTCATCAAAATCATCGTGATCAGGCTACTGACACTCCTGCCAGAGGTAACTGAAGCACATGTTACTTTACTCTGAATGCTGCTATGCACTAAGGGGGCATTAAGTGTTAGGTTTGTAGTTTCACATGCTGCTAGTTAAGCTAGACCAGCAGTTCTCAAATGGGGGTTCAGAGTGGACCCTGAGGAAATGTGTGAGCACTTGGGGTCAGGTTCCCAAATGCCTTGGTGTGAGGGGCTGAAAACTGCAGCCAGGACCAGCTCATGTTGAGACAAGTTGCTTTAGAGACTGGGGGTAGAGAAGGGACAGCATAGCCCAGATGTTCTTTTTCCTGATACCTCTTCTAACATGTCTTTCCCTGTAGCGTATTCTTATTGCCTCACTGGAAGCTTCCAAGCACCTTTTCCTTATCCAGGGGCCAGTGTGAGCTGTGCTGGCTGTTCTCTGAGGAAGGAACAGTGAGGCCACCCTCAGAGCTTGTCCAGGAGTAGCTGCTGCTGCCATGAGGGAGCCTGGAGCTGCAGGTCAGCAGGAGGAATGCCAACATTGGCAACTCTGGGAGAAATATGCAGTGGCCCTGATTTGTCCCTCTGGCAAGAGATTTTGTCTTGGATGCTGCAGACCCCAGTGGTGGGATTTTAGTGTCCCACTCCATCTTCCCTCTCACACTCTGTGGAGCAAATACATTTCTCCAGTTACTGATGCTCTTGGAAGCTGCCTGGGCTTTGAGGCAGCAGCACCTTCTTGGCCTTTGGTTCCCCACCACCTGTGCATGGATGCTCATGGATGCATTTTGTATTTCTGTTCCCTCCCTTTTGCAGCTCCACTCCCCTTATGTACAGACCTGGATTCCTAAGCTCTTGTTTAGGGAAAGAAGGGTACGTGTGCTGATAGTCATTGTGTATATTTGAATTAAATATGTGTATGTGTCTGCAAATAATGTATTTTTTGTATTTTATGCAAATTAATGCATAATATATGATTGTGTAGGGAGTTATTCAGGGGCCTGTACAGTATTCCTAAAGAGAAAAGGAACTGACCTAAAGTTTGAGAACTGCTGCCCTAGATCAAAAGGAGTCAATGCACATACACTGGCTAAAAGGCAGGTTTGTGACAGACGGATTAATATGTATATTATTTAACTGATGACCTTAAAGAGTAAATTTGGATTACAGAAAAATCTGTGCTTCATTTTCCTTTAATTAGATTATTGCTTTGTTTCCACTAACAGATTTTCTGCCATTACCTTCTGGAGATCAACGTTAGAATCATTGTTCTTAATTACAACTGTTTGAGCTTGCTAATAGCAGATGTTATTAATGTTTTTATTAACCACTGAAGCTGCAAGTTAGGACAACACACTGCAGTTGCACGCTGGTATGTGGTGAGAGCCCTTATCCAAACGGCACCAAAGCTTTAGAGGATGAATTGATGCCTGGGTTTATTTTGGAGGGAAGTCGCTAAGCACTTTCTAATTTGTTTTTTTTCTGTTTTCAGTTACTGTTGTAAAATAAACTACTTAGTTGAAGCTCCAACGTTTGCTAATGTTCATTTGAAAAACATTCAAATGATGGAGACAGTGGGTTCCCATTTGTAGCATTTCTGTAAGATACACAGTGTAGCATATCTGTAACATATGTTCTAAAGGATATGTTCTGTTTTGATGAGCTAACTGAAGACTAAAGATATCTTAGATATTTATCCTTTGGCTTTTGTCTTAAAGTTTTATTATTTTTATACAGAAATCTCACTCGCTAATTTTTAATCTGTCTTCTGATTGTACTGTTCTTAGGCAATGTAAAAAGTAGGGATACATAAATGTTGTTTGATAATGGCTTAAGGTGTACTAGAAAATGTGGACTTAGGGGTCTTATTTAGACCTGTAGTTAATCAGTGTTACATGCATGGGAATTTCATGGCTGCTTTAATTTTGCTTTGTTAGACAGCTTTCAGGAGAGCTTCTCCAGCTAGTGTGTGTGTCCAGCTCAGCCATAATCACTGCCAGGTGCCAGGAGCTCAGAGCAGACCCCACTAAGGCACATCTGGTCCTGTTCGTCTGGTATGTAACATTCCCTGTGGGTTTGGGAGAGCCACAGATAATGAGTTATGCTTTAAATATTCATGAATGCAAAAGCTTAGAATGTGGACCTTATGCATATTGAAAGTTTTTTTTCTTCTTCGGTGATTTTGGCAATTAACTGGAACTTAAAAAGCAGAGGCAGCTATACTGACCTGTACTGACAGAAGTGCACTTGTATGGGAGTGTTTGCCAGTGTAGCTATGTCAATAGAATCAATTCTTAAAAAAAAATCACACTTGTATGTGAAAGTAGGCTGAAAAATTTCCAAGTGCAGCTGAAGTCTACCTGGGAAGCTTATGAATTTGCTCAAAAAAGCAATATAATACTTAGAGTAACATTTCTCCAGAACCATTTTACATACTGGCCACTTGCTGTTCAATAGGTGAGGTCTTCCCAGGCTTATCCTACCATTTCCCATGGCTTTCCCACACGTTAGGCTGTACCCCCTTGCAAAAGAAGTATTAAAGATTTTAATTGTATTTTAACACTTGTAATGCTTGCAGTATTTCAGCTTCTATAGGAATAGCTCAGAAGGGAGATACATTCCATGTCTTTTTCCCTTCCTTTTTCTTCACCACTTTCCATCCTACCCTACTCCTTAGCAGAAACTGCAGCATTAGCTCATTACCCTTTTGCAGAGCACTGGGCTGAAGGTGGCTGTCAAGATTTCATCCAGTAGACTAGAACTGTGACACTTCTCTCAGCTTCAGGGTTTGTTTGAGGTTTTAAAGAATTGCATGTGAATGATCAAAATGGCTGTGCAGCCTCCCCTGATCCGTCTGGCTCGTATCACTCTGCATCCCTGCTTTGCAGCAGGAGCAGGGCACTCCCCTGAGAGAGCTTGGCTACACCCACTGACTTAAAGTGCCAGTTGTTTTGGCTCACCAGAGAGTGTCTGAAGGGTTTTTTAACTGGCTGCATTGTAAATCCATTCTTTACCCATTAACCCATCATATTTTTTCCAGAAATGAAGTTCTTTGTGGAGGGTAAAGTCTTTGCTAGATTTTTGTCAATGAGACATTTCAAGTAGAAGATTTATGTGCTGCAAGCATCCATTTCCTCATTTCTTTCCTGTGAAAGCAGGTATTTACCCCCTGACTTCTACCTGTGCTTTGTCCAAAAATGAATCCAGCCTTTTGGATAGAACAGATGGAGTCCTTTGTAGCTGCAGATGTGGCCGAAAGAGGAAAGGATGGGATAAAACCAACTCTTTGGGCAGCTTTTGCATTATTGCTCTATCTTGACATGTAAGAAAATATTCAGGTACAAAACCATTGAAATGTAGTTTGAATGGAAGTTTGTTGTGAGACTGGGCTGGGTGTGGTGTGTCACTGCCTGGCATGGCAGATACAACTAATGCCAATTTCAGATGGATATTCTCATTCTAATATCACAATATCCATGCAGGAACTTCTGCCTCAAGAGCTCAACAGATTTCTTACACAGTCACAGATCTACAGCTCTGAGTGATCAAAGAATTCAGTGACAGCTGTGTTGAGTCCTGGTTTTGCCAACATCCTCATAATTTATAATGTGAGTAGTTCTGATTGTACTGAGACTGCTCCTATTAAAACTCAGTATCTATAAAGCTTGCAGGGTTATTTTCTCACCAGTGTTGTATAGAGATGTCCTGTTGTCATCATTAACCAGATATTTCTTCATTGATTGTTTTAGGCTGCAGATAATGATTGTGCAAAACAATCAGTCTAGGACAGTTTTTTAATATTTGCCTAAATTAGTTATTAGAGATGGAGAGAAGCTAATATTTTAGAGTATTTTGTTTTAAATACACTGTTCCTGTTCAATGCTGCATGGAACAGGTATGAGCAGAGCTATCAATGGGTAATTTCAGTGTAAAGTGTTAATTGCTCATAATGAATTAATTTTCAGGTCACTCTTTATAGTGAGCTATAGTTTCAGACAGGAAATACTGTGAGGAAAAATAAATTTTAAATTCATTTAATACTTAGTTCATTTAAGATAAGCCTAAACTAAATTAATTATAAAAGAATTTGCCTTTAGTCATGAGAGTTTATTTAGACCTTAAAGGTTCTGTGTAGTTACATCCCCTGGATGGCTTTGCAAATGGTGCCATTTGACAAAGAGACAGTAGTGATGCTCCAGACAAGTGCCAGGTGTGTGGTTTTTCAGGAAGCTTTTTCAGGAAGCTGTCCCTGGTCTGAGCTGATGGAGCTGGGACCTGGGACACAGACTGAGCACCAAGGCAGTGAGCACACATTGCCCTAATCCATGAGAATCAGCCTGGTTTGTTTTTACCATCTTCATCTCTTTGAAAATCTGACATTTCCTTCCCTACTCAATTTCTTAGTGTGGCATTTTGCTCTCTTGGGTGTCAGCTCTGGGGGCTGGGGCATTTTGTGTCCTGCTTTATCCCCTGGGATCCATGGGCAGCACTTCCACGTGTGTTCAAGGTCCCATCTGAGCTGCTGTGTAGGTTTGTGTAACCTCTGCATTAAAACCCACACCTGCTCATTCATTTGTAGGCTGCATAGTATTTTCCAATCTCTTATAGCAAAGTGGAAGGGAAAAAGCAGAGTTCAGAGGTGTGAATGTGCTGGAAATTTCAGGAATGGAGTAAATTCATAGTCCAGCTTTTGTAGCCACAGATTTAACTTTTCTGAAGCACAGTTCTGGGAACCAGTGTTATGAACAGAATTCAAATTAAATTTTTTTAAACTTCCATTAAGTATTCCTGTTGAATTATCCAAATTACTCTGTAAAGTAAGGACATAGAAAAATGAAATTTTAAAAGATTTTTTTCCATCTAGAAGTAATTGTAACTTGAGCTCAATTGTGCATTCATAGAATTGTGATCATAAACACTGTTGAAGTGCAATACATAACACTGAAGGAGCATTCTAATTGTGTTTATACCCCATTGGTACATAGGGCTATTGGCAGGCTTGTGGTGTTGTTGCTAGGTAATAATCAGGGTGTCTGTGCTGATTATGGGATTAGGTTTGAAGCACAAATGTCTTTGATACATGAGGTAGATCTGCTTTGTGGGTGAAGCCTGGGCAGCCTGTGGAAGGCTTGTGTTGTCCTCCACTACCCAGCCAGGATGCTTCCATCCTCTGGTAGCATTTTGCAAATTCATTTTTGGAAAGAGCAGTGAGGGATTCTGCACACCAAATTTCCTTTTCAATTAGTCTTTGTGTTATAAAATGAACAAGCCAGTACTGACCAGGAAAGATGTGTGTAAAGAAGAAGGATTTTATCATTGAGTGCCAAATACTCTGTTTAGAGTTGAAAACACATAGGATATCTCATTAAAATCAATGTTGATTTGTAAGAGATTCTTTAAATGAGAAAAGTACAGAAGTCTCCCATAAAGGATTAACACTTCAGCTGTTGTTAGCATTAATATCGAATAATCTTACAAGAATTTAGGACTGTAAGGTGTTTGAATTGTGTAAGGCCATTAGTTGCTGGCACAGCAGAAGAAGTGATGTACAGAGGAGATGTAGCAGTGGTTATCTGTAGTTGTTTTATTTCAGATATTTCCACCTTCCTGGCACAGCTTCTGTCCTCTTTGGCAGTGAAACTGCCACCCTGTTCTAGAGAGGG
Organism: Poecile atricapillus; assembly: GCF_030490865.1. Lineage (NCBI taxonomy): Eukaryota > Metazoa > Chordata > Aves > Passeriformes > Paridae > Poecile > Poecile atricapillus. Next base: position 23,248,401 of record NC_081256.1, read on the forward strand.
ATGGTCCAGGTACCAGTGTTGGTACTGCCCAGAAGCACCAGGTTAAAAAACAAATGCCCAGAGGAAAAGATGCAATTGTTAGGAAGGCAGTAGGATGGAGATCACTGCACAGCTGGTGTCTCCCTCCATGAATGCCAAGGATAAAAGTGGGCTTGCAAAGAGAGCTACCATTAATATGTTTTAAAATAGTCACTTGGCAGGCTCAGGCACCACAGCTGGATGTTGGAGGAGACCTGCAGTGCCACTGTTGCCTCCTCAATGGAAGTGACAACCTAAAAGTTGATGCTCTTTGGCACTTTTCTACAAAAAGTAAGAAAGAATAAATTTGACAAGTGATACAGTGATGTAACATCAATCCATTAATATTTGCTTTGGCTGCATGTTGTGGATTCCCTGTAAAAAATGTTAAAAATTTCAAGTGGCTTTAGGAGCACTGCAGCAGCTACAGGAATTCTGGCACATTAGGGCAGATGGGGTTGTGTAAACTTTAATTAGGGCTTGGGAAGCTGAACCACACTGATGAATAAAACATGTCAGCAGCCTCACCCAACTGGTTGCAGTTCCAGTTCTGTGCATGTTAGTGATTCAGAAGGGTGAGACTTACCATGCAAAACACACCTGAAATGAACTTGAAAATAGCTTTGCCTTCATGTGGTGTTTAAAAGAGGAATTTCCCCCTGCCTGCCGAGTCTGTAGGGATTAGTTATTTCATGATTCTGAAATGCCTGGTGCATTCCTATATTTGATGTATTTGCTGATTTTTAAATGGAATTAGGTTTTGTAAATATTTTGTCAGCCCCATTTCAGTGGGTGTCCAGTTTCTATAAAACCTGAAGAAATGTGTCAAACCCCTGTGTTTAGCCATGGTTTATCCTATAGCATCTCCAGCTCTAGCTAACAGCAATTAGTTTGAGAGAGCAGGGAGCGATTGCTTAGGGTTGTTTTTCCAGTAAACATTGCATGTGCTTTCCTACTTTTAACATGGAAAGAGAATTTCCCCCAAGTACATTTTCCTGCATAAAAAATGAAATAATTTGTGGTGCCAAACACTTCAAACAATGTTGCTAAGCATTGCCTCCTCTTATTGCACTAGTTTTAAAATTCAGTTTTCTATCATTTACTATCCTTTTGATGGCCTTTTAAACAGATTTTCCCCCAAAATCATTTTTTACTGCTGAAAAATGCTTGTCCCCTTTTGATTACATCACAGAAACCTCAAAGAAATTTACCACAGACTGTGGGTGAAAGAAGCACTATGTGGGGTGAAGTAATAAATCAAAATAATCAGATTTTGATATGTTTCAGAAATCAAAGATTAATTTATGATTGAGATGTGATTGTGTATTCTTATTGAGTGAAATACTGGAATATTCTTTTATAAGAAAATTTAACCCATGTAGTATTAAATTCTGCAATTAAATCTATCTCTATAATTGATATATAATAAAGTAAATTATTACCCAAAATTTAAATTTTACAGTTGAAGAGCACACAATGAACTATGTAAAAGTATAATCTTTACTTTGTGAATCATTTTTTTAAGAAGCACTTTCCTATTACCAACAAGCATGTGAATGAATTTTAGATTCTCTCATTTGTTATGATCTGTAAAAGTGACATTTCTTCGATCTGTCTGTTAATGGGTAAATCCACCCTACAAATGCTGAAACAAAGCACCTTATACTATGCTGCTTAAACTTGCTTGTAATTGCACCTTTTGTTATCTGCAGAGTTTTCTTAATGAGTATTCTTGTGTGAAATCATTGTTCCCTGTGGGTCTGGGGGACAATTAACCAACCTACAGCATCACTTACTTAGTTTCTCTTTCAATACAACATTGTATTGTGAGTTTAGTGCTTCAGAAATAAATGCTAATTTCATTTGTCTGCTTTGGTCGTGTATAATTTATTTCTCTTATACAAAATCAAATTTCAAGAATTTGAAAATAGAGAGTATTTTTGCTAGAAGCCTGACTAATTCTTTCCCTGCTAAAATAGTCCCACTTCATATATAACTATTTTAAAGTAATTTTGTCTTCAAAATAAGCTATATTTTAATTTAAACAATTATTTAACCTTGGGCATTTATTTATGTATAGCAGCTAACCTTGATGCTTGTTGCTCTAATTATTTTGTTTTTAATATGTTCATGTACCGTAGAGGAGCAGCAGAAAAGAAGCAATGAAGCAGCACCTCTCCTGTGACTGTGGAAATTGCACATCTTGCACTGCTTTTGCACTGTTTTTGTACTATAAAAAGTTTCTATTTCTGTAGGAGTTGTATCTTTAACTAAAACAAGTTATTTCTTGTTAAATAGACAGCAACCTTTCCATCAAGCTGACAAAAACCCACATTTTAACAACAAAATACACTTCAAAAAATCATTTGAACCTTATAAATACGTAGTGTGATACTGACTTTCCACAAGTATTAATATGAATGTTATATGTGTATAATGTTAGATAGCTTTTGCTATGTCTTTTTCTTTTTCTCCTGCTATTAGCTAAAATTTAGACTTAGGTTCCAGAAGAATTTTGTACGTTAGGGTTAGGTCCTGCCTGAGCAAAGCAAGATAACCTCCAGTAATCAGATGATGGGGCCCAGGCTGCTGTCAACACTTACTGCCTGTGGAAGAAAGAACCCCAGCCCAAATACAAAAATGATAAAAGGGAAATTAAACCTGAAAAGTGCATGCTCTAAACAGGCAGACCCAAGGAGTAGCCATGCAAAATAGTTATTGGAAAAGTTTGAATATGCATTTAACCATTACAGCAAAATGGTATAAAAGGAGCGTTCCAAAGACACCAGGTGTGCTCTTGGCAGAGCGCCAAGGCACCTGGCCATTACTCTGCTTTATTTTCTGTCTCTTACTGTCTTTATTAAACCTTTTAAAATTTAACAGGAGACTGAACCTCGTTTTTCACACTTAGGTCAGCTTCTGTATGTAACTCCAGCCTTGAAGACTTTATTGCATTTTGTACTGTAAAACCTGAGATAATTCCAGTTAAAGGAACTGTAGAATTCTAGTCAGAAACACGAAGTTTAACTGAAAACTTGTCCTATATAAGCAGTGGTTTTTTAAACATGTAATTTGAAGTTGAATTCCCTGGCGTGGCAGTGCTTGCTGCCCACTGGGACTCGGTGTCCTGAACCGCAGTGCAATATCCACTGAAGTATTGCTGGACACTGCACTTCTTCCCACGGAGTGAAGCTGTGGAGATGTTTCCTTGTATTGTCTGTAAGGACCCAGCCAGCCAACATCAGAGTTCTTCTTTGCAGCTTTTTCCGTCGGCAGCTCATTAACAGTTGACGATTACTGCGCCTGGCTTATCAGCTGGCTCTGTGCTTTCATTGTTGAACGGCATAAAGCAGAATTTCCAGCTGACAAAGGGGTCTGTGCACCACCCTTCCTCTGTCAGCTCCACTTGGTGGCACCGGCACCAGTAGGCTGCTGCCAGGAGAAAGCTGTTGATGAAGTACAGCCAGGGCACGTTCATCTCCACATAGGCTGGGATCTGCACACCCAGGAGCAGAACCACCACCTGCAGAACAACAAACGGCGCCCAAGTGCCGAGGAAACACAGGAGGAGCCTGCTCAGGAGCTGCCACTTAAAGCGAGTGTTGTTGTTGTTAGGCACGTAGGGGAACAGCAGCACAGGCTGGCTGGAGAAGGAGAGGAGCCTGGCAGACAGCAGCATGGTTGTCACCTCCTTCCAGCAAGCCAGGAGAGCCGTGGCCAGCAGCAGCACCATGGCACACGACACCCAGTAGCTCTGCAGGCTGCCGGAGAGAGGGCACTGCGAAGGGGAAACGCTGTTCTGCATTTCCAGCTCTTCAGAGACAGCGGGAACTTGGAGAGTGCAAAAAAACCTGGAAATCCATATAAGCACCACAGCAAATACATAAAGTAACTTCCGACCTGTTTTAGGGAATCGGGATGTTTGGGGGACGGTGGTGTAATAATCCAGAGCAGCCACAAGATACACTGGGTAAGGCAAAATCCCGTAGGTCAGAGAGGTGATCTGAGTGAAGAGGCAGATGTGGTACTCTGTGAATCGCACACCCCAGAGTGCGAAGTCCTCAAAACAGAAAATGAAACAGATACTCAGCAGCAGTGCAAAATCAAGAAGTGCCACTGAAATGCAGAAGTATCCCATAAAACTGACTTTCACAGGTTTTGGCTTAATTTGCAACATGAAGAAATCAAGGAAGACTTTTCCAAATATAATCAGGACCAACATGTAGCTGATTTCAAGCGATTGGCTGGTGTGGGTGCAGTGGTACTGACCAGAACCATTTTCACAGAGTCTGTCAGCCATCCTCCAGTGGTGAAAACAGCAAAAATAAATATCACAGGCCACAGTGCTTCATATCTGGAAAAAAAAATTGTAAAAATTTATTTGTGTGTAGCTCAACCATTTAGTTCCATCATAGGAGCTACCCAATTTGTTGGAATTTTTAAGGCCCCTTAATGAAGAGTAGAGACCCTCACTAACTCATCATTAAATTATCAACAACTGCCGAAATTCTGTTTCTTTCAATTACATTCTCCAGAGTTAGAAGGTCAGCATAATTTACTTTTCTACCTAATGACCCAAGGAAAGGTTTAGGAAATAAGTTTGACTATGTTCCTTTAGAAGGCATGGAGAGGTTTTTCTGTCCAGCTGGGCAGAGGGCTGGAGGTTTCAGAGCTCCTGCATATTCTGAAAAAATTACAGGACAGAAATCGTACAAGACACTGCAGGAGATGCTGCAGCACGGCCTCACAGTTCATTATGCTCACAGAATCTGTAGGAAATCGAGACTACAGAAATATCTTGAAAGCAGAAAAAGCATCAACCATCACCTCCTGTTTCGATGCAAAAGTCCTGGAGCTCCGCCGCCCGCGGCTGCCGGCGCCGTCCGCTCCTCGTCCCGGCCGCTCCCCGCCGGGCTCCGCCGCTGCCCCGGCCCTCCCGGCGGGCTCCTGCTCCTCTCCGGAGCCAGAGGGACGGAGGCGGCCCGGAGGGCTCCGAGGGGACGCCCGGGCTGCCCCGGCCGGCCCCGGCACCCACCTGCGGCCGCCGCTCCGCGCTCCCGCCCGGCGGGGCCGCCACCTCCGCCCGCCCCAGCGCGGGGACCGGGCGGGACCGGACGGGCGGGGAGCGGCGGTGCGGGCTCGTGTCCGGGGAAACGGGGCACAGCGGGCAACACGGAACATATATAACACACAGAGCACGTATAACACACGGAACAGAACATGGGTAACATACTGCAGCTATTAAACAAACATATAACACACATGACACATATAACGCATAACATAGCACACATAAACACATATAACACACAGCACACATGACACACATAATACATATAACAAAATAACTGCCCTGGGGAACAGGTTCCGTGTGTTGTGTTTGATCCCCCAGCCGTGGGAGGTGAAGCAGCCTCGTGGTGCCCCAGCGCCGAGAGCAGCACGGTGGGACACCCAGATCCTTGTAAAAGTGGCTGATAAATATTTTGGGTTCTAAATGTGTGATGTGTGTGGGGAAAAAGGCGATCATGGAGCATAAGGGTGCTTCAGCGGGAGCCCTCGGGTCCCCCAGGGCTTGGCTGCATGGGCAGGAACACAGGATGCTCCCTCTGGGAAGCCCTGTGCCCACACGGTGACTATTGCTTGATGTGTGTACAAAAGTATCAAGTGGTTGGCAGGACTTCTGAAAGCAACTAACTCTACGGAATTAAATTCAGATATAAGCTGTGATTTTTCCCCCCTCAATTTTTTCTCTTTTCTCTCCTCTCCCCTTCCTTATCCTCCTTCCATGGTTCATCCTAAGGATAGAAGAATTTGAGGGGGAAAAGAGTTCTGAGGTTTGTTAGGTTTGGGGTTTTGTATGGAAAAACAAGATGATCAGTACTCTGTAAAACCTGACAGCTTAAAGTAATCTTCAGAAGTGTTCATGTTGAGCATAGTTATTTATCCACACAGTGTTTATTACGTCTGTTGCACAAATTGGAGTATAATAAGAAAATGTTTACACCTGACAGAGGTATTGCACCTTCTGAGCACCCAGTCCACCCACAATTACCTGAATAGTGATGCTTTCATAGTAGTTTTCCTCTTAGTTCTAACCCAAGGCAAAGCAATGAAAGTGATTTTCCCAGTGGGAGAAAATAAACTGTTTGGATGTTTGGATTTGCTTCTGTTCGTGCCTCTCTTTCTGACTGCAGAAACTGCTGCACAGGCCTGGATGAAGAGATGCCTGGATATTGGGAATGGGGAACCAGGAAGGGACAGGGACAGTTTAGACATTTCTTCTGATGCTAAAAATTCCAGTGAGAGTGTGACCTCCAGACTGTGTCAGCTCTGTGCTCAGTGAACCCTCACTGGGGGAGTTCCTCAGCGAGGCCCACAGAGCACAATTCACACATGACATCCTCTGTTTGTGTTGTGGCTGCTTCTCAGCTTCCCTTTCCCTCCACCATCTTGTGCTTGTTTGAAAGTTTGCTTTGAACTCACTGATTAATCTTGTTTTCTGCTCCTCAGTGCTTTATTTCATCTTCCATCCCAGAGACGCGATGGTACAAGATGGGATATCCTGGAAATCAAATGCAGGGCTTGGTGCTGGCAGGTCCTTGCTGAGTCAGGAGCTGCTCACTCCATGTGGGATAAGGGCTGCCTCTTCCTTCACAGGAAAATTTTCAGGTACTTGACAAGCACCAAGTAGTAAATAATACCTTCAGCCCATCCTGCTTGGTTAAAGAGGCTGCATTTATGTCCATGAGCAGCAATAGAAAGTCTAAGGAACTTGTTTATATTTGCATGGAGGTAGCTGTGTGTAAAAACAAGACAGGAGACTCCTCCTCAAGGAGAGGGGTACCTGAAATAATAGAGATTCTCTTCTAAAAGCTGTTTGTGTTAAAAGCTCATGCAGTGGTTCTGTGTTGTCTGTTCATTTGCATAGAGGCTTCCTTCCTTCTTCAGGGCTGTTTCCTGCTGCTGGTTGCTCGTATTTTGGGTTCTGCTGTTCAATTTAATGGAAAGCGTAGGGTTTTAGGGGAAAGGAACAAGAAAAAAGACCATCTCTAATTTCAAATCTAACTTGATAATTTCCTGAAAGAAGCAGTGGCTGAACAAAGTGTCCTCACTGAACAGGTGTTGGACTCTACCCTCTCCTCCCTGCAGTGCTGGAGCTCGGGTCACTGCAGCCTCTGGAGTCACTGAGGAGGAGCAGTGGGGACCAGCAGAGTCCCTGCATGTCGCTGCAGATCAGCCAGGGGCAGGTAATGAACACGACTCCTTTACAAGGAGCGTGTGCTGTGCTTCCTGAGCAGTTAGAGCCGAGTCTTGCCTTTCCCCTGCTCTTCCTGTTCGAGATGTGCTGTGCTTTCGAAGTTCATTGCTGCCTGTCCCTTCATGGTGTTGAGCAGGGGAGTAAATTCAAACTTCACCCCTGTGTGTTTCAAGCAATTTCTGTTGGTGTTTTGGGCATCTCGAGCCACGTGGGCAAAGACAGGGAGATAAACGCATCTTTATGAATTTTGGTGTCACGTGTGGGGAAAGTTGCACACTGGAACTCCTGCAAAAATGATTATGAACATTCCCACTCCCAGCGAGGGGCTGGGGGTGACTCTGGAGGAGGATGGTCCCCACAGCCAGGGGCAGTGGGCCACTGGAATGTCCCTGTGGAATGTTCTCTGCAACATTCCACATGGGGATTCCACATTTGTCTATGGGGTGAGTGCCAGTCTGACAGCCTTTGCCCTGGCTGTGCCTTTAACTGGGTGTAGCCCAGCTGAGCCTGCTTAATGCCCTGTTAGGGTTTGTGCCTTGTCAGCACTGGATTAACAAACCGAGTTCTGCCATGGCCGGTGGCTGTGGGGCTGCTGGTCCTGAAAGGCTGCATGGCTCAGAGAGACACAGCTTATGAAGATTTTATATTTTTTAACAAAATATGTAACCAGTAAACTATTCACCAAACTTTACTTTATTTTTAAAGAATGCTTACTAATGTCCCATTTGCAACATGTTTTATTTTTCAGGAACCTTTTAAAAGCACTGACGGTTTGTGGTGGATCTCCATTTTGATCACTGGAGGTGCTCATCCTAAAAGGGACAAGTTTGTTCTTAGGAAGATCTTGTTGAGGAACAAGAAACACGTTTCCATAATAATTTTAATTTGAAGGCTTTTAAAAATAGAGTTCTAATTCTGCTTATTCAGAGAAAATCCAGAAAATGCAGTACAGAGCTGGTGTCAGCCTTGCTGGATATTCAGCAGTGGTGTTTCCTTGGTTTTTGTCCCTGCTGTGTGCTGCCACTGCACAAGGTGTAACTTTTCCTGCTGCTCATGATGTCACTGCAGTGTTGGTGGGTTTTTGTCTTTGACACAAATAGTTTTTCACAGAACTGGAAAAAAGATGGTACAAGCAAGGCCCTAAAAACTGCATTACTTGAACCAGTAATTTAAAATACCCCATTCGTGGTTTACTGGTCACTGTAACACAAAACTAAAAATAAGACTGAAGCCAACATGGAGTGCAGGGTGTGATTAAACTCTGTTTGTGTTGGAAACACTGGAGCTAAAAATCTTTTGTAACCTTTTAGGATATTACTTCCTCTTGATTGACTTCAATTTTCAGCAAGTTCTGTTGTGACACTTTCATTTAAAGGGAAGCTAAAAAGGAAGGAAGTGTAATTTCAATCTCACCCCCAGTGTGAAGAACTCAAAACTCCATCTTCTGCCTCCCTACAAACAGCCTAATTACTGGTTGAACACTCACATATCAGAAAGAGAAAATAAGAATTTACTGTGAAGGCCAGTGAGAGTCACCCTGGGCTCTGCTCTGTGTTTTTATTGATTAGCAAAGGTAAACTGCCAGAGTGTCTCTCTCCTAAGCACCTCCAGCCCTCACTAGATCCAGACTCCAGGGGACTTCCAGGGATCACAAGCTGAGCCTTTTCTGTTTGCCTGCTGTTGTACACGATGAGGATTAATGGTTGTTACCACCTGCAGAAAATCTTTGATCTTTATCTAATGCAGGATCAGTGTTTGCCCAGTACTGTTCCCTCTTTACTTCAGCTTGCACTGAGACCGTTTGCACAGTGCTGTTGCTAACTCTAAAGTAATTCCTCTCTCAGAAGTCTTTTATCACAAAACATTTTTTTTCTGTGATCGTTATTTTCACATACAAAAAAAAATAATAAAAAAAATACACATGGCAAAGCGAATGCCTCTGTGTCAGCCAGGCAGTAATGGACTCTTTGTGGACACTATCAGGAAATGTCCCTTTTGTTCTCCTGCACCTGTTTCTGAATTACAAATAAAATAATCCAATGCTTTATTAAATAAAATGAGTAGCCTAATGAAATTGTACCAGCCATTACCAGGAAGTCTATTGAAAACATTCAGCAGCTGCTTCAGTTTCAGTTCCCTTACACTGACAGGATTGTTTCACCCTTCTTGTGCTATGAGTGAGGAGGGCACAGTGCCTTGGACCACCTCACACCACTCTGCTCTTGCTCCCTGGGGAGGATTTGGTCAGAATCAGTAATAAATGATGCTCAACAATAAAGTACCTTGAACTTGCAGAAGTTTGTTAGAAACCAGTGTCCCAGGCCTTGCATCTGAGTGCAAGCATCAGCTTATCCTGACAGTAATAAAACAGCTAAAAATCTCCTGTTTGATTCTGATTCTATACAGAGGGGTTGATTTTAAAGGTTGAGAATCAATTCAGTGAGTCCTTCTCATTAGACAAAATACCTCAGCAGCCTGAGGAATGCCCTGGAGTGAACTGAGGGTCAGCCTGGCTCAGCAGAGTTAAATGTCACCAACTCCTTTGCTAAAGGTCTCCAAGAGAATTGATCTGTCTCTGCTGTATTTAAAAGTCAACACATCTATCACAGCAGTGCTGGTGAGTAGGTGGAGACTCTTTCCCTAATTCCTAACAAGAGCTGCCTTATTCTAAAGAAAAGGTGAGTCCAGCACTATTGTCTGTGCTAAGCCTTGCATGAAAACTGCTGAGAAGTTGCAACTCAATGGCTTTGGATCTTGGGAAATGTTTGATACAGACTTTCTTGTACAGAGAGTGTAACAAAGAATGGTGTTCGAACATGCATGATTCAAGGTTTGGTTTTAAAAATGTATGAGAAGTAGCTGGATGAAATGTCAGCCAAGGAGTAAGGGATACAGCCCTCCCTTCCCGGAGCAGCTGGGAAAGGAATAGCTGGGAAAGGGTAGAAGGAGCAGTGGGAGGACATGCAGGTCCTGAGCATCTCCTTTGTGACCACTGAGTGTGAGCAGGAAATTACCTCCAGAATCTGTCTCCTGCTCTGGTTTTGTGGTGGCTCAAATTCGTGGATCTACTCTGAATTTATCCCAGTACAACTCCTTGAAGAGTTTAGACTCAAGTAAGTAGAGCAAACACAAGCTTTCTAGAGCTCAAGGAAATAATACATATAGAACTTTCCTACTGGAAAATCTGATCTAAGTCAGGATAAGGCAAATTTTGGGGATGAGAGGGAGGGGAAGGATTGGTCCCTGTTACAAAGAGCTGGGTTGGGTCATCTACAGTCAGGCCCATTGGGACCAAGAGCTCATTTATCCTCTGGGACACCCAGCAAAGGTGAAGCTGGGCTTTGTCCTCACCACAGCCTCTCCAGGGACAGAAACCAGGGATAGGCACCTTCTGAGACTTACATTTTCCACACTAGTATTTTTTCTAGGTGTTTTTTAGGTGTATTTTATTTTGCAAATAGCTTGTGTTTGGAGTGGGATATAGAAATTTTGGCATGGGGTGCCCAGTTCAGCAGCTGCCTGAGGGAAGCACAGGGCAGGGCACAGGAGAGGAAATGGGATTGTTCTGTAAACTGAGCCCACTTGAACTGATTCTGCCAACAGGTCCAGGAGGGATTCTGGCAGGACTTCCAAACACTGCCAGTCAATCACCTGCAGCTGGAAGAGGATGTTTCTCTGTTGGCCAGGGCTTTTGATGCCAGCTGTGATTGCTTTGCTGTCCCTGTGACTCTGTTAGGAAAGAATTACATCCTCAGAGGAGCTGCAGAGGACCTGGCAAGGCTCTGAGGGCTCAGTGCCACAGTGAGAACTGCTGGGAGGGAGTAGCTTAGCATAAAGCTAAGCCTGGCAGGTGTTTTCTGTTTCTACAGTTCATGTTTACATTGTCTATACTTAGTGTTTACATGGGGCAGAGGCTTCTGCCACCCCTCTTGAGTCCTGGGAAAGTATAATGAGAGTGAACTGAGCAGCTGAGATTTTCTTCAGTTTTATCTGTCCTTCTTCCTGCAGTATGTTCCTTCACATGATGCTCAGTGAAATTCAGTCAGTTATTTCAAACAGAAAAAGGCCGAAATGAACTCTATCTATCTATCTATCTATCTATCTATCTATCTATCTATCTATCTATCTATCTATCTATCTATCTATCTATCTATCTATCTATCATCTATCTATATCTATCTATCTATCTATCTATCTATCTATCTATCTATCTATCTATCTATCTATCTATCTATCTATCTATCTATCTATCATCTATCTATATCTATCATCTATCTATCTAATCTATCTATCTATCTATCTATCTATCTATCTATCTATCTATCATCTATCTATATCTATCATCTATCTATCTAATCTATCTAATCTATCTATCTATCTATCTATCTATCTATCTATCTATCTATCTATCACCTACTTTTTATATGAAACACCAGAAAAATCTGCTGCATGATCCCCAGTAGGGGAACATAAATGCTTCCCCTGATCTGCTGCTATGAACAAACTTTACTGTTTGAAAATTGGTTATCATTCCCCTACTACTGTAACTTTCCTACAGATGGAGAAATAACCAAATTCATCAAATAATAATTTTTACTTGTTTCTTAATTGCTAGAGAAAGATCTGCCTGCTTAAGAACCCAACAGGTGAGCTGAGGTTACTGTATCTGTTCCACAGGAAACCACACTTGGTGTAACATCTCTGAAAAATACTAATCTACATTAACACTCATTAGTGTTTTATCAGTAATTATTAATTTAAAAGAAAATACATCTTCTTGCAAAGAAAAAAACCCAGAAAATCATACTGGGAGGAATATCAGTAAGACCACTATAAAATTTTATTGCAGGAAGGACACTTTAGTAGTGGTTTGAATAATTTTTCACTAAATATATAAATATTTGTTCTCATGAGGTCACCCTAGACTCTCAAAGTTAAAAATCAAAATCATTAAGAAGAACTTTGAAATGCCTGATACAAAAATCTAAAGGTGGCCAAGCCCTTTAGTGATTTCCTCTTTGGACTGGAAGTGTTTGTCATGATACCTTAAATCCACTCATAATTTTACTATTACCGGCATGTTGTAACCACTTCTTTCATTATTCCAAAATGCTTCAGAACTGTTTGGGGGATATTTCTAGGAAAACAAGCTTACAGTAATGAGTCATGAAGTTCTTCCCTAAACCACTGAGCAGATCTTTCTTACCCCACCCAGAGATGAGAGCTGTTCACAGCAGATCAAGTGAGGAGTTAAGGCCAGTTCAATTTCTAGGCTGCAGGAGCCTGGAACTCTGTCAAGGTGACAGCACAAGTGTCTGATGGTTAATTCTGAGACCCAGACACCTCTCCCCAGGTGGGCAGCACTGGCAGTGGCACACACCCCCTGAACAGGGGGCAGATGGCAACATTAGATTTTTTATTTGACCATTTCCACTTGATCTGCTCAGCATGGCCCTGAAGACATTTCACTTGGAGGAGGAAATGTACTTGAAATAACTGAAAACCACTGCATTAACTTCCTAAAACCCTGCCCAGGGCTTGGCTGCCCCGTGATGCCTCAGTGCAGGCTGTGCTCTCCCCATCACATTGTGCACAACCCACTCAGGTAAAACAGGACTTAATTAGCTCTTTTAATCAGTGATAACACACACGTGGCCAGGAGTCAATCTGTTTAGTTAATGGGTCCTTTAATTTCTTTGCTATATTAATAAAAAAATGATCCAATTTATCTGTTTCCTCATGGAGTAACTACTCAGGATTTAAGAAGCAAATACACCATATCCATGAATTCTTTATCAATGCACCCATGATGATGTATAGATTTTCACAATCTGAAAAATTGGTATCTTCATCCAAAATGCCGACGCTGGAAGGATGGGAAGCAATTTAGGATAGGAAAAAAATTCTCTTACCCTCATCTTCTCCATGTGGGCTGGGAAGACAATCAAATCTGTAAAGTCCTTGAGAGGAAAGAGGCTGAGTTGTAACTTCTTCCATGCTCAATCAGCCAAGACCTCGAGTCCATCCTCCACAGAGGCAGCGGGAAGGGACGCGCAGGAGACACGGCACCGGCTCCTCCGAGGGGTTTCCAAACAAGTTATTAATACTCACTTCACAAAAGCTCTGAGGCACCCAGCTTTGGGAGCAGACCAACACTCTCCTGCCTCTTCAGCTTAAAACTACTCCTGTTCCAGAGTACAGAGAGGTTTAACATTAAGGCATCCATACAGCTCTGGTGTTTGCTTTCATTTAATAAAGATCAATTTACTCAAATACATGGAATGTTGGCACAAAACTAAAGCTTCTGTGGAACAGCTACCAATCATACACAAATACTCTGTGAGGTCCTCTCCACTTGCATTTCTCTGATAGATACACCACAACATGGCTTCAATAATACAAACTGAATGCTGGATCAAATCTCTAAATAATAAGTAGCAGTTAAAGTAAATGGTTTGCTTTATTCGTAAATTATGTACAGAATACATTTTTTTTTTTTTAATTATGATGGAGCAGGAGAAAGAAAACAGCCATCATTTCCAAACCATGCTGCTTCCTTCACCTGCTGGAGATGACATCTCTCTCTGCACTGGATGCACAAAACCAGTTTGGATTTCCTCAGTTGCTGGCACACAGGCTGGAGAAACAGAGAACACTGCAGGCAAATTCAGCACTACCAGCTCCTCTACTGTCAGCAAAGTACTTCTGCTAAAACTAGTCTTCTCAGGAAAGTTCTCACAATCTTTTGAAAACAAAATCAAGAAAAATATCAAGAAGGCTGTGGGCTAAGAAGGGCTTTACCTAACTATCAGATAACTAGGAATAATCTGAGATTTGGTCATTCAACTTTTACCTGGTTTACAAAAGCAAGTTTGAGAAGCTAAACTAATTGACCAGTTATGCAAGTACCAGAAAATGACGTTTTTCAGTATGTTTGAGGACAATCTGGGCAACCTATCAATCAATAAAAAACTTGTCAAATTGATAAAACTTCCATAAATGGATATTAATGATTAACATAGTACCGAGTAATCAAGTTAATGGTTAAAAAAAAAATGAAGGAACTAGATATAAAACTGTTTGGTAACATGGATATTTCAGCAAACAAAGATGCTACTGTATGGTCTATGTTTTGGTGATCAGCCAACAAAGAAAATCCAACCATTTGCACATACTTAGTCCCAAACCACAGTGAGTTATGATTTTCCATGTGAAGGCCCACTTTCGGTGTCTTCCTCCTCTTCCTCCTCACAATCCCCTTCATCTGTTTGCTGTTCCAGTTCCTCTTTTGTGATCATTTCAAAGTCGTTTCCATTGCCACTACTGTGCTGGGACCTGTCATCTTCACGCCTGTCACTGTCAGTGTCTGAATGTCGCTCTCCTCCTGAGCCGTCTGTTCCCGAGTTCCTTGTGGCTTCTGTTTTTCCATCCTCCTCTTCCTTCTTCTCACTATCTGATTTCTCCTCGCTGTCGTATTTTTGCTGCTTTTTGGATTCTGCTTTTTCCTCTTTCTTTAAGTCTGCTTTTGGTCCTTTGTATTCGTGTGTGTACAGGGGCCTGAAGGAGTCAATGAAGCCCACATCTGCTGTAAGGTTTGGCAGGAACCAGAAGTGATGCCTTCCTCCAGTGATGAGCCAGATGATAAGGAAAAGGATGCAGCGAGCTGTGTGAAAACAAGGGAAAGTTTGGATTTTGTTAAAGACACGCACAGTGTACAACCATGTTGTAAGAGATGTTCACTGCTAATGCCCACCCCCAGCCAGGGACTGGGGGATGTTAGGGGGAAACTCCTCTTTCCACAATAGCTCTGTGGAGTAGTTTGTTCTTGCCATGTCTTCTCCACCCCACTCATCATGGATCTTTGATTTAGCTCTTAACCCCTCTGCCACAGAAAGCTTTAAAATCCTGGTGACACCATTCTCGCCTGTTAATACGTTTCTGTGTGCAGCTCTGGGTTTGCTCCGCACATTTTTTGTTCAAACAAAGGCAGTAAACGAATCTGAACCACACATGAAACACCAACAGGTGACAGGAGCCTGAGCTCCGTCCCTTCCGCGGCACAACGCTGACACCCGCTGGCCGGAGGGAAGCGCACACGGGACCCGCCCGGCTGCGGCTGAACAACGTCCTGGGAAGCGGCACCGCCCAGCTCCCAGCTCGGGGAACAGCTGGGCTGTGACTCCGGCCTCTCACACCCCGCCTGCCGACACTCACCGACGGCAAGGAGCAGAATACTGGCGACAAAGCAGCCGGCGCCCACGCTGAGGTAATAAACACCGACACGCATCTCGGCTGGCCAGAGCGGGAACAGGGTCGCGGCTATAACGGCAATCACTGAGCAGGGAGGGCAGGACAGAGGCACGAGAAGCATCATTAGTTTTTCCTGGTACATGTACAGAGGTTCCAGGCTTATTGCTTATTCAGTGTAGTGCCTTAGATTCATTTATTATTGAATAAATTATTATTCAATTTCTTTTAGATTAAAAAAAGAATAGCTGATTTGTCTTATTTTATATAAGTTCTAGGGTGAGAAATGTATCACTCATAAAATATTTAATATTTTTACAGAACCCACATTTCCCTCTGAACAACTCACTGGTTAGCTTAAGGCAACAGAAATAAACAACTTGTGTCTACTCTGACTTACCAAGTACAAGTCCCATGGCAAAAGTTTTAAAGTGAACGGGGTCATAGATCCACACATAGACCTACAACAGAAATGACGTGGCTTACACTCAGAACAAGCTCTCTGATAAACATCTCCTGCATTCCCTCACCCAAACACTCACTGCCAGGCTGCAATGCTTGGTGCTGAACAAAAGGACTTCTGGTCAGCACCTGGGCAGGGCAAGGGGTTGTGACTCCTAGGAAGGGTAACAGACAGGTGATGTAAGCCTGAAGAAAACAATCAGACAGCAGAACTGATGGGAAAAAGAAAAGATTCTCAAGTATCACTGAATCAAGCTTTGGTTGTATCTTTCTTTATTCATTAATGTTGTTCAGCATGCAGAAAAAAATAAAAAGCAAAAAAAAAAATAAAAAAAGTTTACCAAGTCCACTAGGTGGAAACAAAAAGTCCTGTGAGCTTTGAAGAGAAAACACCCAGACTGAACACCTGGAAGAAAGGATGCAGTGGAACACTCACTGCAGGCCCTGTGCTGGGCTCAGTCAGTGGCACAGCACTGTTACCTCTACAGCTGCAACTCTCAGAGCCAAATGTTTGTGTGAGGACTGTGGAGCCATTTCAATCTGAGCTGCTCAGCCATAAATTAAAAACTTCTCAGTAAAGTGCAGGATGTTCTGCACTAGAAAAATCTGCTTTTTTTTTTTCCTTCAGCAAACTAAACAATTCGAATCTGAGCTTCTAACTGTGAAAAGAAGCTGCTGGTTACCAGAAACCAGCAGCCCTCATTGCAGATGTGCCAACACCAACTACCAGAAGGGTACCTGGGAGACAGTGGTGATTCTGTATATGCAATAAATATTTAACATTCTGCTTTCTCACAGGGTGCCAAAGTTAGTTGTGTTCAGGCGCAGCTGCTGCCAGTCAGCTCGTTCTGTGAGGCCAAGTGAGCTGAAGATGGTGACTGGGCAATAAGTGTGTGATATCCAGTGTTTGTAAGTGCAAAATAACAGGCACTTTATGTAAAGATGAAAGGGAGGATCAGAGCTGGGTGTGATTCCATGTGAGATGGGATGAACCAGAGCAAAGCAAGTGTACAGAACTGAGAAAGGTAAAATCAAGATACAAAAGAGAAACACATTTTCTGCACAAGGGATTTATTTACAAAATTTGCTGCCATGTATGTTTTATAACCAAAGGAACACAAGAATCCTAGGGGAGATTCTAGTACAGCCTCACACAGCATCAACACAGCACAGTAAAACTATCCCAAATTTGAGAATGTGACTGTACATTACAGAGCTGGTAAATAATTAAATTCTTTGTTTTTCAGAACAGCAAAACACACAGAAGTATTTAAGGCCACAATTTCAGTGGTAAAGCCAGGATGAGCATTCAGTAATGCCAAAGGGTCACCTGTCTGCTCAGATCATAAAGCCAGGCAGATATTTTTTATTTCCTCTCCTGTGAATGAACATGATGTCCTGGAAGGCCAGTTTGGCTTAGAACAATTTTGGAATGGCAGTGGCTGTGGGATAAGTTGAGCAGGAGAGACCTCAGACGTCTCTGTCCCACCCTCCTGTCCCAGGCAGGATCATCTCCACCAGCCCCTGAATCCACTCTGAGGATAAACATTTCACCTCATGGCCACCAACACCTCAGCTACTGGTAAGGAAGTTTTCTTTGGGATTTTTTTTAAGTTACTGTCCTCTATTTACCTGTCTTTAACCTCCTTGAAGTATCTGAAAATCTGGTTTCAAGATGAGCTATCGCATTGCCATTAATTTTTCTTTCAACATGTCAAGAAGGAGTTTGCAGAAATCCAGTAAATTAAACTATTGTTTGACAATAGCATGGTGACACCCAAAGTTGAAAAGCACCTATAAATCTTACCTCATTTCCATCCAAGAAAACTTGGTCTTCATGTGGCTCAAGTTTAAATTTCCTCTTGGTTTCCTTTTTCTTGGGTGTTCCTGGGGTGTCATCCTGAGAACAAACATAAATATTTTATCTATACATAATAGATTATATATATGCAAACTATTATATATTAAAAATATATACAGAAATCATGATAATAAAAATAATAAAATTTTAATTTGATTAAATTTCTATATTTAACATTGCACATTATTTTTGTCATATATTTTTATTTAATGTATAGTATTTGTTAATATATTTAATCTGGCAACTTTTCAGAAACTTAAGATAATGTTCACACTTTTTTTTTTTTTTTTTTTTTAATAAAGATACTTTATTTCCTCCTGTTCTTATTTATTACCAACTGGGTACCTCAAAAATCAAGGAAAATTGTAAGTAAAAAGAAATCTCATTTTTAGTATCTAAGGACTAGCCTATGACTTCAGGATTACACTGTGTCATCAAATGTCTAGCAAAGCTGGGCTGGTATGAACAGGAAGTCTGTAGAGGGATCAAGAACAGGGAACAACACTTCACCATCACTGACTGTATTAGAATTATTTGCTATTTTGGTGCCATATTTACCAAACAGGCATCTTGGCAGAATCAGTTTCTGCCCATTTATTCTCTGTCCTCCTCAATCCCTTTTTGGATCTTGTGCTTCCTCTTCTCTGTGTCCTGTTTGCTTCTCTTTGCTTACTTCGTTGTGAGAAATTAACTTTGTGATTTTGGTCCTGTGTTTCATTCAAGTTCCTATGCACTGGATTATATAATCCACTAAATATCTGTTCAATAAATAATGATTACTTTAAAAATTAACATACATTTAATAATGTACCTCCCCTGATGACAGTGGATTGGAGGACTTTGTTATTTTCATCATCAGCATTTTGCTGTACCACAGGGGTTGGGTAATCTTACACTGGACTGCAGTGGGATTGTTCTGTTTATAATTCTTTATTCGCCATTTAGGTTTCTTCTGACACCCAAACCTTTGTAGACAGACTAACTCTCACTAGATGTGCCATTATGTCACTTAGGAATGTCTGAATGGGAATAACTTTGGACCACTATCCTACTAATTCTAACTGATTCAGACCACTGTATGTAAAAGAAACACCATATCCACTCAAGTTTCTCCTGCAGTCTCCCAACATTTTAGATATTATCTTCTGCTAATGATAAGTAATAAAACCAATCAGGAGTGAAAACAAACCCAAACCACATTAAAACCTGTACAGCAGTAGCAGTTTAAACCTGGAAGCTCAAGTGCAAGGAAGCAGGATGGAAGCAGTCATGGAGCACTGTTACACAGCCACTTACAGGCCCCACGTACCAAATGTCATATCCCAAACATTCCTGTTACCAAACACTGCAAAACTGTTTCAGTGGTGCAGTTGCACTGGTTTGGATGTTGGGTCACATGCACATGTGTCATTCTATGGCAAATGATGTACACTGCCTCCCTGCCTGCTGCCACTGGAGAGAAACAGGTTTTGATTAACTCAGCCCACATTAAAAGATGACAAGGTACACTAAGGCCAACTGAAGCCTCTTGTTTGATTGAAACCAAAATAATTCATTCAAAAGGTAGCAAAAAACCCACATTTCAGAGATGAAAACAGGAAAAAAAAGCAAGGCATATTTTAGAATAACCAACTTTTGAGCCAGTGCAATCTTAACAATCTGTTGCTGCATTTGTTACAGGTTTGTTTCTTCTCTTACACACAGTACTTACCTTCTTACACTCATCTTTTTCACCATCCTTTTTCTTTTCCTTTTCTTTCTCCTTCTTAGTTTTTTCATCTTTGCCACTTTCCTTCTTGCTCTTTTTCTCCTCCTCTTTCCCACTCTCAGCCTTTCCTTTTTCTTTTTCTTTCTTTGTATCCTTGTCAGGTTTCATTTTCATCACTTTCAATGCTCGATGAAAGAACTGTTTTTTCAGGAGTCTTAAAATGAAAAAAGTTAAATGATTCATTTAAGTGCAGCTGTGAAAACAACATTTACACTCAATTATGTTATTATACACCATTCTAGATTATCTCTCTGACATAATCATGACCAGCATGACTGAAAGGCAAGGTCACCATCATCTGCTCTATTTACAGCTACACACACCAGACCTACTTATCCCATGTCTTCTCTGTTGCTCTGCTTTTTTTGGTTCATCTGTTCAAAACTGGGTAAAAACTGTACTTTTCTGTGGCAGCATTTTGCAGATATAAGTGAACACAAGATGTAGGATACAGCAAGCCACGACATCCATTTCATTATCCATTTAATTATCTTTCCCATTAATGCAACTCCTGCAATATTTATTTTCAAGTTCATGTCAACATACTTCATGGCAAAAATAAGGAAGTGGACATATAGCTCATCAAGATCATTGGTAAGTGATGCACAGTGAACAGAATTGCTCTGTTGAAACTGTGGTACCTATGCCAAGTATTCCCTTCCTGGCAGCTACAAACAGACCTTATTGCAAGTGCATATATTATCTATTTATGTATGGAGATATAAAGATATAAATATATGGCCAGCAGGGCACCAGGATGTAGTACTTGGTATTCTTAAGGTCATCACCAAATTAGAAACATCTTTGAAAGGAGCACAGATGAAGTCCCATCAGGAAGAGCAGTACAGAATCCTGCACCTCAGACAGCAGGGACAGAGAGATTTGAGAGCTCTGACTCTGCTAACTTCAAATATTGTCAAACTTCAGGAAACTCCTTTGATTCACCTTGCTGCCCCAAGCAGTGCAGTGAAAGCCTGAGAGAGTTTTGGGAACAAAAACAATGAAACTATATAATTTCCACCCTCAAACACAACAATATAAATACAATCATTTTGCATACAACCACTCAAGTTTTAGGATGTGAGAAGCACAGGTTACACTGGTTCCTAAATAACTGTGACATCTGGACACCTACAGCCATTAATGACACTGAAGAAGTAGCCTGGGTCATACCTGTTGCAGTAATCAACTACAGACTCTCGAGTAGTAAAGAGAGCCTCCTCTCCTTTCTTTGCCTTTGCCCATTTAGAATCCAGGAGGCAATCCACAGCTTTTGAAGCTAGAGGAAAAAATGGAATTAAAAATGCATTAAAATTAACATTACTTTTAACATTTAGTCTACATTCCTTGAACCACAATGACCAGTCTGTTCTGGTGATGTTCCACATCCTTTCAATCTTTCAAGTAAGACTAGTCATTATTCTGGAATATATTCCTCTTGACTTCATGCACCTTTAAATCACAGAGTGAAAAGTTGACTGCATTTACTCCAGGCTAGTGAGATTAATTTTATGGCTTCCTAATACTTAGATAAGTTTTCAAAACCAAACTGTAAGGCCAGTACTTATTAGATAAAGTACTATTAATAAAAATAAAACAGCCTCTCCCACCCTCCAAGTGCAATATTAGAAGAAACCTGAATTCTCTGGTTAAAAGCAACCCTACCAATAAAATAATCAACTCGGTGGCCCATCATGTTGGTGGATTTTGTTGGACAGTTGAAGCGCAAGTATTTAGCAACAGCCTTCTCCTCCTTGAATGGCTCACCAACTTCCTACAGTGGGAAAAGTCAAAAGTTATTAATACAGTTTTAAACACATAAGAAAATCACCCATTTGAGCTTAAAAAATCAGATATTGCAAAATCTTCATTATTTCGTGGCAATATAAAAATAACAAAATATAAAGGATGTGAAAATAGGTCATTTTTCCTGAGAACTTTCTGTCTACATGAAGCAAAAAAGCAGCAAATCTCAAGTTAGATGAACTGAAGGTAAGGAGTACAAACTCATTTAACAGATCTGTAGAAAGAGCAAACTAAAGGAAGGCCTAAGAGGAAAGCAGCACATGGGAAGCTGCTTAAGGCACACAGCTGGGATGGAAACAGTTGTGAAGCTGGGAACAAAGAAAAAACAGTGAGGAATGAGTGTGAATGAAATGACAGCAATGTAGGCACTCTGACAGAACACAGAGCAGCCCAGATTTCACATGAGAAGAAAACCATGTTGAAAAGAAGCTGAAGGATTTGGCTAGAAAATTTCTTTGCCCACTGCACAACTACAGAATGACACTTTAAAGTACCCTTGAGGAGATTCTCCCAGTCTGCAGAGTAGAACATCAGGATGAAAGCATAGCAGGATAAAATATAAACATCAAAACCAATGTTTTATGAGAAGGGAGCCCTCAGACAGCACACATTCACAAATTCTGTGCTTTTACCACCTCGCAGAGAGGTAACAGACCTCTGAGATGTGTAAGGCAGAAGGACGGAGATGGGCATTTTCAGTTATGTGAAATTAAGATCTAATATTTGCTAGCAGGGAAGGGAAGAACTTTCTAATGTTCTTGCTTCACAAAAACATATCTGCAAAAACCATAGGTTGGGATATTAAATTGATTTATGCTAACTTCCTCAAAATTCTTTCCTGTAAATTCTTTTAATCCATGAAGTTTAATTCTCCAACCCTCCCTGCTACTTGTGGATCAGTAACACAGAAACACTGGGACAGCTTTCCACACTGCAGTGCCATTTCTGTACCTGTTCCTCACATGTTGCCTGAAGAAACAGATTATATAAACCACAGATCAGATTGGTCATTTACAGGAATAAAAGTTTCAGAGTTTATTTAAACACCTAATTTTCCTAAAGGTCAATAAACATATACAACCTCCATTACTGCTTTTAAGATGTGCAATTGTAATATCACAAGCAGCATGTTAAATGGAAATGCAAGGTCAAATAGATGTGGTTACACCAGAATAAAAGCTTCAGATGACAAGAAATGTTAATTTTCAACAGTTTGAACAGCTAACTTTCAAAACCAACTGGTTAATGAGTATCCTTCTAGAGGAGATCTTTGCTTTTCCCACCTGAGGAGAATTCTGAAGAGAACAATATAGATACAAGGTATCCAAATGACCAAAAGGACTCCATGGTCGTTAGTTCTGAGGCTTTTTAAAAAAGTCTAAATCCTCCAAACAAAAAGCAAAAATATGCTCACTCACCAAGTAGTTTCCAAAACATGTGCCCAAATTAGGCCAGATGATCCTAACAGTTCTCAAATGGATAATACCTCCTTCTGCATGTTCAATCCTTTTTTATTTTTAAATTTTAAAAATCTGTATTGAACATCAGATAAGAAACCTATTCCCTGACAGTGCATGTATGCACATAATATATGTTCTGTGGTTTCAGGTCCTCTTACATGGTGCAGTTGTACCAGTACCTGTAAATCAAACCAAACCACCAAATTTGGTACCAGAGTAACTGAACAGCAACAAAGGGGCTCCAATGCACTGAAATAGAACAAGTGACTGTGTCCCATCGTTGCCACATGGGATAAGGCACCAAGCGACTGAGGACTGCAAGCAGCAACTGTGTGTGAAATGCTGCTTTTCTAGGAATTCCTGTCAGCAAATGAAATTTGGAACAATTCACAGGGCAAGTGCTCTTCACAGCACAGACAGTAAAACAGACAGAGAAACTGAAGATATTCACATCAGTTTAAATTCCTCTGCTAAGGTGGTTTTCTCCTTTTTCCTAAAATATTTATGATCCTGCTGGGTCATGTGATGCACTACACAGGCAGGGGCTGGCACCAGGAGATTTTTTTTATTGCTCCTTTCTCTCAATTGCTTTGTCCATGAGGGATAGTTTCATAACAGCCCAAACAAAAAAACCTTCCCAGTGAGAGAGACTGCCACAGTTTAACTGAGCTCATTCTGAGAAAGTGTCCCCTGCAATTTAATGCCCATTTTTCATCTTATCTTCATCCCTTTGTTTGCAGAGCCAGGCTTCTGTTAAAAAATGAAAATAGATGACTGAGAGAAAATAATATATTCATCAATAAATGAAATCAAGCAAAGCAATGGCAAGTTCATTACCCTGGGCACAACTTTTAAAAGTTGCAGTTCAACCAAATTTTGTGTCCAGTTTTAAAAGTAGCCCATGCTGTCACTAGACAGCATGTAAAATTTAGAGATTTACAGTCACTGGTATCTTACAAACTCTGGCCATTAAAAATAAAATCAAACCAAATTTCTTACTCGTCTAGACAGAACTCCACCTACTGACAGGAAAAGCAGTGCTCAACCTAGTGACTTGCTAGAAATGCAATGACATTTTAAATTTTTAAGAATAATTCTCAATCACAATTCTGCCCTATATGAATTCAGAAAAGGACAATCAAATCCAGGGACCTTCCAGACTCACTGAAGTGAAGGGAAAGTCCTAATCAAATTTACCTTTATCTCCCAAATCAAAGTACAGCAAGTCCCTTCTGGACTTCAGTGCATGGATGTAGTTCCCAGTTAATTCAACCCCCAGCTGGGACTACAGCATCAGAGAGGCCTGAACACATCACAAATAACATCTGAACTGAGTCATTGAAACTTGTGTGCCCATGAGCTTCCTTCTCCCCCTCAGCTCTACCAAGCATGACTTATTCAGGTTTTCCTACTTCTGGAACACTCAGTGGATGACAGAAGGGCAGCACACATTTCTGATTTGAAAACTGCACTCAATTCATTCCTTCTTTGCGTCACAGTTGCAAGAAGACAGGTATGACCCAAGACAGGACAATTTCTTTCTACTACCTAGTAGCATAAACAGGTTTTCTGGAAAATCAGAAGAGAGTAAATGATGAGTGTCACTAGCAAGACAAGTTATTCCATGTGCAGCCAAACGCATTACAAGGATTTATGCTCCTCTGTTTCAAAGGGGACATCAAAATTCTTTTATTTCAATGAAACAAGAACCTAGCTGATTTTTTTGCACTTATTAGATTTTCAGAACACAATCCTTCAAAGCAGACTGCTGAAGCCTAATAGTTTATACAGCTTTCAGATAAGGAAAAGAAGAAATTAAAGCACATTTATCATGTGGTGCCTGTTTTTCAAGCTGAGAGGCTACATCAAAAATGACACTGTGTCAGCCCAGGTTCCATTCCACACACTCATTATAAAGACACTACAACTGCATTAGCCTACTCTTCTCTTCTCTGAAAGTGCTAAGCACATCACAACTTGGGCTGAACTGCAGGATTATCTTTTCCCCTTCCCTGTTGACTGTCAGGACCTCTGAGTGGATGTTCTGTGGCAGGGGACTGGGTGCTGCTGAGATATTTGTACTTTGCCTAAAATAAACCAGTGTGCTGTAGATGAAGGAAAAGCACACAAATTGGTATGACTGGAGTGGGTAGGGGGAAACAAACACACCAGGGTGTTAGGACTTGCTCTTATGACATCCCTGTTTTCTTCAGTGACTAACAAACAAACTTGCCTGACTCCTGCACTGATGACCAGTACAAGGACTGCTCCAGGTCTCTTAAAAGAAACTGTGGCAGAGCCATGTGGAGAAACCAGTTCTTCTGGATTACCCTGGCCACAAAACATTAACTTTTCTCTACAGAAAAAGATTAGCAGATGTTTTTCAGTCCAGTACATATCCTGTGAAAACAGAAGTATCTGTTGTCTTCCTTCTTTCTTTTTTCAACCATTGCTAATTTTTTGAGCAAAACATACAGAACTCTGTAAACATACAGACTTCTAAAACAGATCCAAGGAGCAATGTACAGTATTTTGAAGCCAAAACACACCAGCTTCAGTCCCCTTCCAACCCCAGGCCAGCTGTTTTGACTTTTTCCTTTCCCACCTCCAACAATGTAACTCAAGTTTTCCAAAAGACTGATCCTTGTTTTAATGACAACTCAGGCTGCTACTTTTAATTCCCATTTTTCCCTTTTTTTTGCCCTTTGATATTTGTTTCCTCCTCCTCTATCAGCTGATACCACTAAGTGTTCAAAGACAAAATTTAACCATTCTCCTTTATTATCATCCCCCTCAAATTTACTAGAATTTATGAAAAAAATAAAGCCAAATGGGCAAGCTGGACTAAAAAACTGCATTACTGGAAAACCATTGCATTGTCCTTTCTGCAGATCCTTTTCAGAGTCATTCACACAAAACTGCAGCACAGGAGCAGCGATGCAGCTGTTGCATTTTCCTTCCAGCGGGACCCAAATCATGACAGGACCCAACTGTAGGCTACAACAGTTAATGATTAGTAGATGTCCTTCATCAGGAGGATCTCAGAGCTTGAATCAAAGGAAAAAAGTCAACAAGGAAAGTACCTGTCATTAATGGCACTGATGCCACCTCAGCCATCAATCTGCAGTAAGACATTGACCTCCAAACTGCCCAGGAGCTATTTTCTTTCTTTTCAGGAGCAGTATTTATGTGCACTAACATTTCTGGAGTCCAGGACATAGCAACAAGGTGCGATGGAAGCGCTGCTAATCCCAAAGCAAAGATCAGCCCAAAACCTGACACGGGCAGACTAAAACTGTGCATATGGAATGCAGCCAAGGTAATGAAAACTTAATGCCTATTTAACAGTCAAACTGCAGAGCTGCCAGCACAGTGCCACGTGTTACCCGGCCCAATGCCTGTCAAAGGAAACAGCACTGAACATTTTGTGGTTAAGTGAATATTTCAGGACACATATGGAAAAAAATACAGTTCCAAGACATAACTTTGATCAGGTTGCTGGAGTAACAGGAATTCAAAGGCATCTCTCATCTTCTGAGATGTATTTTGTCTAAAATAGAAAGATTAAACTAGCCATTAGACAACATACGTTGCTTTTCTGTCAGTAAGTCCTTTATACACAGCAAGCATTCTTGATTTCAGATGTTCAAATCACGTGGGAGCCACTGGGTAAGCAATCTGCATCCTACAGACCAGCCTCCCTTCACTACTGCATGTCTGAGTTAATCTCCGTGTTGATTACAGTTAAATTACCATCAGGAATGACACTTAGAGAATTCTGCCTCTGAAATATCTTTGTTCAAACTTCTGAAGTTAAAATTTTTGCAACTTTTGTAACTTTCAGAGGAAGAGTCTAAGCTATGCAACACACATTGGGCAACGTGTCTTTTGATGAAAGTGCATTCCATAAAACACATCCTTCCTCTGGCTGCTTCCGATGGGAAACACGGAGCAGGCTAGACAGAACTTTGAACTATTTCTGAGCCTTTTTTCATGTCTAGCTATCTGACCTAACTACCAGAATTCTAATCTTGATGGCAGGCATAAAATCCTGCAAAAATTCTTTCCAAACCCAGCTTCTGTGCCCATGGTTTTTCTAACTGAACTCCATTACCTCAGCCTCTTCAATGCTAAATACACCAACCTCTCCCAAAAACCTCACTCCTGTCAAGAAATACAGCTCTGTTTAATGACAGCAGGGTATTCAGATGTCAGACTTGCATGCAGTACGATAAATAATCTCTTTAGACATCACCTTGAATTTAGACACACTGCTGAAACACTTGAAGCACCTACGAATAAAAATCCCGCACTTCATTTTAAAAGAAGACACTTGCAGCATGAGCCTGAAAAACGTGATAATCATACTGCAAATATGCCAGTAAAGTTCAAAAAGCTTAAGAAAAACAAAACCCAAAATCAACAACCAAGAAAAATATGAGTTGCAATTTTCAATTCACTGACCAATTAAGAACACCCCTTGGGCATTCACCAGTATTCTTTGTTCACTGTCTTGTCTTCCTGTTGTTGTTGACCTACACTGGGAACCTATGAAGATACACATTTATTTGCATAATTATATCACAGATTTAGGCCATGACCTTAAGTATTAAAACCCAGACATCGATTTAATTACTAACAATCTGGGAAATACTTTTACTGCTAACAGGGTGGAAAGTAAGTATGTGCCTAACTGCCTGCAAGACCACAGTCTCGGGTGTTATACAAACATTAAATTACATTTAAATTTGGTTTGTCGGGTGCTTTATTGAACTGTTGTCATCCTTGAAAAGGGACAACCTATAAAAATCTTAGAATAATTCTGTGATGCTTTGCAATAATTCACTGACTGCTGTGATGGATAGGGCTCGTTCAACAAGATTTTAATGAATTACTCCTTGCATTTCTCCTCCTGCCTCGCTAATTTGAATTAAAGGTAAAAAAGGAACCTTTACAGGTACGGGCAGATCTCCATCTTCCTGGGGGAAGGGAAAGTGGGCTGGGAAAGGGAAGGATGAGAAAGGAGAGAGGGCAGCCAAGCAGAAGGGTGACATATGAAGCGTGCATTGTTGAACGGCTCTGTGATCTCTCCCGTGATTATCTGCTCTTACAGCAGAGCAATAAGCCCCAAACAAATACTATTTAGGCGGAGTGTTGATAACACATAACAGTAACGAGCGTTATGGTCCCTGATACTGTAAGTACGCCCAAAACATGCGTTAAAAACTCTGTAAAACTCCCTGTAAAAATTACATCTCGACATACCAGGCTCCCGAAGCAGCCCTCAGTTTGCCTCTCAGTGGCACCACACAATTATCACTACATTTTAACACGATCTCAAAGCTGATTAGGTCTATTTATAGGCGCGCCTGTTTGTTTATGTTTTCCAGACACAAATTTCCTTTCCTTCCCGCATCATTTCCTGGTTGGGGCACGTTTGCTTTTAAGATGTTTTTACCATCTGTCCCACGTCTTCTGCTCCCGATCCCTGGGCCGGACACGCCGGGTGAAGGTGCAGCTCCCGGGTGTTTTGGTGTTACCCGCACTAAGCTATTGTTCGACACTGATAACGGGGGAAGATTCTGAGTATACAACGGCGATTAGAAACAGGGAATAGCTCCAAATGTCATTTTTTGGTCATGGAGAGACGAAGAACTTCTGAGGGCGCAGAGCCCATGGGGATGAAGCGGGGGCGCCTCTGATGTGCCGGGGGGCCCCGCCGGCCGCCCTCAGCCCCGAAACGCTCCCACTTGAGCTCCCCCGCTCTGTTTTCACAGCATTTACCAATTTGTTAGAAAATTCTCAGGAGAACCTGCCAGCCCGGGCTCCGGCCCCGGCCTGAGGGGCTCCCGGTGCCCCGAGTCTGGGGCGCTCTCCTCCCTCACCGCGGGCCGCCCGCAGCCGCCGCCTCGCAACAGCGTCGGGTGGGAAGGCCGCAGGGGAAGCCGCTCTAAGCTCGGAGATGAGGAGCCACCGGGCGGGGAGGGAGAGATAGAGAGGAGGGGGAGTCTCGGGTACCTGGACGCGCTTCCTGTGCCGCCGCCGCTCCGCCATGTTGTCCCCGTCCGCTCCGCCGGTGACGCGCGCGGGGGGGCGGTGGCCTCGCGAGAGGCGGCGGGAGCGGGCGGAGGGGCGGGGAGGGGGCGCGCCCGCAGCGCCTCCGCCCATCACCGCCCCCCATCGCCGCCCCCCGCCCCTCAGCGGCCGCCGCGGTCCCTGGCCGTCCCCTCGCCGTCCCCTCGCCGTCCCTCAGTGCCTCAGCGACCCGCTGCAGTCCGTCACCGAGACATCTCGGTTCCCCACTGTCGCCTTTCAACGCCTTATCCCACCCCGGTCCCTCAGCGCCTTATCCGCCTCAGTGCCTTGGTCTATCACCGCCCTGATTCGGTCCCTCAGTCCCCCTCAACCCGCCTCGGTCCCTCATTCTCTTCATCTCGCCTCAGCCCTCCACTACCTCCCTCAGCCCCTCAGCCCGCCCCACCTCGCCTCGGTTCCTCAGCCCCTCAGCCCCTCACCGACTGCCCCTCACTGCCCTCCCTTCACAGAATCACAGGATTGTTAGAGCCGGAAGGGAACCCTGGAGATCATCCAGTCCAACTCCCCTGCCAAGGCACAGTCACCCAGAGCAGGTGACACAGGAACATGTCCAGGTGAGTTTGGAATGTCTCTACGGAGGCAGACTCCACAAACTACGTGGACAGCCTGTTCGAGTGCTCTGCCACCCTCAATGTGAAGGAATTAATCCTCATGTTGAGGTGGAACTTCTTGTGTTTTACTTTATGGCCATTGCTCCTTGTCCTGTCACAGGGCACCCCTGAAAAGAGCCCCTCAGCCCCTCTCCCCCCTCAGCCTTTGACCAGCCCTTGACCTTGCTCCAGCTCTGGCTGTAAAAGTCTGTGTTCAAGTTTTAATACACTGAAATAGGATGTAAGGCCTTAAAGATACTCAATACAGCATCTTTGTTAACTGGTATTTATTTAAACAGACTCATTGCTCAGACCTCATATACCTACAGAATTAGATTCAGAAAGCAACATATATAAAGCAGAAGGGACTTTTGCCAGAGGTTGTCCCACATACTTGTGCTATGAGGTCACCGGAGTTAGCAAAGCGTATAATAATTTATTATGGCTCTGTGTTTCCAATCCACACCCTGGCAGTTTGGCATGAAAAAGTGTGCAGTGCTGCATTGTCTTGTCCAGTTCCCTCAAATCTAGTTGCCCCTTTCTGTTCCTATGATTTGGAACTCTCAGATAGAAAACTGGGCAATTAAGAACCTAAAAATACTTCCAGCAGCGTATTCTGCCCTGAGTTTCAGTTCTGGGTTTCTGCTCTTTCTGGTACGACATCTTTTTCTGTTGAATGTTTTCCTATTGCTGTTGCTGGGCAGAAAATCTATACAAGTTACAAATTAAGCTGACTGACTGCAGAGTGAGTGAACTAGAAAAGTGTAATTCAAAAGATGAACTTCTAGGTAGAGGGAATTGAAGTTTTTATGGTTACAATAAAACAATGCCTCGTAAAAAGCAGGCAGACTGCGTTTATTAAAAAATATATGCTTTAAGTTGGCAATAATTTTAACAGTTATTTCATGTGCTTGACTTACAGTAACATAAAAGCACATCTGACATAGAGGCTTTCTTGCAGAAGTTTCAGCCATCTGTAACTTACAGATTGCTAATAACACACAATGGCTGCAGTAAGGGGCTTTGGCATGGTACAGCTCTGACCCCTCTGCTGTCCCTGCACAGGCACAAGTTGAGCTTGAGCTGTGAAACTCTCCCTACTTCATGGGAGATGTGCTCTGGCCTCCTCCTGAAGGGTGCAATCACCTCCTGATGGGTCATCATCCTTCATACTTCTGCTTTCAAGCTCTTTTAAGGTCTTAGGTCCTCTATGCCCTCTGTCTCTTTGAATCTATTGCTGATTCACAAACCCACATTTAATGCTCAGCTCTTCATTTCGCAGGGTTTTTTTGTGGCATGGTATGTTATCTGCAGTACCTCAAGCTATTTGCTGCCAGCAAAGCACCTTGGATATCTGGTTAATGTCTTTTTTTTTTTTTTTTTGGGGGGGGTGTTTCCTACAGAAATTTTGTCTTTGTGAAACACTTAATTTCAGGATCTCTTCCCAGGACAGCTGGGCATGGAGCAGCACAGGAAGCAAACCCATCACTTCAAGCATGTCTCTAAGAAAGTACTAAGGGATGGAAAATGAGCAAAGGAATGTATAAGACACTGGATGGTGAATTCCTACCACTCTGGAGAGCAAATCATGACTGTGTTGCACATGGAACAAGTTTATTCTCAGTCATCAGAATCGCAGAGCAGGGGAGAAGCAAGTGGCTGAATTCCAAGAAAGCCATGGAGTGGAAGTGAAGGTTCAAACAGCTTGTGTGTAAGGTTAGTGTCTGTGAGCTGTGGGGCAGGCAAAAAGAAGCTTTGCAGAACCAGGCACTGAAGACATAGTCCATAAAGGGTCAGGTGGTGCCATTGTGATTATTGTAGATTCAGAATTACTGTTGAGAAGGATGTTGCATACAAGTGGAGTGGTTTCCTCTTTCAACTGAAGCCAAACCAACAGCATTTCATTAACTTCTTTTCCTTCTTCTTTACTCCAGCTGTGTGATCTAATACAGCAGTATTAGATGCTAGAAGCTTGGCTCAAAAACCAGCTGGATACATTGATGGAACAAAGAATGAACTATATCATGAACTATCATTACATATAGATATCACCTCAGTTTGTCTGTGAGGTAGGACCCTGGAAATAAAGGAATTATCCAGAATTTATTATTGCTTTGTTCCTGTGCTCTGATTTAGGATGCTTCTCTTGGCTCCTGGTTGGGACACTGAGTTAGGTGGTTTACTCTTTGTGGTATGTATTTTCTTATACTCTTATATTCACTTATTCCTGTCAATTTATTTGCCTTTGTACCGTATGTCTGATTACTTTGGGTTCAATCATCCTGGATCCAGAAAATGCTGTGGGGTTACCACAGCTACAGCTACACCAGAAAGAAAGGCCACATGCTGGCAGTGGAATTACTGGCAATAACAGTACTACCTGGGGAGTCACAGGTCCTTCTGCAAAACAGACTGGGGAGACACTCAAAGTCAGAGCAAATGTCAGTTCTGAAGGGAGGGAGGGAGGGAGGGAGGGAGGGAGGGAGGGAGGGAGGGAGGGAGGGAGGGAGGGAGGGAGGGAGGGAGGAAGGAAGGAAGGAAGGAAGGAAGGAAGGAAGGAAGGAAGGAAGGAAGGAAGGAAGGAAGGAAGGAAGGAAGGAAGGAAGGAAGGAAGGAAGGAAGGAAGGAAGGAAGGAAGGAAGGAAGGAAGGAAGGAAGGAAGGAAGGAAGGAAGGAAGGAAGGAAGGAAGGAAGGAAGGAAGGAAGGAAGGAAGGAAGGAAGGAAGGAAGGAAGGAAGGAAGGAAGGAAGGAAGGAAGGAAGGAAGGAAGGAAGGAAGGAAGGAAGGAAGGAAGGAAGGAAGGAAGGAAGGAAGGAAGGAAGGAAGGAAGGAAGGAAGGAAGGAAGGAAGGAAGGAAGGAAGGAAGGAAGGAAGGAAGGAAGGAAGGAAGGAAGGAAGGAAGGAAGGAAGGAAGGAAGGAAGGAAGGAAGGAAGGAAGGAAGGAAGGAAGGAAGGAAGGAAGGAAGGAAGGAAGGAAGGAAGGAAGGCAATTCCCCAGCAATACGTTAGGAGCCATTTCCTCAATTATCTACAGATGGTAGCACACTGTGGGCTCTGGAGTGACCTCCCTTTTCATCCAGTCAGCTTCAACACTGAATGGGCTCAGAATATAAAGAACATGGGCCTTGTACTGCACAGCATCACATATTGTCAAGAAAGGTTCAGATAAAATCCACCTACAAATACATGAGTCATAACTCAGAAACATATTCCAATGTAGACATATCCTGAGTCACTTCCATCTCAAAAGCTTATAAATATTTAGTTAGCCACTTAGCTTTTAATTTAGCAGAACAACAAAGGTTTATTAGACAAATCTCCAAAATTATCTTTCACTAAGAAAGTTCTTAAATACTTCCACTCTTTTCATTTCTATGCAACCTAGAATTATTAGAGACATGTAGCTGGCAAAAATCCTAATTTAATTAAAAACTAATTTTGTTGCTTCTTCTTTAATTATTTGCACCTAATTCTAATAACAGCTTTGTTCCTTGTAAGAATATAATTTCATTTAAGCAGCAACTGGATACATCTTTCCTGATATGGGCTGGCACATCAGCTCTTTCTAAAGACCACTGTCAATCAGACCATGCTGGAGTCAGTGAGGATGTATATGGACACAGAAATGAAAAATACATCAATACATTTTCTGGAAGAACCAACTGAGGTTTTGGGGAAAAGTCTGTATAAAAAGGCTTGCTTATATCTCTGCTTTTGCCAGTGGCAGGAGGGGACACTAAGAATTATAATATTTAAGGTATAGCATAAAAAAAATCTAATAAAACCTTTTATTGTTTTATAACATAAATTTGTTGTTATGACTACAAATGTTTGAGTTAAAAATATTTTTTTATGTAAGGATGCAAGTCTTGAGTTTACATCCCTCCATTTAACAGGTTGAACCAGAAGCCAGACAGTGCTTTACAGACCATCTTCCAGTGCAGAGTGTTCAGGGACTGCTGGAGTTCCACAGATCCCAGCTGCACAGTGCTCCTCTAGCAAAGCTGTTGGAATCTTGGAACTGAAAGATAATCAGCAAAGATTGGCTGATGAGCCAAGGCTGCAGCAAAGAATCAGGTCGGTTTGGTGCTTTCTTTTTTTCCCTGGTCAGCAGTACTTTTTCTGTTTTGCCATTTTAGTTGGTTGATCTTTATGTCAGTAATTCACACACACAGATTCTATATGTGGTTTTAAATTTTGATAAATCAAAATGTCTATTCATGTCTTTGCTGTGCTATAGGGGAAAATACTGCATCATTCTCCATATTACACAGAGAACAGGTTCTTCTTTACTCTGGGCTGAATTAAAGATTTGCATCCTTACCCACAGGGAAATTGGTGGTTCAAGAAGAGTGTGGGGATAGTGGCAGAACTAATATCTGTCTGGGAAAAAACAGACTTGGGTATACTTGGGAATGGGACAAACGAAAGGACAGCATAAGGGTCAAATCAACAGAGTAGTTCTTGTGTCCTCAGTACAGGTGATAGGAGGAGCAAAGCCTTCCCAAAGAAAGCAAGCAGCTTGGGAACTGCAATAACCCCCCAAAGCCTAAACAAATGAGAAAGGAGAGGTGAGCTTTTCTCTCCATATAGCATGTATTATTATACTGAAATTGCCATAGCAATAAAGCTACAGCTATTTATTATAGCATGAAGAGCTAATCAAAACCAACCATGAGAGGTAGCTGAACCCTGATGAACACAGGGGTTTGGAACTGGATGATCTTTAAGGTCCCTTTCAACTCAAACCATTCTGTAATTCTATGAACACTCAACCTCATAAAGTAGACTTGTTATTTTCCAGTGAATAATAAAGGACTTAGGTAGAACATTACCATGGCAAGGTACCAAAACAAGAGCTCTATCTACTTTTGGATGATTTTCTATAAAGTTTCTGATGTTGAAGGTGACTCAAAACACTGCACAACCAATAAGCATTGTACAAGGGTAATTGGAAAGTTGAACATATGAGAAATTTCTAGAGAGTTTAAATGGCAGAGGTGATTTTAAAAACCAGAGCAGTTTTTTTCCCCCTGTTTTTACACTCAAAGGCTAATTTAACATTCTGTTCTGTGGCGGATTCACAATTGTATAAGATCTTAGAATATAAACTTTTATAAAGTAGCTGGTGGCATGGGTATGGCTCAGTTTGAAATATCATCATCTTGTGAACTTATGTGCCTGTTCTTTTATTTGTGTCCTGGATTAAAGTGACTTCCTGACTTGGGCCTAGTGGGAATTCTGCATGACTTCTGTATGTTTATAGCATTTTTTAGAGATTCTTCACATAGGAAATTGATCAGAGAGTCACCCATGATTTGATCAGAGAGGTCCATGTGAGTTTGTATTCCACATCATCATCATCATCATCATCTGCAGCTTACATGAGGCCAGAAACCCAGGTTGTTGTAGGAAGGACAAGCAATTTCTTCCTCTTTAATACTTTCCTAATCTGTTACTTATGATACAGAACCGTTTTGCCATGTGTTTGTTGTACCTTTTCATTAATCTTTAACACTGGCCCTATTGAAAGAAAAAAATTAAAAATGGAAGTCTCTGTCCCTAGGAGCCCACACATTTAGTGTAGATACAGACAAAATCAGGAACTTCTACAACACCTCATCAAAAACATTCCCTTCTTCATTAACTGCACCACTGCTACGGACTAATACAGTAATAGATGTTAAATGAAACATTTCCAATGATGCAACATGTATTAAAACACATCATCTGTATCCCATTGTGATTTTAGTCGCATTGCAGAAAAAATGAATGCAGTGGTGGCACAGGCACCAGAAAGTTATTGGGAAGCAGAGTTTTGCCAGCTTTCATAGGTACTTGTGATTGCTACCTGAACCTCCTTGCAGCTGGAATAAACAATAAATGTCCAAAAAGAACTTGAGAACCAGTAGGTCCTCAATGTTTACATATAAACACAATTCCTGAAAACGTATCAGTCTCCGGAAATATTGGTCTGTCTACTCATTCTGTGTATTTTAAAATTATTTTTACATTTTATTTTAATTTTCTCTGTAGCATTTGTAGGAAACATTCATTACCAGTGGTATTTCCTCCATTAGAAATAGAACCTATTATGTCTGTTTAGGTAAATCCTTTTCCTTCCTATTTCACTACACAGCTTTTTACCATTCAGGGCTTATTGCATTGTGGCTGCTGCAGCACATCTCCCCCAGTACAGGAAGCTATGAAATAATTCCTTTTGTCATTTTGGGAAGAAGAGCCCAGTATGAGTAAAGAATGGTATGTTTGGTGGGGCTTTTTTTTAATTGCAGAAGTAATAGAAGACTGCAAAATTTGCATCCCAACTTTCTCAGCTTTTGGAATTGTTCGTGACTGACCCATTTACAAAAATAATCACACTCTCCCGAACGACTTTTCAGTCCTTCCTCCCTGGTATGTGGAACTTGAAGTCAAGGTTTTCTGCTGTTACTTTAGAAAAACAAGTAAAGTTTCTTCGTATCCTCGCCCTTAACATGCCCCCGGTACTTCAGGTGTGCTGCGTTTCCCTTCGGAGGGACTGCAGGTGACCGAGTGGCTTTGCAGCGACATCTCGTGGCCTGGATCCCCTGAACAGTGCCAGAGATTCTTCTGCCAGGGTGGAGGTCTCATGTGGATTGAGTAGAATATTTCACACAGAGATGAGGTAGGATGCCATTAGAAAACTAAGTTATTAACTCTGTTTAATCAGATAAGTGAAACTTTCAACATGATTGTCAATTGTACAACGGATAAGTTAGAAATTGTTTCATGTGCTAAAAATAATGTAGATATTTTCCATTTTTCCAAAGGCTGCAAAATTTGGACAGTATGGTAAGATGGACATCTGGGGTTGCTGTTGCAAACATCTAATCACACATTGCCTAGTGCAGAAATATATCAAAGACATAAAACAATTTATCTCTCACTAAAGTAAAATAGTAGAATATGGAAATACTTCCCCTCCTTGTGTTTAGCCACCTAAACAGCTTCATACCTCTCAGGATTTCAGTTCTTGGGGCCATGCAAACTAAACTAAAGGGAAAGAATCTAAAGTAGCAACATAGAGCAGGTCCACAATCTATCAACCCTCAATTTACAGAACTTGATTTTGTCAAAGATATTTGTGTGTCCTTTGGAGTAAAGAAGAGTTCTTGAGGGAGGAGAGTGGAATTGTACTGACTTCCAAAGTCTGCGTGGAAAACCAGTGTAAGACCAAATCCCTAAAAAGGGAGGAAGGATAAGTCACACAGGAGTCATAGTAAATCCTGGGGATTTGTTCTTAGCTAAAAGCTCTATTTCACGTCCTTGTTTGCTGTGAGATAATGACTCAGTAGCAGCAAAAGTGAGGGGAAACCATATTTTTCCAGAGGAAAGGGGGCTCTCAGGCTAAACTGATGGTCTCTCCCAAAGTGAAGAACACTGAACATGCTGCTGAGGGAAGGGCTTTCCACGGCTTGCCCAGGTGAGCTGATGGGAAGGGTGTTCTGGCAGAGGCTGCCAGGAACCAGGTGGCTTTGAGCCTGCTGCCTGCAGGGAATGTCACTGTCCCAGTGACTGGCCTTCGTGGCAGAGGCTGGTGACTCAACTCAGCTTGCAGTCACGAAATGCAAATTCCAGCCCTGGTGATAAGAATGCCTTGGAATAATTAAAACTGCTGTCACACATGGTATTTTCATGTTCAATCTGTGTATCTTTATAAGCTGTATACCCTTGCCAGGCACTTAGACTTAGTTCTGGAGTAGCAATGGATTAACTCAAATTGCCAAGTCTGGGGTATATTTCTCCATATCCTGTAGGCAGTTCCATACTGTCCCAATTAATTCCCTGTGAATGTTCTGTATAAATTTTATTCAGGAGAAGCAGAAGTCAACTATGTTTGGAAGCTGTGACTTTTCCATGTAGTTTCTCAGCTGACCACTGGAACACACTGTAAGACATACAGAGCACTCTGAGTCTCTGACAGCTTTCAGTGATAATCTGGGACTTCAGTGAAAAGTTCAATTTACCTGTTAACTCTACTGGTATTCTTTTCAATGAATTGCACTTGAAAGTAATTGCACTAACCTGTAGCTGCATTTCTGAATGCCTTTCAGATATACCAATTCCTCATGCTGCATTGGCAGCTTATTTCCTTCAGTCCCAGCCTTACAAAGGTTTCAGGCTGTAGCTTCTTCTCAAACACTTTGTAACTTGAGGTTCCTGGATTATTAAAAACGTGTCATGTCCTGGACTTAGCTCAAGTTTTCTGGAAAGCAATCATCTGGAACTCAGCCTGGGATCCAGCTGTGTCACATGGATTTTCCCTGCTTTCTGAAGCAATCTGTTCCACTGCTTGGGAGGTTTCTGGGTCCTGGGAGCAGG
Source organism: Poecile atricapillus (assembly GCF_030490865.1). NCBI lineage: Eukaryota > Metazoa > Chordata > Aves > Passeriformes > Paridae > Poecile > Poecile atricapillus. Next base: position 23,286,328 of record NC_081256.1, read on the forward strand.
GACTGTCCAGGGTGTCACCACTGCTGTTGCAGTGCAGGGGGGAGGCCATGTCAGAGGGCTGCTCCGAGGGTTTCCCTGGAGCAGGAGGCAGGGGCATGGACAGAGGGACATTCATCATGTAGAACACGTTGCCCAGGCGTCGGGACACCTTTAAAGACAAAGGCACAATTGCAGCAATGACTTCTTGCTGTTAAAGCCATTAAACATCAAGCCTGACTCTGGTGCAGCAACACCAGGGACATCCCAGATATCTGAAAAGGTTATCACATTCTTGTGAAATAAATATTTTCCATTTTCACTCTCTTATATTTTTCTAGGCCCAGGTTGTGGAAGTAGTGGTCAATACCCAGCTTGGGACTGTTGGTCTCGACAGCAGGATCCTCCTGCTCCTGAGGTGCAGCAACACCCAGGGACAGGGGGGAGGCAAACTGCCTGCCAGAAGTGGGGAAGGTGGTTGGAATGAGGGAGAGTGAGAGAGTACAAGGGGTTAAAGAAAAGGAAAAGAACCAGCAACAACAGAAACACACAGAGAGTTGATATTAGTGGATGAAATTAAGGACAGAAAACTGCAGAGAGGGACAGTCTGTTCCTGAAAAAATGTTTGGTCATATTTCTTACTGTCTCCCTGTGTGCCATGGTAACATACAGGGAAGCAAAAGGAAACTCTGTTGGAGTAATTTATTTTCTCCAGATATTGTGGCAGTTACCTTACCAGTGAAAAAAAAAGTGCTTTTTAGTTTGGAAAAATTCCCTCCTCTCATCTTCTGGCACTTTCATGTCTCTGTGAGTCACCATCTTGGCATATATTTTATGATCATACCTGAGAGCGGATTTTCAATGCTGGTCCGAGTTTTAATCCCATTGTATCCAGGAGATGTTCCTCTGTTAGCAGTGGAAGGGTTTCTCCATCGATAGCATGGTCTTTAAATATCTGATGAAATGATAAAACACATCATAGTGTGCTAAAATAGACTTTGATTGTTATTTTTCATGCTTAACCCTGAGGCATAAACAATAAAAAGAAGAAATAATTTTACTGGTTTATCTTTGTATTTATCTCCTAACTGCACAAAGAAAACTACTATTGTACTTGTAATTTTGGGACAATCAACTGCCCTCCCACATTTACATTTGTTTGCTGACATTTAAATCTAGATCATCCTAAGGACCTGAAAATGTGATGAATGTTTATAATCACCTGGGCATAATCTGAGCAGCCTGGGAGGCTGACAATGAAGTTGTGCACATCATCAACTGTCCACTTGCGAATGTCTTCAATGGAAGAAATGTCTTCTCCATTCAGGATCAGGCCATGAGCTCCTTTGAGGAGGAAACACAGAGGTTATCTTGCTAGAATTTTGCTGGCAAATCAAGAGGAAATGATTGTTGTCATGAGAATTTTTACACCTTTACAGAACCTAATATATTAACAGCAGGGTGCAGTCACTTGCAGATACAGGAGTCCTAGACACAAAATCACCAGGTAATAGCAGAACCTGGTTCTGAAAGGGTTTTTTTTGTGGTTTCTTTTGTTTACTGTTGGCACTGTACCTGCCAGTCACTACACATACAAATCATGCTGCAGGACTTCCTTTAATGAGTGCATTATTCAATGCTTTTTCTTATTTAGACTTTGCTGTTACTTTAATTTGACTAATATTTCAGTAGAACAGATCCAAGCATTTGCTAGTCCATAGTGCCTACTGTGAGTTAGGACATTTAGAAAAGTTGTGGGCTGAAGAGAGAGGCTAACTCACAACTTCATTCAGCAATTTTGTTTATTTTAATTGAAATTCCTTTTTAAAACAAGAATATAGATATTAGTATTTTCAGCATTAGAATTCTACTTTTAGTTGCAGTGACTCTACTATACCAAAAAGTCACTTAAAACAGAGGAAAGAATCAGGACACCAAATCAATAAAACCAGATTATTTAAATATGCCACTCAAACCTGAAGGTAGCAATGGGTTGTTGGGCACTGGAAATCCATATGGTAACGCTGAGAATGGGATTGCAGAAGGATACAGGTACTTGTCATCAAATGCAGCAGAGGAGCTGTTGGCTTCCTTCTCATTTGTGTTGCTGCAGCTGGTGGTTTCAGCAGGAATTTCATGAGTAGCACAGTTTTTTCTCAAGCCTTGTTCAAACTCTTTGCAGTTCTTGGCAACTGCAGATGGCTCAGTCTGGTTTTTGCTCTGCTCATGTTTGTTTGGTGTCTCCACCTCTACTTCTTTCTTGTCTTCTTTCTCATCATCCACTGCAGCTGAGGCAGAGTCCGTGGATTTGTCATCTGTCTGGTTCTTTGTGCCATTGGCACTGCCCTCGGCAGTTTTGTGATTTCCAGCTCTTCTCCCTGGGCGCCGTCCCCTCTCCCTTTGCAGTGTGGTGACTGGCGGGTACGGGCTGCTTGCCATGAGCATGGTGTTGCCATGGATTTCATCCAGGGTGGTACGATGGACATACAGGTCGTTGGCAAGGTGCCCTTCAGGGAGTCTGTGCCTGCCACGGAAAGCAATGGGACTGGCTGGCATCCCGTGGTAAAGGAAAGGGGCTTCCAGGCCCAGGAGTCCTTTCCGATGGGCTTTCTCCATTTCCTTTTGCTGAAAAATAGCACTCATCTCCATTTCCATTCTAAGAGACACACAGAGCATGAGCAGTTAGGGCAGCTCAGTTCCTTCATCACCCTTTTTTTTTTTCAGCAGCAGAATAAAACTCAGATAAATTAATAGGCAAGAGTACTGCTTGTTTTGTCTCTCCCCTACATTGCTATGTGTCAGAGGGTACAAGCTGCAGATGGAATGGCAACCATGGCTGTATTTAATGAGCTGTCAGATACAGATAGCAAGCTAAAAGAAAGGAAAACTTATCTTCCATGTGACGGCTCTGGATAATACTTCATACAAAAAAAGTGTTATTTGCATATTGACAATCCAGCCATGGGGACTATATTCATATTTGGAAAAGAGTCTCCAGAGTCTTAAGGATTGAAGACTAAAGAAAATAACTGATTTATATTATCACTCAGAAACTTCTACCAAAACCTGCAAAATTCCAGTGATATTGTAAATTATAAAGAACAAGAATGATATTATCTATGGAACCTTTGCATCTAGTCAGAGTAAGCTAATGTTAGACCTCTTGAGTTCCTCCACAGTGCCTGGCACCTGAGCATGGTTCTGAGAGTGTGAAAAGGTAAGATCCTGGTGGGAAGTGTTCAACTGATCTCCTTCCTTCTGGATGAATGCTCCAGAGTCTGTGCCAGCTTCCTGCTCCTGACATGGTGGATGGGAGGGCTTGCCAGTGGGATACAGAGAATACAAGTAATTGTGTTTTTCTCTGCTGTGCCAGCCTTTCCTGGCATCAGCTTTATCTGGAGCCAAGCCAGCGATCAAACAGAAAGGTGGAGCTCCTAGAGGAGCTTTGAGGAGCTTTCAGAGGGATTTCTGCATCTTTGGAAAAGAGCCTGTGAAGTAAAGCACTTTAAAGTGCATCAAGATAGCTTTCTTAACACTGCAATGAGTATAACAGGTCACAGAGAGTCTGATCTTCAGGAGAGTGTAAAATTGTCAGGAAAACAGTTTGGGTAAAAGCTATCTTATGCAGATTTTTTGGCATGAGGAGGAATTATTTGATCACACCATTCAGGGTTTTTTCTCTACCTTCTTTTTATTTTTGAAACAACCTCCAACTTTCTGATTTTCTGCTTTCAGAGATACAAAGGAAGTATTTTGTCTATGTCCCATGTCCTTGTACATTTTGCCTGATTATCATTACTCCCACCCAGCACTTGAAGTGCTGATAAACAGCAGAAAGCATTACATTCCTGCCTCCTCCTCCAGCTGAGATAGTTTATTCCTGTCAGGACCAGCAAACAGAGCTTTGGGATGAGGCAGAGTCCCTTGAAGAACGAGGATTTGAGCCCAGGTGCTCAGCAGCACAGCTGCACCAAGTGCAGGAGGTTGTCAACATCTGATTTCTGGAACAGCTGAAAGGAGCAAGTGCAGCCCTAAAGGTGACCTGAGCTACAGAAAGCTGTGTGGACACAGTGGAAATTGCCAGGGTGGAAAAAAACTGGGGTAAAAGGTTTTTAAGGTGTAGGTGAGCTATTTCATGTTGGAGTTTTCATGTTTGGTGGGCTGGGGGAAGAGCCTGAACAGGTAGAAGTAGTTCTATTGTGGCTGTAGGTGTATGAGATGGCCATGTCTGCTGCTAGTTATTTCACTTGCTTTTCTCAGGGTTTTTGCAATGTTGCAAGAGCTATAGGAAATGCGTTGCTGATGCAAATCTCATGCTTGGAGGAGTTCAGTAATGAAGCTTTGCTGACTTAAGAGCTCAGAACACTTCCATCCTGACTCTTTTCAGATGAATATACAGAACTTAACAATTCTTAGCTCTTAGTCTCACTGTGTGAGGGGCACTACCACTGAGCAGCCCAGTGTAGGAATGGCTGAGGTTACAGTTCCTCTGTGGAAATGGTGTGACTGTGAGGGAGGGTGGTTTCTTAACCACTACTGACTACACTGAAACTGTTACAAATAACTGGACTTTCTACAGTCACTCTGATATTCCAACTCTTCGGTCAAACTAGGAAAGCTGCCCATCCTGGTAGGGTGGAGACACAGCCACTCATCCCAAGGGCCCAGCTGCAGGCTTAAAGTGTTGTGTGTGATATCACACAGCTGAAAAGTTTGAATTTATTTCTGAACTTTTGTAACTTCAGGATGTTTGGATCCACAGTTCAAGGACTGCGCTGTAGCTTGTTCTTTTCCTTAACTAAGCTAAGGAGTTTGTTTATTTTTGTTACATCATTTTAAGAGTAAAAGCAAAATAGGGCAAGCAGAAAGTCAGTAGCTTCAGGCCTTAATTGATACTCAAGGGCCCTCTGCTGCTCTGGGTCACTTGAAAAACAATCTTGATCACTTTGCTGCTTTAATCCTGGCACACACCTCAGAGCAGTTTGCTATTGATTACCTGGCAATATTTTGCTTTTGTACCAGTTCTTGTCTTCTGGCCACAGCTTCCATGGATTCTGGTTGCAGAAAGCTGTATCCTTAGAGGGAAGGGGGGAAAAAAAAATGATCTTTAAAATTCACTTTTTCATCATGCACATACTCAACCCCCAAAGCAATGCAGAGACACTTTAAAAAACTTCATATGTCTTTTACTGTGGGCTTCACCTGGAAGGTGATAGGATTTCAAGTTAAATCCTATTTGTTGCCATTGTTTTGGTGGGAATATGTAGAAAGAACATGAAGTCCATCATCAGGTGTTTTCAGGATCAGATCTGTAATTAGGAATACCTGCCCTTAACCACAAAGGAAGGAGACTGCAGGGTGGTTTTATTTGGTGACTTATGCCTTTGAAGTACATGTAACTACTCAGAAAATAATAGCCATCAGTTGAGCAAAGCAAACCTGCTCCTTCAAGATTGCTTTCAGCCTGGAGGCTGTGCAATTTTAAATTACATTTCTTCTTGAGGGACTCTCCTATTTGAGATCCATGTTAAGTCAGGGAAAGGACCTGAAATCAGAGTTTTTTCCTTGGTGTATTGATGTGACATTGAAAATACATTCACTCATCTCAAAGAAACACTCTTAAGCTCACTTTGTATAAAGTAATATGTAAATTTTTGTGCAGCATGACTGGAATGCCATTGTGATGTCCATGTCCAACCTTCCCCTTGGAGCTGTGCTCCGTAATTTTGAGCCTGTATTAAAAGGACTTGTATTTGCCCTACATGAATTAAGTGGCATCATTATTAGTGGTAATATTATCATTATAGTGGTAGTATTAACATTAAAGAATATGATCAGTATAAAGCAGCCAATGCTCATATAAGAGGAAGAGGAAAATGTAGTGTAAAAGTGTTGTTGAGGAGCTATTTTTTAGCTATAGTCTTTTGTTTGGCTGTGAAAATTCTTGTAAAATACAGAAAGAAAAGGAGGGAACAAAAAACTCATAAAAGACTCTGAGAACTGTATTTAACAAAAGCTAGAATGGACATGCTTAGACCTAAACTGGCACAGTTTAGAATCTCTGGTGATCAGGCTGCCTCCTTTTAGTGAGCCTTTTTTCTAAGTAAAAGAAAATAAACTCTTATTGACACTACCAATAAACCTATGGAAAATGAGCAGGTGCAATTGGCTTTCTGATCCACACGGTCCCGCTTTTCAGGATGCAGAGGGTGCTTTGTTACCTGGGCCAGGGTAGACACGGTTGGACAGCAGGTTTGGCATGTTGGGGTGCTGTGGTACTGTGGGTCCCAGGTGGGATGCTATGTGGATTTGTCTGGGGTCAGCTGAGGCCATCATTTCACTTGAAGGTAATAGATCTCTGAGAGGAAAAAGAAAAAAAAAAACCACATTCAGATATGCAGATGATATTATTTAGTTAAGAATAACCAAAGGTCTTTACAGCCTCAGGGACAGCATACACAGAGAGATTAACTGCAGTGCTGGAACAGAAAATGTCCGGTACCTGTCCACCAGTCGCGGCTCAAACTGGGCGGGGATTGCCTGCATCCTCTGCTGGCCCGGCCCCATCAGCTGCGGGTTTACTGCCATCAGCTGGTTCCTCATTAGCATCTCCTGCCGCTGCCGCAGTTCTGGCACAAAGCATACACAGGTCTGCTGTTAGACGAGTAAGTTAGGAGGTGATTCTGGCTGCAGTATAACCTCACCAGAAAAAAATGTGTTGTCTTGTTTCCTCTAGAGCAAATCGCACCTTTTTTTAAATAGCAGCAACTGAAAACATGTTTTCACTGCCACCTGAACTACTTCGTTTAAATAATGTAGATTTATTCAATCAAACTGCAGTAAAAATAAATAGGATGTACTCAGTCAAGTGTATCAAAGGACAAATTACAATGAATACTAATTTACATAACATTATGAAGCAGAAGATAGCCATGGATGTTTAGTTCTCTGACTGAGAGGGTTTTCATTTCTAATACAGTTCCATTTTGAAAAAATCATACTAGGTGGAACCTGCATTGTCATAAAAAAGCAGCTTACAATGATGAGCCAAAACTTCATAAGGTCCAGATGTGGCTTTTGTTCTTGTGTGACATTTACTTGTCGTCCAGATGCTCAGCATCTCTTCATCAATACTGAATTCCAAGAGCCCTCTGCATTAATTTTTAATTACCCTAAGCAAAATGTTTCTGCAGTTACTCCTAAGATAAATTTGAAATACCATTTAAAGACATCAAATCTGCTGCTGGCTGATTCTTGTGGGTTGTAGGTGCCAGCAATGCTATAACCACTTGTGCAGTGGGGTTCCTTGCTGCTCACCTCCTGCTGCCATGCCACCTGCCAGCCGGTACAGGTGCTTTTCCTCCAGTGTTCCCTGTTCCCCCAGGATGGACATCTTCCTCATGTGCTCCCGGGGAGTCATGCTGCAGGGAAACAGCGACAACTCTGCTGAGGTAAAGAGCTGAAACAGCAGCACCAAAGAGAGGAACAAGACAATCACCAGTGAGAAACAGAGAAGGTTATTCAGGTTGTTTCCCAGCTAAGCAGGTGGTCCTGCCAGCCACAGCTGGATCCTTCCGTGCTTGTGGGTTGTAGTGTTTTCCATGTAGAAACATCGTTTTCAGGACAATGCAAACATTGCCCTTGCTTACACTGAGTTGTTCAGTGTCCTTGGATCCTACAGTGCAAGGAAAATCAGGATGCTGGAAAATAACACCTACTCCAAAGGAGGTAATTAAGCCCAAGTCTTTGCCTTCAGCCCCTGGTGTGTCTGAGAGCAGTGATGTGCTCATATTTATGAAGGCAGGTGTCTTTGGTTTAATTTCAGAATTGTAATAGTTTGGAGCTGTGTCTACTGTAAACTAAGTGAAGCAGATGAGAAGAAATAGTAGAAATTATTTCTTCCAAATAACATGAGCCCCTTAAGGCTGCCAAATTGAAGTAAAAAAGGTAAAAGATTATGTTTTGTAGTGATGAAACCAGTGATAAAACCAGTAAGACTCAGATTAATTATAAATCAATATATGTAATTAATATATACATAATTAATAATTGTAAAGAAAACAAGTCCTGTAACCCAGAGCCTGGATGTCAAACAGCTGTCCTGTATGAAATGCTTTGAGTTGAGGAGTTGGCAGAGGGAGCAGGCTGGCTCTGAAGGCAGCAGCAGGAGCATCTGTACGTTCATCTCACACTAGACTTGCAGAGCAAATGATTAGATCTTAATTTTTTTTTAAGTAAGGAGTTGAATTTCCATCCCCATTTAGCTCTTATGGATTCTTTCTGTCTTCTGAAAAAAAAAAAAAAATGTAATGCTGAATTGTTCTCATCCTGAAGATAGAGAATTACAGCTCCAGAAGTTCAATTAGCATTTGGTAGAGGTAACAGTGAGGGAAATGCAAAGACAGGAGCACTGTTCCTATCCAAAAAGCATATAAAAGCAAAGTCCTGTGTTTTGTTACCCAAGCTATTTATAAATTAGATTTATCTTTATAACTTCTTTTATTGCCTTTGACCTATTGATGAGTTTAAAATAATTTAAGTGATAGGTATCAATCTAGTTCACGTGCCTAAGGCATTTACCATTTCTTTGGCATGAGGGAGATACTTGGTCTCAAAATGAGTTTACCAAAAGGTAAACAAGCGAGTCATTTCAGCCATTTACACTGAAAGTAGTGGCCAAACTTAGACCATACCACTGGTGTTCCCTCAAAATAAAGAGTGCTTTACATTTGTAAGTGTAGATTAATGTAGTGTTGTAATATTGGATTCTGTGTTGGCCAAGATTCAGGTCTTCCTGGCTGCAGACAAATCTGTCAAATCCCAGACCAGCACCATGGCCTTTGTTCTTGACACTTGTATCTGAACATGTGCTGCTGGACATGTTTCCATTTGCCTTTTTTTTAGGATACTTTAGACTTAAAGCGATTTAGGATACTGGGTGCCTCATGAAGAGCATTTGAGCTGCCAAAGTGCTTCTGAGCTGCTAAAGCATTTTAAAGCTCAGTACTAAAGCGATTTAGTGCTAGACTAAACTTTTCAGCAGCTCAAAAAATAGGTGGTAACTGGGATGATGGTATTTGCCATACCATGTTGTTCAGTGAGCCATTTAGGTGTTTTTCTTTCTTGGATAGAGGCTCTGTATTGAATACTCTGCAAAATGAATGGAAATGATAAACTTCATGCAGCCCTTCTTACAGCCTGGCCTTTGGTGCACCTGACTGGAGAAACCTGGTCTACCTGAAGATGTCAGTGCTTATTGCAGGGGCACTGGACTAGATGGCCTTAAAGGTCTCTTTCATTCCAAACTGTTCTGTGATTCTGTCATATGAAGGTGCAAAGAAACCATCAGAGGTTCAGATAGCCATAATGGAAAAAAAAAAAATCCAGGAAGTTTTAACCTTTTTATTCTAGTAAATCAGGGAAAAAATAAAATTAATAGCGAGTTTTAATACTGACACGTTTCTGTCTCTCAGATGACTGACAAGTTGTACCACTTTTGCATTTTAGGAACTGTTAGAATGTGTCAGTCTCCTGTTTAAATCAAAGTTGTGAATGTGCTTTTTTTTCTGGAGAAATGTCCCTGTGTGGGAAAAAGACACACAAATAAAAGACACTTTCTTCATCAGGCCTTCCTAGAACTTCTACACTTCCCCCTAAAATCACACCAGGGACTAAAATTATATGATGTAACTCCAAATTGTAGAATCATGGAAAACCTGGTGGGAAAAGAGCCATCTGTTATGGCCCAAATCCCTCCTGGGGGATCCCATATACCCTGCCCATTCTAACAGACATCTCTCCAAAATCAAGCAGCAGTAAGTGGTTAGAAACCAGTAGCACCAGTATCACTGTGGTGTTCTCTGTGTAGTCTGTGCAGTTCCAAAAATAAGTCTGGATTTTGTGTTGGATATGAAGGATGATAGAGTGGCTGTTGACAGGCAGTCTCACCACACTGCCTCCTTTCAGAGATGGAACAGAAACTATAGTTTAGAAATTGTAGTTTCTAAGAACTTTCTTTAAAACTTCTATTTAAATATGAGGTTTTATTTTAAATGTTGGTATTTTCCCAGAATGTGGGGTAGTGATTACAGCAGCATCCACAGCAAAGTGATCCATATTTACTGATAATTATTATCCACCAGATGACCAAGATTCACAGATCACCATTTCAGACAATGTGCATCAGATAAAGAACTTATCCTTGCAAAGGTAGACAATGTGGTCTTTTAGTTTCACATGGAGAAGATATAGTATTGAAAAACTCATGGAATAATATGATTTAAAAGTTTTCTGGTATCTTCTTCCGCTAAAGCTGTAGCTTACTACTTCCACTGACCCAGTTTTTGAATCATCATAAGCCAAAAAGATTTGATTCCTTATTGAGGTTTTCACTGGAATTACTTCATGAAATCATTCTGTTTTTTTTTATTGGTGTGCCAATCAATCCTATCTAACTTGAATTTCTTCTCAGATATATAAAAATAACTCTGGTATTTGTGATACAAAGCTGTTATTTCCACCAGAATTCTAATCTCCTTCTACAAGTTGAATGGTAAAATATCTGTATTGTTCAAACTTAATTTAAAGGACATGTTTTATATGTGTGTGTTATCTGTATTAAATTACTTCTTTATTCCCCTGAATTTCCTGTTAGTGAAGTATTGAAATGATCAGGTGGGATAAATAGCTTAATAACATAATATAAAGATTAGTATGTAACTCTGTGTCAGGAGGAACCTGACTAATCCATGTTATTTCATTTAGAAAAATATCTTTTCCAGTTACTTAGCTGGGGTTCTGACCTGCAGGTCAAATTTAGGGTAGTTTAGGTTCATACTATTTTCATAACAACTCACATATTAGAAACCACTACAGCTGAGGAGGATCTGTCAGGGAACAGGGAAAGTACACTTCTGATACATTTATTAGCTGGGATTTGAGAGTAGCTCAAAATCTGGCATCAGGGTTCATATAAATTCATACACACCAGCTGTCCAGTGTTAGATTCATATATGGCTCTGCTCTGATCCTATTGCACAAATCCTGGCTGTACAGCACATTACAGGGATGAAGACAAGTTAATCTCTACCTTTAGAGTCTTACCCTTAGCAAACCCTTCTTGGCAGCAGGCAGAACCACTCACCCAGGACTAATTCTGTCTCAATTTATTAGATGAGAAGTGGCAAGACATGAACTTCATGAACCAGAAGCATTTGCAAATCTAATCATGCAACAGTTTCAAAATGTGTATAGCAGTCTAGGTGTTGTCATCAATTGCATTGGCAAAATACAGTTTAGTCATATGGACTTGTAGACTTCTTGGAAGACTTGTTTTTTTATTAAATGCATTGAGATTTCATTTAGAAATACTGCTTTTATTAATATCAAACACATGGAATTAGCATTCTTTAAGGTCAATGTTTAGTGGACTACAGCAGCATCTCCACAGACTGGAAGAAGCTGAGTATTGTTTGAAATGCTCAGGTAAATTTGTGTCAGCTAAATCAATCTAACATGCAATATGAACATGTATTCATGCTTATGAGTGAAACATATGAATGAAGACATACATAATCTCATTTGTATTTCCATTTGCTTTCCTTTTAGAAATAGCTGACCTAATTGCTTGAGAAATCAGGTGCTATTTAAAACAATAGATAAATATTCCAATATTATTAATAGTCTTAATGTTATTAGTTATAGGATCAAGGGTTCTTGCTCTGATTCTATACTAAGGGTCATAAAACTGGAGACTTTAATTGTTCCAGAATCCACAGTCAGCAAAATAAATAAGTTTTGGAAAGGAAAAAAGCACCTATGTTAGCATTACATCATACAGGAGCATAAAATATGTCTTCTTAATTGGAGTAAGGTGCCATTGGAGAGGCTGTGGGGCTAAATTCTAATCCTAGATATGTGGGCACAGACTGCTCAGAGACTGAGATTAGAGTGTAATCCTAAAACTGGATTGAGAACGATACATTCCCTAAAGAAAGGAAAATAACTATATTTATACTACATGTGTCAGCCAGCAGTTTGTGTTGCATGCCTTCACACTGCTGGGAGACGTGGATCTGTCCGTTCTTGAGCCAGCTGATTGGTAAAATTGTGAGTAACAAGTCACTCTGGTATTTAAACACACAGTTCTCAGCAAGTAGACAAGACTTAGTGCTGGCAAACTCAATCCTTCAGGAACTAAGCTGGGTTCATAACAAAAGCTCATCTTGTTCCCCTTGGAATGGCTGCGGGCAAGGGGAGATTTATTCCTGTGTGCCGCCAAGGCAGCACTCAGCTCGAGGCACGGGCAAAACCTGCTGGAGATGCTTTGTGCCGAGCACAAACACACAGCGAGGGCCTGCAAAGCCTATGAGGTGACAGAGACAGAGAGTGGAAGAAAAAGGAGCTGGATTCCTGCTGTTTGCTGTGGCACTGGAGCACAGGGATCTGGGACAGAGAGCAGCTGAGGTGGGAACTGCACCCAGGGCTCCTTCCTCAGCTCCGCGCTGTGACCGCAGGACTGGTCTCTGTACAGAGCTGAGATATATTTGTGTTTGTGGCAGCACCCAGAGGTTCCCCTGGGATCACTCCGAGGGCTTTAACAACTCCTGTTAAAAAACTAAGTACAACAGCTAAGCAAGAACTAATGAAAAAAGTGTGCATGCATGAGACATTGTGTGCATGCACTCACAGAACACTGTGCACCCACCCTGGATCCTGGCAAACTGGCACAGGGAGATGTTTACAAGGGATGGGTCTTCCTATTACATCAGTTATATACACAGAGATAAAAGCATGATGTAATTTGTTTTCCTTCTGGATTTATTTCATAATTAGGGATGACACTTGAAACATTATCCTCTTTCTTTGACTCTTTCAGAAGCCTAGAGGTTACAAAATATGGCAAAAGCAGGATCAGTTAAAAGGAAACTTGGTTATTTTTTACTTTTTGATAATTTTTACTTTTAAAGCATTAAAAAGAAATGTGTTGCTTTTTAATTTTATTTTTGAATACTGAAGATGGAAACTGTGGGACAGAAACCTTTCTGATCATTGGAGGGTCAGGCTGGTATTTCCAAATGAAATTGGAATTTTCAGTTGAATTTTACTGGGATTTATGTCTCACTTTTATATGAAAAGTCAGTGCAAGTGACAAATCTCTTGGTGGCAAAAGTAACCAGGTAGTGGAAAGAGGAACGAATTTTAGGTAGACTATTTAAAACTATTTTAATTTAACAATTCTTTAACTTAACTGGCTGATTAAGAGTTTGAATCTAGAAAATTTGTACTAAATCATTGGTACCTGCCCTTTTCAGTTAGGATATTAAATACTGCAGCAGTATCCCTTGCATTTTCCAAAATCCTATATTTGATGAATCTTCCACCACTAAGGTAAATCAAGATGATGTGGGTTTCCATCATCAATCATTTCAGGTCAGGTTTCTTTATTACAAAGCAAAATACAGCACATACTCATCTTGAAAAATATTTGCAGTTATGTTAGAGTACATATATATGCCACAGACGTCAGATACTAAACCCACTGTTATTATCCAAATTCATGTTTGAAGTCACAGGTCTTAAAATACAATACAAACTTCTTCCCCTTGTGAGATTAGCATGTGAAATTGCTCACCTGACCCTGTGAACAGGCTCAAAAATCAGCATCTCGATCAGACTGAAGATCTTCAGCTCCAGTTTGAAGGATCAGACCATGAGAGAATTGAGTTAGGATTGCCTTCCTCTCTTTCTGTATTCTGCTGCACTGTGGAGGTCTGGAAACTCACATGTTCTCTAACTAAGGAACTTGAATTTTTCACTCCAAAGACAATGTAATAGTGCCCAAGCCTTTCTCAGTCTACAGCTAATTCTGCCCACATAGCCAGACAATAAAATGTAAGAAACCCTCATTACCTTATGATATTCTAAAAAAATTATCCCACTGCGTATGTTGGTGTTCCACAAAGCTGCCAGCACTGGGGTTTGTTATGATGGCTACACACATACAGCCAAAAATTTTCACTGGGTAAATGTAATGTTATGTTATGTAATGTAAATCTAAGTCTAATGTAGGTACATCAGACTAAAGCGGCCAAATATATCTTGTGATGATGGCCTTGATTAATTCTGATTGCACGCTGATTTGGAAAATCCACTGCATCAGGAAATAACTATAAAATATTGAGATTTTTCTATTTTACTTTAAAAGATAAATGAGCATAAAGATGAAGATAAACATATTAACAACCACTTAGCTTTTAAGATTATTTTGTTACATATAGACAAGACAGTGAAACATTTGTACATATGTAACAAGCAATGCAATCTGAATCCAAACCCGCCTAGAAAAATACTGAATATGCAAGGACAAGTTTCCCAAAGTAAAATCCTCCATTTGTGAAACAGATCTTTAAATATTTCTAAAATGATCAAGTTATATCATAAGAAATATGGTATTTCCACCTGAATATGCAGAACTATTTACCCATAAGAACACCTACAGCAGATTGCTGAGAAATCAGAATAGAGTTAATCACATACTTTACTTTCTCTAAATCACCCTGCCTATTCCTAACTTTGTGCACTACAGTGCTGCTCTTAAAGTTGCCACAAACAAGTTTGCTTTGATCTTCTCCGTTTCTGCTGTGAGGCAAGTCTTTCCTATTTAATCTGAAAAATCCTGCACCTTTCAGTATTATTTAACAGGTGTTTCATCACCATTTACATTAAAAACCCATCATTTTTTGTTTCATGTATACTTACATCTATGGTGCAGACCTTAGTTTTGGGTACAGGGAAGCCACCATCAACATCCAAGAGTGTGTCCCTTCTCTATGAGTCTTCCTTCGGGGCTGCCTCAGCAATGTGTTTGGCAGCTTTTAGAACACATCAAGATTAACATGTCAAAAACTGCTTTAACTAACGCTGACTTTACTTTAAATACAAACTGAACTTGTCTTGATTAGCTCTCATCCCTGCTCCTAAGCCCTCCCCACTCTGACATCACAAGCTCTTCTCCAATACCATCCCCTAACCAGGCTGTAAAAACATAATTACACGAAGAGCACTACACTGAGCTGATAAACCTATTTCACATTTAACCTGCTAAGCCGTTGTTAGCTTTTAAGATGCTTGATGCATTCACTTAAAATCTTCCTGTTCCACCAAGAAATACAAGACAAGATTTGGAGTTGCTTGGCTCTTCCCTGTTATGTTACCTATTTATACTGATTTTTAGAAAGAGTTCACTTCTGACTTGGCAAGGAGTTATCCCAGAAGTGTGATATCCTAGAGCTGTGTATCCGATGGGATTGGGGGAACTGCAAGGTGGAAATCCTGTTAAGCATATTGTGAGGCTAACACAGGGATCAGTTGGTTATACTGCTCAAGCCGGCAATTTACTCTTTAATTCTCACTGGCCACGGGTTGGCTCTCAGAGCCAATGCCTAGAAATGGCAAGTTTGGAAATGTCAGGGAGTGCTTAGTTTCTTCCAATATCTGTGTCAATTGATGGGATGTTTGTTAATCCTTAATCACCTGCCTAAATTTCATCAGGTGCTCGCTGAAACAAAAATATTTCCTCTTGTTCTCTAAAACACAAACACAGTGCCTAAACCTGGGGCAAATGGGCTCATTCCTATTGAAGAAAGGAATATTGAAAACACTCAGGGAAGTGTTATCATTAGCAAGGGGGTGAAATTCTGCTCTACTTCTGCACAACTTCACAGAAAACAAATTATTTTGTATAACACAAAATATATTGTTTTTAATGTGGGATTATTTAAATTATTTTTAAGTGACTGTGACTCTAAATATTTTTTTATTGTAAATCCCACTGTGGTTATTTTGTTGCTGCCTGGACCTTCTTTATACAGAAGAAAATCACACCCAGAAATATTGCTTTAAAAATCCACTACTGGATTTTAAAAAAGAATCTTTTTTCAAATAAATTAAATTGTTAGAGACCAGTTAAAACAAACGGGGAATAATTTTCATGTGGTTTTCCAAATCTTTGCATGTGCAGGCAGACAAGGAAGCAAAGGAGCGTTCTAGGCTTAAAGATAATTTTCACCTTGTGTCCAGTCCACTCAATCTGTAACTGCCTGTGATTTGAAAGGTAATGAGTAGATAGACTTGAAAAAAGTTATTTTACTGGGATTTTTTCAAGATTGTCTGGGTGAGGCTGAAGCAAATGCTGTGTAAGGTGTGGGGTTGTCCAAAAAATAAAAGTAAAAACTGGCATCAGCATCCATTTTTCATCAGATGTTTTAGTCCGTGTGAATCACCTCTCAGAAAAACCACAAAAAGTTCATTATCAGAAAAAATACTTCCTGAGGTAGAAAAAAATAAGGTTATATATTTATTTTTTTCTGTTTTACCTAATGAGGGAAGTTTGGAGAGAGAGAGGGACACTGCTTTGCAAGATCTCTGGCACGTAGCGCTTGGATTCTGGCACAGAAGCAGCATTGCTGCGTGCTGTAGTGAACTGTGACAAACACAGTCCATAAAGATGCTTCAGTGGTCCCTCCCCAGGGAAGAGCAAGTTGTTCTTGACTGAATGATGCAGGATTCAGGCAGGGGTGCATTTCTCTATCACACAATGGTCTGTGTGTCCCTCGGCACTCCCGTTCCCGCTGGGTGTCTTCACCTTAGGAAAAATGGCAAAGCACCAAAGGAGGGAGAGAGAGAGACATGTAGGAAATTAGTTACGAACAGAAAAAAAATAATGAGTTTTGGCCAGTTTGGGTACTATTCTAAAGCAGAATTAAGAACAAGGAGATTCTCTCAAATATTTTCCAAAGAAGTGTCAACTGCTTTCCATCTTTCTCAGTTCCTGAAGTACCAGGATGTACCCTTTTGTTCCCTCTTGACAAAATCAACTGCAGATATAGCTCAGCTGATGGGATTTATGGTCTTCGAAAATGGAACATAAAAATTGTACTGGACAATTGTATTGTCTAATAATAATTGTCTAACAATTAAGAGACAGCTCAAGAATTAGGTTGTTTACCAAAATGCAGTGCTGGAATGGATTTATAGAAGTAGAGAACCTGCTAAACTAGAGCCTAAGCAGGTTTTAATCTTTCTAAACACTGTTTCTAAAGACTGTCTGTCCTAAGTAAGGAATCTGTGAAAGAGTGATAATCTTTGTTTCTTCTTATCAAGTTTACTGAAGCAAGATAAAAATCTACTTATCTCCACTTTAGCGGAGATATATCATGAAATGAACTGATACAGAACTTGATAAATGGCTAATTTATCAGAGGTCAGCCTGTCTTTTTCCAACATGAAATCTGTGTTCAGACATATCAGATTCTTTAGCTAAACCTCACTTCCTTCCACATTTCCCCCAGAAAGGTCTAATTTAGAGCAGCATGGTCGCCACAGGCAAAGTAAAGAGGGAGTGGTCTGATGGATGGGAAGTCTGGGACCAGTTCAAGAATGAACTTGAACAGAAGCTGTGTCCTAGGATTAAGAAATGAACACCAGACTTTACAGTGACACACTGCCTTAGAAATAGGGTCTTGGTCCACAAGAAATTGAAAAACAACCAGGGAAGGGAACAGGCAAACCTGTGTGAGTGTCACTGTAATGGACTGGCTGCACAGAATGTTCTTCAAGCTGGAGCACTCCTTGGGAGCTTTTTCCCCCAATCCCTTGGTTGCAGGGTGGATGATTTTGCTCCTTCCTGAGTTTCAGGACACTGAAAAGTGCCCACCTTTGGTGTTCTCCCATACTAAATTCTGCTGACAAGGTCAGCAGATACTGCAAAGAGAACAGGTTGCAACATGATTGGTTGTTTAGTGGAAAAGCATTACATTTACTATTGTTCTTGAGAGAATTCAGAGCGACTATGTAGCTTACACAGCTCTCTCATTCCCAAGGGAAATCTGGGAACTAATCAGGGAGAACTGGAGCCACACTTTGGGCAAAACTGAAGCTACTCAATTTTGCTTAATGTGGCTAATCTCAATTCCAAAAGCCAGTGAGTGAACCTCAGGGATTAAATATGTCTAACCCTTGAAAATTCCTTTGAATTCCTTTGAAAAGTCAATTGACCAAACATTATTTGTGGAAAGAATACTGGGTTTTATATGACCTTGGATCCAAATGGTTTTGAATGTCTGGATTTAAAACCATACAAGTTGAGGTTTCAAAGACCTGAATTTTTGTTTTGCAAACATAGTGTAAAATGAGACTGATAGGTTTTGTTCAAAACTTTCAAACTGGCCATTTGCTGAAAGAGCACATGTATTGGTAAAATGAAATTTTAATAGAAGTTGCACTGTGCCATGTTCCTGTCATTTATGGAATTTCTGGACATTGCTTTTAGATTAGAGTAATAATTAGTGAAGCAAATCACAATACACGCAATACCTTTAATGGAAGCACTTCATGGTAGACATGTTTTCATATTTGCTTGTTTAGTGATTTTTTTCATTACTTTTTGTATGGATTTAGGGTGTGGAAAGGGAAGTTATGACAGCATTGGTATCACATTCAAAAAGAAAAGTGTTGAATAAAATACTCTTTTTTGAAGTAACTTTTGAAACAGCAACTAGAATACAGGGTCTGGGTGCTGTCATTAAGGATGACCTTAAAAATGCTTTATAACCAGCTCCTATATCTGGATAAACTTGCTCTCTCTGGCAGCACACATTCAGGTTGAGGTTCCACAGAGTGCCATGGGGAGTTTTGCTGAACTATCCAGCTCCATTGTACCAGATGGTACCGTATGGAGGTAACACTGATCCTATGACTCTGTTGATTTGTAATTAGGTTTCTAGTAATTAATATAGTTTGCAGGCCTTGCATGAACTCTGCAGATTGCCCATTCATGTAAATGATTAACTGAAAGGGGATTAATCCTGGCAGAAATTCAACCAAAAAGAATTTTCCAGACTGAAAATCTTCTCTGTCAGTCTAATAGATTGTAATAGAGACTGAAAGTTAAGTTTGCATTTGTGTTGCTCCATTTTAAAAGGAGTAACTTGATATCTGAGTGTTAAAAGTATCTGCACTGTGTGTATAAATGTACATTTGCTGCAATAGATCTATAAGTCTTGCTTTTTATGGATTTCCAAATGAATATCCAATGACTTAGTAGTTGGGAAAATCTACTTATTGTTTAATAGGAGGTAATGTAAAAACTGGCTTTGAAAAAAAGAATATGGTTTAGAATTCAACAGTTCCTGTTTAGCTGCTCATGCTGGAATATGCAAAGGTTGGAATTCTTATAGCTATAATAAATCCTCTGTGGCTCTAAAGAAAGTCAGCATCAAATTAGTGGGTGACACAGATGTTTGGCACAGGCAACACAGCCTCAGTGCCAGCTGAGGGATTCTCAGCTGTGTGGGCAAGGCTGAATTCCCCTGTCTCAGTCACTGACAGAGGATGAATGGAAGGGACAGAGCAGGAGAGAGAGGATGGCAGGAGCTGTGGAGAGCATGGTTTGATGCATGTGGCTGGCAAAGAGGAGGGCAGCAAACCTGGTGCTAGACCAGGCCACTCTTCTCTTACCCTCCCTTGGCAGCAGCTCCTGGCACGTGTGTTCTGAGTCAGCCCAAGAGTGTGACACCTGAAACTGCCAGAGTCAACCATGGGGCAGTGAACGTTTTTCCAGCCCCTCCAATTTCTTGCTCCATTAAAGTGCCCCCAACAAATCAGGCCAAGCAAGAGAATCCTGCAGTGGCAAAGGTGGGGAAGAGAATTGCCATGGAAGCAAACAAGGGTCACAATGTTATTAAGTGCTGCAGGACTCAGATTGTCAAAAATCTCTAACAGATAAATATCCCAAATCATTACATTCTATATAAATATTGGGCCAAGTGCCTCCCTGATGTAACAGTGGTTGTATGACAGCAAGGATGGGTTTAGTCCAGTGTGTTTAGACTCTGTATTATTTTAACCAGATGCTTGGGGGTTTGTTTTCTTCTAGTGGATAATGAGGGCCATCCAAAACAGAGTTGCTGATTTGCTTGGGTTTCATTGAAAGAGACACTACTAAAGGGAGAGGAAATCCCCAAAATGATACTCAGTGATTAAGCACATAGAATATAGGATTTCAGTGTTTGCAAATCCTTTTTTTCAAATGAACTTGTGGCACTAATCCTCTAATGGCATTATTTCTTTGGAATATATGCCGGATTAAGGAGTCACAATGAGGCAAAGTACGAAAATCCACATTAATCTCTCCCTGATGGATGCTGTGTGGGATGCAACTTAAACTATTTTGTTCCAAAATTGGTTCTGTTCCTAACCTTGCCCCAGGTCTAGACAGAGGGAAGAGCAGATATAAACAAGTGTGACACTGAGCACTCAGCAGATGGTCACAGGCCATTTAACTGGATACAAAGGGGAAGGCATCTATTATTTTTAAACTCCAAAAGGAAAGCCTGCCCTGTGCTGTCCATGACATGCTGCAGGTAGCAGACACAGGGCTCTGACAGGCAGGAGCAGGACTCCTGTTCAGAAGTGTGGCAAGGAGGAGATGGACTGAGAAACTAACTGGGCACCGCTGGGCCTGGCTGTTGTGATATATCACATGTTCACAGCGCAGCCTGGGCCTATTGCAAAGTGCTGCTCATGTTTACAGCCTAGTGCAGCCACCTCGCTCTCCTTAGCCTGCTCTTTTGGGGGATAATCCTGTTGTTATCTCTTCCCTCATAGCTGATGTAAAAAAGTTAAAGATTTGTTTTTAAGGAGGAGGAGACCAGGTGTTTCCCTTCTCACGGGATTACAGGAATGCTATCATAGTGCCCTGGGGTATTGCCACTTATTCAACAGCCTCAAGTGGTGAAAGAACTTCTGAACTGGCAGCACATCACCTGAAATACTGATGTCAGAGCATGTGAGTTAGCACAGCCTAACCACTGTAATTGGTGCTTAACATGCTTAAGGATTTCCCCAGTTTCACAGGACAGAGGTTATCAAATATTCCCATTCCACGTTCTCTCTGAACTGCAGTGGGCATTGAGAAGTCTTGGGCCAGGAGAGCCCAAGACATGTTCACAAACATGGGTTGCTTGCTTCATTCTCAGTCATTCTATTGTTAAGCACAAGCAAAGAACTGTCAAATTCAGTTCTTTACCAACAAAAATGCTGGGATCTTCCATCGTCTGCATAGCTGAGATGCCTGGACACATGAATTAGCACAAATTCCTGATGTGGATACAGGTCTGTAGTGAGATGCTGATTTCAGAAGCTGAGACAGGACAGCCACTCCTGGTGTCAGAAAACCCCAAGCCAACTTAGAGATAATTTCGGTTTGGGAATAGAAGTGTGCCCTCCCTTCCTACAGAAAAAGATAGTTGATTACGATGTTTTTGTACATTTCTAGCTGCTGTAAATGTTTCCCAGCATGGGAAGCTGTCATGGGCAAGAGGATTTTCCTGATGTTCACATTAAGTTTTTGTTCTTCTCATCTTACCCTGTTGACTCCTTGCAGCACCCAGTGCCTCATTCCACCGTGTCTGAATCCCTTGTCTAATTCCACACTGAGTCAAGCCTGTCCTCAGGCTGGTGTCTGCTCAGCTACTTGCAAATGAATTGTTGGTTTTGTTTACCTGCTTTATCATTCCCCACCAAAATCACTCCAGTTTGCATATGTCTTTAGTGTATACAGACTCGTGGGTGGTCCCTTGTATTTAAGGAAGTATAAATTATATTGCACCAGGTGCAGACAAAGGTGAGCAGGAAATGATAAAGGAAATGAAGAATTTGCCACATGAAGGGAGAAGGGTTTGGCTTAGCCTGCAAAAAGGAAGAGCTCATAGACTGAAAAAGATTATCAAGGCTAAAGAGATTCAGCATAAATGGCCATGAATATGGTTAAGAAAGAAATTGTGATGTTTGCCATTGAGGAAATCAGACTGAAGGACAGACAGGCTAAAAAGGGTGTACTGGAGTTTGAGGTGTATATAAGGTGTGTCCAATGATTGCGTTTTGATGATGGTATTGCCCAGAAGATGATGGTGACTTCTCCTCTTGTGTCTCCTGTTGCCCTAAAATGATCAGGAGCGTCCGTCCTCCCTTTTTCTTACTGAGCTGTGCAACATCCAGCTGACAGCAGGACTCTGCTCAGTCTCCAGCACTACTGCTGACCAGTATGGACAAAATGGGTGGGAAAACCAAAAGCTTTTCTTCAGGTACTCTTGTAATCTGATCTCTGTGGTGACTCAGCCTCTTCTAGCAACAGCTGTGTCAGGGACATGCAGTGGTTTGTGAGCAGAAGCGAAGATTTTGCTGCTACTTCCTGATTTCTGCCTCGAGAGCGATCTAAGCTGAGCACGATCGGAGCATTTAAATGGACTTCTGAGCCCCAGGAACGGCAGACTTTGGGATAGAGTACAGAGGAATAGAGGCATCAGGAAAGAGCTCACAAACCACTTGTGCAGAGCTGCTGCTATCAAACTGATGAAGACAGAAACTTGTGAGAGAAAACTGCCCAGAAAGTTCCTATTAAGGAAAAGAGTGAGGCTTTGTTTGCATGTCATGGCTCACCTATCCCACAAATCCTGAAGGTGCTGTAAAAACTGAAAACTGTGAAAGGGATCCTCAGGTGCACCCATGGAAAAGACAGGTATGTTCTTTGTTTAAAATAATACCTCTCTACTGCAAGAAATCAAAGTCAGGAAAAGCAGGATTGCTCTAGAGCTCAGTAGCCATACATGTACATCGAGGTACATTGGTTTGTATCAGTTTTGTATTTCTAAGGAATAGAGCTGTGACAGCAGATTAATGCCAGATTTTAAACAGTGCCTCAGCTTTTTGTAAGTGCTCTGCTCTTGAACACTTGTACCATGGCTATGATAGATGGTTGGATGGAGGCAACAGTGGCAAATTCTCAGTGCATCTGCCATCATAAAAAAAGGTAAGCAAGAGTAAATGTTACTAAATCTAATTCCGTCTGCTGATCCCTTGAAAGATGACCAGAACTGCCAGGATAGACATGAAGAGGACAACCCAAAGAGCTCCCCTTTTGACTTTGTTATGAAACAGTTCCAAGGAAAGAAGTGTGCTCCTGAAAAAAGCAAAGAGAAGCCTTCAGCCATAAAACAATTCTTCAAAGGCTTTGACTTCGGGAAAGCTGAAGACAAGGACAGAAGGGAAATTGAAGAAACAGAAATAAACAATGCTGAAGCTGATGACCAGAGTGAAAAGCAAGATCTCTCTGTAGAAGGTAATGTTGGTACAATAATGAAATGTGTATGTGCATATATTTTAATTTCTTAGAAAATCAGCTGTTTTCTTGCTAGCCAAAATCCTATATTCCCTGCCTACAGTTTATCCTCTACCCAGGATTTACTTCTGGTTGGAACATTATCAAGGATGTACCCTCTGATTTGATAGGTGCTAGGCAAGGAGTTAGATCCACATTGCTGAGGAAGGGTAAAGCTTTTGTGTGACTTCTGTCTTGGTCTGCAATATGAGAGTCTGTGCAGAAGTCAGCTCATTAATTCCAGAGCTTATTTGGCTTCAGAGCCAAGCTTTGAGGAGTAGCTTGTTGTATTTAAGATGGGTTTCTGTCCTGCTGTCTTGCTAAAGCACTCTGAAGACAACAGGAACAGATTTTTTTCATCACTTGGCACTGGGCAGGGGGAGGGGAAGGGAATGGGAATCCCTCATGGATATTATTTTGCACACACAAGAATACTCTTTACATCCACTCCAGAGAAAATGGAACTATTTTTCAAAAGGTGATGAAAGATGAAACTTAAGAACCCCATCCTTTGTCCTAAGGGCTCTGGGTCAGTTTGGGGATGTGATACTGGCAGCTACTGAGAGTGGATTGCTATTTTCTGTAATTTTTTGCTTTACAAAGCCCAGAAAAGCAGGAACTACCTTACACAGACGTTGTATAAAAATGCAGTAGGAGCTTTGTACTGATTTCATCTATAGTGATCTTATCAATCAGGTTGTTGGCCCACACTGATTAAAAAATAGAGCCTGCTTTGTTGACAGATTTAATTCATTTCCTAAAGTCTTCACTTGGCAGCCTCAGGCAGGTTTTACACCTTGTGTTTATTAGCAGAGGTAACCAGGTTCCTATTTCTTTGTTGCTCAGATGGACTTTCACATCTCCCTTCTGAAGCAGAGTCACCATCTGGTGAGCAGAGATTTAACCAGTTCATGGAGAAACTGGGAAAGAAACCCAACAGCAAGAATCTGGATCTAAATAATTGTGCACTAAGTGCAGCAGATATAACAGAGCTGGGTAAATGCACATGTTATTCAACTAATTACTTCATGTATTTCCTTAATTTTTATTTGTCTGTTCTATTATTCTCTCTCCTCTTTTCCCTTCCTTTTCTTTTTTACAGGCCATATTAACGTTTTATCTAATAGTCCCAGGTCTCTGAGAAATTTTAATTATGAATTATGTAAATTATGTAATATATGTAAATATAGAAATCATCCAGGTCTGTGAAGCAGATGAATGTGAAGATACAGGTAAGAAGAGTGAGGTACAAATTGTCATGGCTTTATAATTCTGTATCGGTTGTAGAAAACGTCTCAATATTAAGAGATATCCAGGGTGTGCAGAAACACAAACAGAAAAGCTTTTTCTTTTCTTTCTTTACAGCTTCCTTATTGCCATTTCTCCCAGAGCTGGAGGAGATCAGCCTGTCCTGGAATGGTTGTGTTGGAGGGACTTTGAAAGCTCTCACTGTCCATCTTCATCATGTGAACCTGTTAAAAGTCCTCCGACTTAAAAACTGCAGGCTGACAGCTGAGGATGTCATCTCCTTAGATACAGGATTTCATTTACATTTACTTCCAGACAGCTTGGGGCTAATGTAATCCATCTCATCTCTTCCTACATCCTACTCCTCCTGCTTCCACACTGGGCAAGGTAAACTCCTGCTGTGAAACAGCAGAAACTTGGGCTTATGGGTGACCTTACACCTTTAGGTAGCTCTGCAGAGTTCATTCCCCAGGGTGTGAAGCTTTCACATGCAGAGGGGAAGAGAATCCAGTCCTATTTGCAGGAAAGAATATTTTTAATCTGGATTACTAGTTTTTGCCTAGAAGCAGAGTCAATCACAATATGGTCAGCTTAGGTCTTGGAGCTGCAGGACAGGTACTCATCATGAAAACCCCAATGGTCTTTTGGGAGAAGACTTAAAACCAGAAGTTCTGCCTCAGAGCTTTATGACTTGATGTTTTTTTCAAGTCTGGGAGAAGCTTATTCCTCTGCTTACTACTTTGCTTGGAG
Organism: Poecile atricapillus; assembly: GCF_030490865.1. Taxonomy (NCBI): domain Eukaryota; kingdom Metazoa; phylum Chordata; class Aves; order Passeriformes; family Paridae; genus Poecile; species Poecile atricapillus. Next base: position 23,311,520 of record NC_081256.1, read on the forward strand.
TGCCTGCACCCTGCTTTCTGCAAAGCATGAGATGAAAAGGTTTTTAAGGTGGTGTTACATTCTCAGGTTCCGGCACAGAGTCACCTCTGGGCCTGGAGTTTACTCTGGAGTGGATCTATGACTTGTATATAAAAGAAAGGAGAACACAATCAATTAGGAATTATAAAAGTTACTGCTCATTTTAGAAGTTCTAAAAGGGGTCTGAATTATAAAGCTGGCATTTATGTCATTCATATCCAAGCCTTTTCCATGAAAGGTTCAGAAATAAAATTACATATGTGGTGGTAGATCAAAAGTGAGTCATGCAATCTCTTGGGGAGGAAATAAGCATCTCTACAAAAGCAGGTGAAAATAACTGCTCTGTTTCTGATGAGTATGAAAACTGTATTTAATTTTCTCATATTTATTTCAAATTTATTTAATTCTTTTTCAAACCCTTCTCATAGATTTGGGTTTTGGTTTTTTTCCTTCTAAGTTGTATTGGTTATTTTTCTAATTGATTTATTCTGCCAGGTTCTTCAGTGCTGTTTCCTTCCCAGTTTGGTATAGCTTCTGCTGGGACAGATGCAAAATTGATCACAGAATTTAAATTTCCAGTCAAAATGTGATGCCCTTGACATGTGGAATAGCAACAGTCAGTTTGCATTGATTTTGCCTGTGATTTTGAAAACAACTTGTCTATTTAGGCCAATCCTGGCTCTGTGACCTTGTCCACATCTCTGCAGAAATGGGGCCTTTTGTGGATTCAGCACATCCTGCTTAGAAATCAATGTCTGCAATGTAACCATAACATCAACCTATTCTACGTGGTTGCTCAGAGCTTGACTGTGAGAGGTGATAGGAAACCATTCCTGGAGTTATATTCCTTTATTTATCTTCTGGGAGGAAAATGTGTCTGAAAATCTATAGTCCTCATGTCAAACAGAAATAGGCTACGCTGCACTTCTCAACTGTTGAGCATTGCTCAGTATTCAACACTGAGGCAATAATTTAAAATAAATGCAAATATTAAAATTAAGTCGTGTCCTTTCCTCTCAAACCCAGATATTCACTTACAGAAAGAATTATTTTTCTATTATAAATCTTTTGTGAAAAATTAATTATGAAAGCCACACAGACATGAAAGGATATTACTATTAAAATACAATTCTCAATTATTAGACTTTAGGTCAAAAAATTGTGTATGACACTTTGAAATTTCATTTGCATATGATCTGATTCATTGATCTTTCTTGGGAATGAGCTTATGCAAATATGCTCTGCCTCCCTCTTCTACAAAGGAAGTTAGGAAGCTGGATTTTACAGTGGGATGTTAGTATTTCAAATAAGCACTAGCTTATAGTATTTCAAATAAGCACTAGTTCACACTGGCAGGTGTGTCAAGCCTCAAAAAGGCTGATTTTTCTGAATGTAGTAAAAGTCAGTTCTGTCTGCCTTGAAATCATAGGAAAATTAGTTTGAGTCGGAGCAATGCTCATCTTGGCTTCTTATGAAGTGAGTCAAAAATTCCTGTCAGAAATGAAACTTTCATGTTTCAGAAATAGTTGTGAGAGGAATTCTTTCATTCCATCTAAAATGACCTGTGGACACAGTACAGAGGATGCTGGAGAATTGCCAAATAAAACAGAGCAGAACTCTGCAGAACAGTAAATTCAGACTTGTCACTTGCATTGATTTCCCTCTAGACTGGACTTTCTGGTCCCAGCACAGACCAAACAGCCTGATGAGGGTTTGGGAACCTGAATAAATTTCAGGTTTGTGTGCACTGTGACAATGACTTGTGATCTATGCTACTCCCTAGACAATGTGAGATTTTATACAACATAACTGCAGAGGCAATAATTCATTTATTTAACAATTTTCCTGGCAAGACATTCATCATAAAGTAATCTGAGTATTAAGCAGCTAACCTTCCTCTTTAATATATTCCAAACTTCTATTTTTCTTTGCACTGAAATTGATATGTAGAATGAATCATTCTAGACTTCTGTTGCAGGAGAGGCATTTGAAATTGTTTCTCAGCTTGAAGAACTGGATTTATCATGGAACAGTAACATAGGTGGAAAACTATCACTGCTGACAAAAAAACTTCAGGAAGGATGCAAGTTAAAATGTCTGAAAATTACGGACTGTAGCCTGACGGCAAAGGATGGAGAATCCCTTGGTATGTGTGTGTCCATTGAGCTGGACTGAGACTAGCTTCATAAAAATGGAACTTGTTTGACTTAGATAATGGCTGTATTGAGCTCAATATTAGTGAAAAGTTAGTTTATTTCAAGCTCTGCATTATAACAGTATTTATGATGTGGGGATTTAATGCACTTTCTTCCAAAGAAGAATGTTGCTCTCTCTAATCTTATGAGGGAGGGTTGAGAAGACCTGAATCACAGTCTGGCTGCCTCAGTGGTCCAAGGTTTCTGGATCCTTTGAGACCTCCAGCAAAAAATATGTGCCAGAATTTCCAACACTAATTGCTTGAAATTAAGCATCTGAATATGCAATTAGCCATGGGATTGAAAAGTAGGTCTGAGGATTGGGAATTTAGGCTGAGTTGGCAACCACTGACCACCCTTCCCTTCTGTCCTCTCACCATAGCAGCTTAATCCTGTGTGGTCTTTTTATCTCATTGTGTGTTTTGAAAAGTGTTTGCTCAGTAAAAAGTCCCAGGACTCTCATCTCCACTGCAGGGAGCCCCATATGTAACAGACATTCCTATATATTTTCATTAGAAAATTTTCTTTCTCTTTGTATTTCTACTTTTTTTTTCCTCTGTATTTTTCTACCAATCCTTGTATTTTTTCACTTTTATTTTTATAAATGTTTTCACAGATTTTCATGATTCCTATCCAATCTTTATTTTACTGTGTTGTTTAGGTAGAACAGGAACTTAGCAAGTCTAAACCACACTGACAGGCAAACTCTGGCCACGTCTTCCTGTTTATCATGGTGCTGTATTTTTCTAGGGTTCATCTTTATGTATTCTAGACAATTATTAATTCTGGTTTCCTTTTCTTTTATTTTTTTTTTTTTCCACAGCTGAAATTCTAAATGTGACCCCAAACCTTGAAGTATTAGATGTCTCTATCAACAAAAACATTGGCTGCAGCATGAAGGTTATTGCTCAGGATCTGAAAAATGTGCCAGGCTTGAAAGAGTTAAACTTGCACATGTGTGGATTAAAGCAAGACAGCCTCCAGGGCTTAGGTTAGACTTTATGTTCAGAAAACTTTTATTCTGAATAAATTGTACATCTGAAAACCATTTAAGAAAGGCAATGAGGTGGGATTTTGCTGATGGTTTGGCAGTATTAATGGGCAATCGTTATTTGCTGTTTGAGGATTGGTAAAAGACTGCAGGGCCTTTCAGCAGGAGCTGAATTTATCTGCCCTGAGCTCAAGCTCGTGAAAGTCGGTGGGGAGAGTCACCGTCCACACCATTTATCTGAGACACATCTCAGGGCTGTGGCTCACTGGATGTGCTTCCTCTTTCCCCAGACAGAGCACAGACAAGGACACAGATAGGCAAGCTAATTTTTAACAAGCTAATCCTGCTTTCCAAAGGAAACCCAAATTCATTGTTATCACTTAAAGAGCGTCCAGTGAAGCCACATGAAATGGGACTGTTATCTATGTCTCTCCCTAGTGGATGTGGTAAAACAACTGGCATTAATGAGCACATGCAGCAGTGATTTCTGCAAAAGGCTGAGGACTGACTGGAAGTGGGGGATGAGCTGGCCTCACCTTCACCTGCTCTCCCAGAGAAGAATGGAGCTGCATAGGCAGGGAGGCTTTGCTGCATTACTGTGTGTCTGCTGTGATTATACACTGAAGCTTAGCCCAGGAGCTTTGCCTGCAATACCTGGTGCAAACTTTGACGTTGAAGTAAATAGATGCCAAAGCCCTGACCTGGGCTGTTGTGGCAGCCAGTGACCAGCTTGTCTCCTTTTCCATTTCAGACACTGCTTTACAGCACCTTGCAGAGCTAAGGAAATTAGATATCTCGTGTAACAGAGAGATTGGCGGTGGCTTTAAAACCTCAACAGCTCATTTGGCCAGCTTGAAAAATCTGGAAGTCCTTGATCTTCACCAGTGCTGTATCACAGAAGAGGACATGACTGTTTTGTGTAAGGAGATGTTGAGGAAATTCATTAAGGATGTCAGTTTTGCCTTCTGAAAATATCTCAAAGACATCAAAGATTCTGCCTGGCAGAAGAAGAGCTGATCTCAGTACTTTTTTCATTCAGCAGCTCTGAAAATGCAATGGGGGGGGAGCTTTCTTGATCAATATGGAATGGGTTTTTGCTGAACAAAAGGAAATCTCAGAGTGTCTGAACCCACGTGGAATTAAGAATCTGATTCTGCTGTGATTGAGACACAGAATGGGAATGTGGAAACTGCCACCAAGCACTGCTTTTTTGTGATAATCAATAATTTAGGAAATGTCCATGGACAGTGCCTCCAGTGGTAAAAGTTGGATGGATCCATGGTGGGTATGTGCATGGAAGTATAACTGCCTAAAACTCCCTTGGTGAGCTGCACACCGAGTAGAGGGTGATTTTAGGAGACTGCTGCTGCTGTGTGCTTTCTCTAGGTTGAATTGATGCAACTATAAACACTACTATGAAGAAAAAGGCATTTCCCAATCAATTTGTGAAATAGTTTATTTTTCTCTCTCTGTTATCATAACTTTGTTTTTACTTTTAACAACAAAAAAAAATCCCATGACTCAAAGCCTATATTGCCCACATCCTATTTTCTGTGACAAAGAAGATAACTTGAAGATGTGATGATGATGATGATGAAGCTTTAGGAAATATTCAGTATTAGTAATATCAATTGTGATTTATTTTTAATTTATTGAATAATATAGAATAATAACATTAAGACAAAGAAGTTTCAGTTAGCAATGAAAACATTTGGAAGGAAATTCCTTACTTCACCTAGAAAATTTCCAGGAAACCGTGTTCTGACAACATTCTACACATTATGGAATACTTAATTTCTGAAAGAGTTTTACTGGAAATGACAAGGCTATTTATGGTCTAAAACATTATTCACCATGAAATTGAGTGTAAAAACTTGGCCTTGACTTTTGGATTGATTTATAAAGAAAAGAAATTATGTCAGGCAAATACACAACCACACATTTGTTATGGTTCAGTGAGTGTCTAATAAATATTCCATGTTTTTGTAGCCCAGGTGATACCTTTACTCTCCAGTCTTCAAGAGCTGAATTTATCCTCAAATAAAAATGTGGGACTCTCATCAGATCCTCTTCTGGGCAGGCTCAGGTTTTTACCAAAGCTGAGATCTGTGACCATCAGCAACTGTGGCTTGGATGAAGAGTCCCTTTCATCACTAGGTAGGAATGTTCCTTTAAAGTGTGCCTGTTCTCTGTGTATGCTGTAGGACAAAGCATTCTCTTCTCCTTTGGCTGAACTCCAAGGATCATGGGTACATTATACCTCAGGTCCCAAGTGAAAAAGCCTGTGATGAAACCAGTGCTTTGTGGGACCAGGTTGCAAGGGAAGAGAATTGTATGACTTCCTCTACTATACCTGAAGGGGATGAAGTTCACTTAATCCTTTGTCTGATAGTGAGCTTTTATATACTCCTTAATTTTGGGGAAAAAAGAAAAACATGGTTTTATATTGTGCTATAATCATAGTCTGGATGTCACACTTCACTCAGTGGGGTAAAGTTTTGACTAAGGGTTTTTCACCTCGCTGCAGGTGAAAATTTCAGTAGAAACTTTCTGGGGTAGAGCTCAGCACGGGGCAATGGGGGAAATGACTGCAGTGGTGTGAAGAAAAGTCCAATCACAGGATATGTAAATTCAGCCTCTTTTGCCTACTTATTGCAAATCTCTATGGATTAGTGGCCTCTGATAGGTGTTCCATATGGCACATGAAATCTTAGTACAGAGGGATCTCTCAGTTACTGTGTCTTGTGCACTTGTATTTCAAACTGTTTACTCATGACATTAAACCTGGAGTAAGACTTGACTGCCTCCAGAAGAAGCAGTAGCAAGCTAATCTGGTCAGAGGTCCTTGTAGAAAGAGTATTATGTTTATGTCACTACAGTTATGTAAGTGACACCATGGACATCAGAGCCGTCAAAAGATTCAGAGCACCTCACTTTAAATAGTGAGTTCACAGCAAAAGAATTTGCTCTTTAAATAGATATAAAATAGTTTAAAAGCAAGCTGTTGATTCAGTGCAACAAGACCAAGGCAATAATGTGAATAGAAAGACAAAAAATCTCTCTCCATAGCAGAGCCCTTTTATTTTGTTTTGGCTGACTTTTATTAGGATAAAAGAATGCATTCTAAGCACAAGCAATCAGGCTGTTAGGATCCTACTTACGGGTGAATTGCAGGTGAGGTGTCTGTTGAGGCCATGTTGTTTTCTCTTAGTAAGCAGAAGTTGCTGGTCTTAATCTTTTCAGCTGAGGCTGCCCTTCACCTTCCTGAACTGGAGATATTAGACCTTTCTTGGAATAAGTGCGTTGGTGGGAACCTAAAGCTGCTTTTGGGAGCACTAAAGCTTGCAACTGAGATTCAAGTGTTAAGACTGAGCAGCTGTAACCTGGTGGCTGAAGATTTGGCACTTCTAAGTAAGTATAACATGGTATTTACTAGCACTCAAGGAACCCAGGGTATTTAGACCACAATTCAGAAGGGGCTTGTTCCGTGGACTGAGCATGTTTTTGCATAAATCAAATGAAAACATGGAAAATACAGGAGTATTTTTCCTACAAAGGGCTTTCATTTTTTCTGTGTGTCCTGGACATGCCCAGTGGAAAAGCTGAAAAGGCTAAAATGCAAAGAATCCTTAAGCACTTTTATGTATTAATTTAAAAAATAAAAAGAAGCATCATTTAGAAAATGTAGGGTTTGCATCTGTTTTTTATATCAAATATTTAAAGCTGCCTCTGAGGAGTTTTATTTTGCTTGGATGCTGTTTTATGGCTCAGTAGTTTAGAGAAAATGTTTGTGCTGACAGCCAGGAATACAGGCACTACCAGCTCCCAGTCCATTAGGTGGGTTTCTGGAGTCAGACTTCTGGGGAAGAATTAAACTAGAAATGTTTTGATCTCTTAGCAGCTGCTAAGAAATACTGGAAAACAGGAACCAGATAAAGGAATAAATTCTAGAATAATTTTAAAACTTGCTAATTTTATACTCATCCTTGTGATTCTGTGGGCCTGACTCAGGGATTTGAGTGTTTGACATTGGCAATAGCTGTATGACAACTGTAATTCCCTGGAATGTGAAATCTGGTGAGGTGAAGCCCAAATACTTTTGACTTTAAAAACCATCACCCTTGATAGGTGTCTCCTTTGCCCATCATATGTTAAGGACCCCTTTGGGGTATATTTGGCCTTCCCACACTAAGAGGTGGCTGTTGTTGTCAAGGAGAAGGTTGTTGCAGCCTCACCTAGTTTTGCTTTCCTCTTTCTAAATCTCCCTATAAAGCCTGTCTGCCTCTTACAATTGGCACTTGATGTAACCTCCTTCCAACTGACTCCAAGGTTTTCAGATTGCCACACACTTTTACCTCAATACTTTGCTCCTTTTGAACTGCCTGGGCTTTAAGTGTTTCAGCTGTTATAAAACTGCTTTCTGAGGTCAGCAGCAAGTGGTTTTAAGTTGCTGAAGAGTTAAATCTTGCTGTTTGATTGCTGAAATGCTGTGTTAAAATACCATTGTCTTTTCTGAGAAGATTCTAAAGCAGTTACCAGAATTTATTAGTTCCGTTTGTGTCTGTCATCTCTTGCAGCATCCCTGAGGCAAGATGGCCATTTAGCCAGATTGCAGAAGCTGGATTTGAGTTATAATAACAACATCTCTGATGAAGGCTGGGCTGTCTTCTGCCAAGGTTTAAGAGCATTCAAGGAACTCTCGGAGCTGGATGTGAGCCTCCGGCCATCGTCCTGCCGGGACTGCGGGCTGTGGTTCAGGGAGTTGTTGGCAGCACTGACACAGCTTCCAGCCTTGGCAGAGCTGGGCATGCAAAGATGGGCCCTTTCAGAGTCCCAGAGGAAGCAAATGGAAGGCTTTAATCAAGACAACAGAAGAAACATTCGTTTTGACTGTTGATGAAGGTTGGAGGTGTCTGGAAGGCCTTTTGGGAGCAGTACATGAACCAAGCAGCTTGTGTCTCAGACTGCAGTTTTTAATAATCTCTTGAAATAGTTGCACAATTATAGAAAACTGTTATTTGACCTTCTGCACCGTAGATCATTTCATTTAATAATGTTCTTTCAGATTCTCTGGGCCATGCTTATACTACTTCATGTTGTGAATACTGCCAAGGCCACTGCCCACAGAGCAGTGCTGGGGTCAGAGGGAAATGCTGCAGGTTTGGCCATGGAGGGAAGGGCTGGGGTTTGTGTTAATTCAGGTGTGTGGGCAGTGTGAATGTGGCCCCCAAAAATACCTCTAAAGTGAAAATACTTGATACCTCCATGTTTTTAATTTTTGCTTCTTCTCCCTCCAAACTTTTGCCCCTTTGTGAATTAATTAAATCATAACTGGGACACTTTGCATCCATCCCAACAACTCAACATCATAGATTGGTCCAGGAAGGAGAGTACAAAAGGAGCTGGTCTGCCTCTGTTCTGGCCCTTGATGCCATCTCATAGTGTAGATGAGTCCTGTGTAGAGTCAGCATAAAATCAAGGTATGAAACACTTAATTGGTGTCTTTGCAAGTCTCAGGGGCAAGGTACAGTACATTAAATCAGAGATATGTCCTGCTACTTTAACAAGAATTTTGGATACAGAGTAATCAATAAATGCCAAATTCAAGTCACTTGTGTCATGGAGCGTGTTAACCCACACGTGAGCTCCAGGACTGCAGTGGGATTATTCATTGGTAAGGTATTTTAGGAAGTAAAGATATTAGATCTGCCCACTGAGTGAGGAGTCTTAGAGAAATCCTGAGGCAGCTTGAGGGATAAAGTACTGCTCAATTAGCTCTGAGCATCTCTACATGCTGCAGCAATTTCCTGGAGGAGAGGTACAACAGGATCATTCCGTGGCACTTTCCTAACTTGCTAAGGCCCCCTTCAGTAAGTTGTCCCCTGCAGATGCTGATCAATATTCAGCTTTCAGTTCATGTCACCCTTCCAACATCAGCTTTTGCCTGTTCAGGGCTATAACCAGCAGCTGATACCTATTGATCATTTAATCTATGATTTCATGTAAAAGTCACCCTGGACTTCCTGGTTCCACTTTCAGTTCCACTTGAAAAGTGCACTTTACTCCCTCAGCTGTGAGAAATGTGAGTTGAACTGGAGTCTCTTGGTCAGGGGCAGCAGGGAATTGCTGTGTCCTAAACCTCTGAAATAATGCAAAGTGCCCCTGCTTCATTCAGGGTTAACAAGAGAGATTTCAAGACTTAATCCAGGACAGTTGTTCTAATGAGGAAATACCATCATGTCTGTTTAACATACCAACCTGTTCTCTTTATCACTTGTCTTCATGTGACTTTCCTCCTCAAATGCACCTTTGATCCAACTGGGAAATTGATCTTTTATCTGTTGCGTGAAAATTTCTCTGAATTAGTCCTTTCCCACTTAAATCTCTCTCTCTCTCCACTTTACCTTTAATGTCCACTTTCTAGTTTGTAGTAGTGAAGTTGAAGTCTTCCTAACTGAACTCAACTTCAGTGTTGGGGTTTCTTGTTCTTTCACAGCTGGATTCCCCATTCTTTGCTCCAGAACACAGGACAGACCCACTGCTGGCAAACTCTCCCCTGCTCTGGATCCCCCTGCTCAGTCCTTTGTCCTCTTATTATTCTGTCATGCCAATTGTGCCACTTTGTTCCTTTATCACCTCCACTAAATGTCTTGTCAATCTGCCAATCTGCCCAGAAATCTCTCATCCAATGATTTCCTCCTTGGCAGTTTTTGATTCATCTTTCTCTCTGTTCCTCTTTGCCTTCACTTAGGGTGAAAAAATTTCATTAGACATTTCAAAACAATCAAAACAGCCTCAGTTACCCAGTGAAATGGAAAATCAGAACAGAGCCGTCCCACTTTGCTGCAGTCCCAGCTCTCTCCTGCCAATGAGCATATTAATGAGATTTCAGTATCAAGCAAGAGCCAAACAGAAATGAGTTTCATACCCTGGATGCAGATTCAGCGAGCACTGCCTGGAGATGAACTCTGGTAAGAGCTGGTCTCAGAGACCCTGCCCTCATCAACTGCCTCAGGGTGCACCACCTTCCCTGAGGCAAGGGGAGGGAGAGCAGGACTGCAGTTCTGACCAGCCAGCTAAACTAAACAAAGGGTTCTGCTCCCACCCACTCTGCATTTTGAACCCGCACAGTGGCTGGCTCCAGTCCAGCTTGATGCTCTATGTACACTGCAAATGAAACTCAGGGGCTTAAGGGGTAGCTGAGCAATACAGAACGAAAACTAGACAAGGACATTGTGTGTCTAGGAAAAACAGTTGTCTGCCTCTCAAGTGCCATGGAAAGACATGGTTGCATATAAATTTGGCATGCAAAAATTATAGCAATATTATGTTTGTCATGGTTCTTTTTAATAAGAAAGGTGTTATGTTGTGTCAGAGCCAGAATCATGGCAGAAAATGCATCCTGCAGACCCATGGCTTTCAAATAAGCTTGTCATACACAGACACATCCAAAACTGTCACCAAGCCACCTCAGAGATGAGCAGTACCACTAAGGAAGTGACAGCTTGCAGTCATTCAAAGTGCAGTAACTGCAGATTGTCAAAACATCAGTGAACAGATTTGCAAAAGTGTGGAGATACTTTCAAACAGCTTTTTACACCTCTGTAAGACAGGATGGGAATGCAGGTCCTGGTAGAAGTGTGTGTTCTGCCTGTTTGGAATCCCACTCCATATTTCTAAACAAAGGTGCTGCTCATTCCTGGAGGCGAAGGGCATAAGTAAGGTTTATAAACTGTGATATTGTTGGGATCATTACTAAACACAGAGAGATAACATGAGTTTTAAATGCTGAGCTTTGATATTAATCCTGTTCTGACACTTCTGGCCTGATGCTGCAGCAGGTATCTAAAGAGATTACGAGTCTCTTTAGTCCTGCATTTGGGAGCAGCTGGAGTCCACGGAATTTCCATGTTGCAGCAGAACAAGATCTTGCCCCTTCTATTGCTCCTGCCTGCAATTTGCTTATGTCTTCTGGCAGACATTTAATTCCCTTATCTTGTCCCAACTATAATTTTTCTAATGACTCCAGGAAAAAGATCTCCTTTGGAAAGATACTGAATTTATTTTCAGAAAGGCTAAGGCATTTAAAATTTTCAGTTCCTTCACCTCTACAGGTATCTAGACACAGTCATTAAAAAGATATATTATGTCAATTAAATAGTAATCTTTGGGATTTTGTTTTTAGGAAAGAAATCTCCTAAGAAAATTCTGTGGAGCTGCATTACTGTTGATAGATGAACACAGAATATTCTGCTCATTAATGTCACATTATACCTCACAGTATGGTGGAAATTTTGGCAAAGACATCTGTGTTGCTTCCTGTGCTGGAAAGATTTCTTATGGGTTTAATTTTATTTCTTAGTAGAAACATTAGTCTGCTTCTTCATTTCCTTTGTATGCACAGTGCAGGGGAGAGCAATTTAAATTATTGAAATCTGAAAGTGAGTCTTTTGCATAAATTACTACTTCTGTAAATGTAACCTTCAAGAAGAAAACTGCACCAGTGGAAAAAAAAAAATCTTTGGAATAAAAGCATTGCATTATATAAAAAGGAAGATGTATTCTGAGTCCTAAAATGAGGATGTCTATGAATACTCTTACATTTACCATAACCCAAGGATGCATAATTGGTCATTATCAAATGAACAGCAAGTGTTCATGGGTTAAAGACATTAACAATATCCATTAACATCCATTTTTAAATTGCCCTTTGCTCACTTTGTGACATATTGATTCTGTGCAAATGCAGCTCTTGTTTTCCAGTGTACACAGAAAGAAAATAAGTGAAAAACTGCAGCAATCCCTCCAGTCAGGATTCCATCTTTATGATTCAACACAAAGGTCAGTGTTTCCACATTTTTGCTTTTTTCTCCGTGCCTGAATACTGAGATGCCAGCAATAATGAGGAACCCGGGCTCGGGTGTGTACCAGTGGAATGTCCCTTCTCACTGTGGAAGGGAAAGGTGACACTTGGCTCCTAATGGAGAACTTGGATTGTGCAAAAGGGAGGTATCAACCAAATAAAAATTAAAACAAAGGAACAAATACATTTTTCAAAGTGCACATTCCTTTAGTAATAGCATCAAAGCGTTTTTCACTCAGATCTAGCGTCCTGACTCTGATTACCCTGGTGGGGGATGCAGGTGCAGTGTGTAATGCGGTGTTCCTCACATAAACATGGGAAAGGGAAGCAGAGCTGCTGTGGGATCTCCTCCAGGCTGTCCAGACAGTCTGAGCACCCTCGTGTCAGGGGGATTCTTCGAACCTGGGGGAAGTTTGTGCAGGAGATTACAAGACAGACCCAGCACAGACAGCTCCTGGCAGTGCTGCAGTGCAGGAAAATGGAGCCCATCCCCTCCTGCCTAGGAGGGCAGTGGTGAAATCACCAGAGGGATTTATTTGCTGGAAAGGGCCAGCGCAGGAATGTTTGAAGGAGCAGCTGATCCGTGTAACCATGGACAGCTTTGCAAAGGCTCCTCGGAGACCAACTCCGTGCTCTGGGGCGCGGTGAGGAGCCTGCCCTGCCCCGTCCGCAGGTCTGGGCAGCACCGGGGGCTCCTGGCAACCCCCGCCCGCTCCCTCCTGCTGCCGGCCCGGGACACCCTGCCCGGGAATGGGCTCCGGGACACCCTGCCCGGGAGCGGGCTCCGGGACACCCTGCTGGGGAATGGGCTCCGGGACACCCTGCCCGGGAATGGGCTCCGGGACACCCTGCTCTGGAATAGGCTCCGGGACACCCTGCTCTGGAATGGGCTCCGGGACACCCTGCTCTGGAATGGGCTCCGGGACACCCTGCCCGGGAATGGGCTCCGGGACACCCTGCCCGGGAATGGGCTCCGGGACACCCTGCCCGGGAATGGGCTCCGGGACACCCTGCCCGGGAATGGGCTCCGGGACACCCTGCTCTGGAATGGGCTCCGGGACACCCTGCTCTGGAATAGGCTCCGGGACACCCTGCTCTGGAATGGGCTCCGGGACACCCTGCTCTGGAATGGGCTCCGGGACACCCTGCCCGGGAATGGGCTCCGGGACACCCTGCCCGGGAATGGGCTCCGGGACACCCTGCTCTGGAATAGGCTCCGGGACACCCTGCCCGGGAATGGGCTCCGGGACACCCTGCTCTGGAATGGGCTCCGGGACACCCTGCCCGGGAATGGGCTCCGGGACACCCTGCTGGGGAATGGGCTCCGGGACACCCTGCTGGGGAATGGGCTCCGGGACACCCTGCCCGGGAATGGGCTCCGGGACACCCTGCTCTGGAATGGGCTCCGGGACACCCTGCCCGGGAATGGGCTCCGGGACACCCTGCTGGGGAATGGGCTCCGGGACACCCTGCTCGGGAGCGGGCTCCGTTACCGAGCTCAGCTCGGAGCAGCCCGGTTACCGAACTCACCCCGGGCCGGTCTCCGCTGGCTGAGCTGGGGACAGGGGAGCGGTGGCCACTGCTCAGGTAAGGCCTTCAGAAGAGATCGCTTCTCTGTTAGCTCAGATATTTTATCTCTGAGTTTATTACAGAATATGCTGAGCTGGAAGGGACCCACAAAAATAATCAAGTTAAACTCTGAAGTGAATGGCCTGCCTCGGTGTTATTAGCACGGTGCTCTAACCAACTATGGCACATCAAAAACACACCCACCGTTTCCCTCATGCTTTTCCTGTATCTGTTACTCCAAACCACGAATTGTAATCCTTTCCAGACCGAGCCCATTTATATTGTTATTCAGATCCCTCCTGGTTGCTAGGCTGCCAAAACGATGCAGTAACACTTGGTTTTGTTTTCCAGCAGGCCATGTCGGTTCTTCCAGATCTTCACCTGCATTATGTGCAGACCTGTCAAAATTTGAGCCAGCCTGAAAACCCCTTCATTGCTCGTGTGCTTCAAGAAGCTGATAAAAATGATGAAATGTAAGGAAATAATAAACGGGGTGTTTCAGATGCTTCTGAAAGCCTTAAATGGGGTAGCAAGATGAGGAATTGAAAAATGAGAAAGTTCATGCAGTTTCAGGCTTAAACACAAATCAAGTTTAACATTTGCTGCTGAAGTTCTGGTTTGACTCATCTTGACATCATCTTGGCAGAAGCTTGTAGCTATATATCCTTTCTGGGCAGCTTTACAAGCAGTGAAATCAAAAAAAGTGAAAAATGTACAGGATGGTGCCTTTCTGTCCCTTAAAGAAGCCAAACCCTGGGTTTAGTCATCCTAACTCCTTTCTTTGTGTCTCACTCCTGTTCAAAAAGCCTCAGCTGCATTCAGTTACCTTCCAGCTGGTCATGCTTCCCTGAGCTGCCTCTGGATCCTGCCAAGCTATTAACCACCCAAATTCTCTCTCATTAAGGGTCTGGGTACTGCTTCTTCTCATGGACAATGCTGGGATCAAAGTTAATTGTCTTTTGGGGGGAAAAAACTGAGGAAATGAAATGGTTTGTGTTAGGTTTTGATCACATCAGTGTTTGGATCACATCATTTGTCGTGGCGTTACAAAAGAAGTGGCAGCAGATAATCCTGTACAAGAGCTCCAGTGAGGGCAGGCATGGGCACACCTCTGATCTGGAGAGAGAATTCATTTCTCTCTATCATTTTACTTCTTCCCATGTGCTTACATTTTTATGTTTCTGCAGAAGTACAAAAGGAATCACACTAAAATTAGCTGGAAATAATCATCTGGTGCCTGTGCCGAGGGTTACAGATGACGATCTTGGAGTTCTTGTCTCTGTCTTAGGCCAAGCTGCCTTTGTCACAGGTAAGGTTTTTCCACGTGTATTTGACATTGCTGTGCTAATACAAGAAAACATGATCAGTCTTGATTTCTGCCTTAATTCATCTTTGTTTCTTTTTGTTCAGAAATCAGTTCAGTGCAGATATGCATCTGTCACATTCCTTATTCTTCATCTTTTTCAGGCTTGGATCTTGCCTATAATTTATTGACTGATGCTGGAGCAAAGACCTTGGCAACATTCCTCCAGGTGCCAAGAGATGTTTATCTTTCAGCAACTTGCAATTTATTTGTCTATATTAATATTTATATATAGTGTACTGGTGACAAAAATGAGCTGGTTTGGCAAAATTCTGGTAACTTTGACTATCACATCCCAAACCATCCTATTAGATCCTCAGATTGTATTCTCTGTGAAGATTTTTAATTTCTGGTAGAAGACCTTTGGATATTTGGTTGGTTGTCCCGAGGAAATAATGATGGAATAAATGATGAGGTTTTTAGGCTCACAGTTCAACTCAACAAAGGGGATAATGGTTGTGTCCAGTGTGCAAGGGCCTTTGTTTCAGCTATTTTATAATCTCTGTTAGCCTTTTTATAAGCCTAAACATAAGGAATTTTAGTGCAACTTTTTTGTCCTTGCAAACACTGGCATACAGGTGGAAAATAGTGAGTTGCCATCCTGTGCCTGCATTCCTAGAATTTCAGGGGCACTGTTAGGTTCACAAAATGCCTGAAATCGTGCATCTGAGCTTGACCACCTGCCTCATGCACAGGGTTTCTGTGTGGTTCCTGAGACCCCATGGGGGCCCTCCCTGTGACAGATTTTATGTCTTGCCCTCTTCACCTGACATAATTTGGCATTCTTTAACTACTTCTCCAACTCATGAACTGCCTGAAATGCTGTAAAGGGCAGAGTTTTGCATGTGTATCTCCTTTTTAGAAAATACAGCTGTATTGAAAAAACTTCTCATTGCTTCCTGCTCTGTTTGTTCCCAAGGAAAACTCCACTCTGCGGTACCTGAACCTGATGTTCAATGACATTGGCACAAGTGGGGCAGAGCTGATAGCAGGAGCACTCCATGTGAGTATTTGCCTGGGAGATTTAGGCAATGGCATCTCCTTTGATATTTTTTGCTTTTGATGACCAGTACTGGTTGTGCTGCCAACATCAGAGCTGGCTGAAAGGGGCCTCTGTCTTTGCTCCATTCAGCATGTTGCTGTGTCACAGAGATTGCCTGGTTTCCCAAGGCACACTTCAGAAATCAGATTTCACACAAGAGAAAGTTGCACTGTGCTGCCATTAACACTTAATTATCTATAAAAAGACGTAATTGTCTATAAAAAGCACAACTATTGCAGCTGGGTTTTTCCTTGTGAATAATGCTGTGCTACAGGATATATAATGCCATCATTTTTTCCTTTTTTTTTTCCCCAAAAAAATTAAATTAAATTTGCCTGGACTTTGACATCAATATTTGTCTTGATTCGAGATGTCTGAAACATGTTTTCAAAACTTTGCCTTACAGCAGCACCACAACCCCAAGTTTGTTATTTTAAATGTGGTTTCCCAAGGAAATGAGGCTTGTGTGTAAGATTTGTTGTGTTTGTGAAAGGAGACTCACATGAGCTCTTTCTTCCTCCTTCACAATCTTTGAACCCTGAATTGATTTCAACTAAATTTGACAGGCCTCCAAAACACTAAGGCTGTGCAGTAGATGTACAATGCTGGGCTCACACAAGGCTTACCAGATTTAAATCAGTATTAATGCAATTTGCATCTCAGATGCAAATTTAGGCAGAAATATTTGCCTGGATTATTTTCATGAGTGTGATGAAATTCATGAACTTGGGAGAAACAAAAGTTTTCAAATACAGGAGTTTTGCTTGCAGACTCTTATGTTTGGTGTCACTGAGGGGAGCCTGAGCCAAGAGCTGAGCCAGTGTTATCACTTAGACACAATTCTTCTGGAACGTTGTGTTGTCTCTGTGTGACAGCCAGTAGAATTCACACGAAAAAAAACAGGACAGTGTTGTTTTCCAGGGCATCTTAAAGAGATATTTTTTTTTAAATTATGTCTAGAGCAATCAAAGTCTTGTGCATCTGAGAATGACTGGAAACAAAATAGGAAACCAAGGTGGGATGTTCTTTGCTTCAATGCTAAAAAATAACTCAACCTTAGAGAAGTTGGATCTTGGAGACTGTGATGTGGTGAGTAACCCAGTAAAATTATCAGCAATAACACATAAGTCTTTCAAGGGTATTACAAGGGTCCTGCAGTGCTTAATTAGGGAGAACTGCCATCTGTTGTCATTGATTTTGTGACAGCTAGAGGTAACACAATATATAATACTGCAAAAAAGGAAAGACACATTGCATAAAGCACCTGTGAAGTCAGAACTGGGGATATTTTAGAGCTACTGTGTTTCTCTAGGAATTCAGGTGCTTGGCTTGCACGTTTTCTGAGGTTTTTTTCCTGCTGTTCCTTTCTGTTGAGCTAAGTCCTTTATAATTCCTGTTGAAGAATGGACTTCTCATTCCCTGGAGAATCTTTTCCTTCTAAAGTGTGCAGTGCTGTAACCCCTGAAAGTCACTCATCCCATAGCTTTGCTACTCCTCTCAGAGCTTGACCCATAAAGGACAAAAGCACAGCAGTGCTGAATTGAGTAGAAAAGCACCCAATTTACTCTTGGACAATGAGGTTCCTCCTAGAGCTGGGCACTGAGACTTCTAACACAGTGCTCCAGGAGACTCAGGGGGCTGTGGATTGCTTTTAAAAGCCTACATATTTCTCCTGGAAATTCAGAATTTACTTCTGAGCCAGAAGGGGGAATACCCCTCAGAAAGTGTGAAGGTTTTATGAATACATGAACAAGGAAAGTGTAAGCAGTGTAGGATTTATTCAAAAGCTTGGTATGTGTGTGCTTGGTAGGGAGTTGATAGAGTTGGTTTAAAACGAGATGGCTTTGAGTGTAGACCAGCCTACTTGAAAAGTAGCATAAATATGAAATAGAGGGAAAATTAGAAGGATACTAAAATAAATAAATATAAGTTTGCCTGATTCATACTAAATATGAATTTACCTGGTGGATAAATGTTAGGGGAACACACGTAAGTTGATTTTGCCTCATAAATCAGGGAATTTAAAATGCAGGATCAATTGAATGGACAATTTTTTAGATCCATTATTCTTGCTTTTTATTTTCTGAGTTGCCAAGTCATTTGTACTACTTAGTCTAATTTCAGTCTGATATTCCATAGGCAGTTGGCATTGGTATTATCAGAAAATCTGTTATGTGTCTGTAAGCAGTTGCCTGCCGTAGTCCTATCCCTCTAGAGTAGATGAAGGCAGAAATAATAGTAATGGTAATTTGGTAGCTTGATCTATACACTGAACAGGTTTCTCTAAAGAGTTTATTTATTTTCATTTCCAGGGCCTGCAGTGTCTGACAGCAACAGCCATAGCACTGACTCAAAACAAATCACTCAAAGCCATAAACCTAAATCGTCCTTTGCTATCCAGCCAACAGGTATGTGAGTGACTGCGGAGTCAGCTCAGAGAGAGGGGCATAAGTCAAGTCAGTACTGATGTATTTATGGACATCTGAACTACACAGCTCCATGGAATTCCTTACAAACTGGAGCAAATGGTTGCAGGAATATTTTCTCTTTCTGTGCCAAGTTTTGTGCAGTTTTTCTGCCCTGGTTTAACTAGAAGGTTAAATTTTTTAAAATTTCTGTGTTGTCACATTTGTTAAATAACTGGCTAATGGAGAGGGGTTGGTATTGGAGAAGCAAGTATTCCTTCTGCTGTTAGAACATGGAGTTTCCTGTAATGTTCAACAAACTGAGGGAGCCATGCAGGAAATGAGGGGGAGCATAAAGGATGCTCCTTACCTGAGCCTAAAGAAGAAGGACACTGCAGCAATTCTCACATTCTCTGGGCTGAGTGGTTTTGCTGTCTCACTCTGTGCATGGCTGGCGCTGCTCAGGTCTTGGCAGAACTGGAGAGAGGTGGAGTCACCTGCCTGGCAGCAGTTCTCAGGTGTCTGGGACAGGATCAGTGTTTTCCTGATGGCAGGATAACAAAATTAAAGTGTCATGAAAGCCAGATCCTCCTTAATTCCCAAAGATAAGTTTAACAGTTTGAACAGATTTTAGTTGTTTCTTTTCTAAGGCTGGGCTTGATCTGCCCAACCCCAGCACTGGAAGTCAATTTAAACTACTGCTATTGGTAACAGTAAGGACCTGGTCTGGACCTGTCAGAGACTGTATTTGTCATTGTTTCTACCTTCAGCTTCTATCATTTTTTTGAGGCTTCTGGGATTTTCATTTATTTTTGACTCACATATTCACTCTGTTGTTTTCTTAACTAAACAGGACAACTTTGAACAAAATTCCTTTGCCTTAGAGTGGCAAGACATATTTTTCCCATAGAAGTCCTATTTCTTTTGCATATAATCAACAGAACCTTTAAAGTTGGAAAAGATCTCCAAAATCAAGTAAAACTTAGACCAATTCATTCTTGTATGAAATAATTAGCATAATTACAAAATACTCTCAAATGTTAGCAAAGACTGACTCAAACATTCAGGTTTTTTAAGAGCAATAGCAGGGAGGGAAACTGATTAGACATAATTAAATGTTGATGCTTCACTGATATTTGCAGGGGTGTAGACAGTATTATAAAACTGAAAATATCTCTATAGTATTTTTAGTCTCTTTTTTTTTTTCTCAATTTTTAGCTTTACCATGAGCTCTTTTGTGGTTATTTTTATGCAATAGACAAAATAGAACACTACTGATGACCAGATCTTGCAGTCAGTTGTGTATCTCCCTTTTACTGAAGCACAACTGTATCTTATCCTAAAGTCCAGCTTAATAAAATTATGTGTATGTTTCTAGGAAGAGTCCACAGTTCATATAGCTCGGATGTTGAGGAGTAATTCTTCTCTTGTGGAACTACATTTGGGCAAGCATGAAATGAAAAGCTTTGGTGTAGAGCAACTGTGTGAAGCCCTGTATGGAAACTCCAGCCTGAAATACCTTGACCTTAGCTGGTGAGAGTGATTAAATGTGGCACATTAGAAACTCATTTTCTTAGCAACTTATTAAAAAAAAAAATTAAAATGTGCACCTCTCTTTCAGTAATAACATAATCTGTGATGGAGTGAAATTTTTGGGAAAGCTACTAAAAAAGAACCAAACCCTGGAGATCCTGGATCTTAATGCAAACCGAATAGAAGATGATGGAGCCATTTACCTGAGTGAGGCCTTGTCAACGTGGAACAGGAGTCTGCAGGTGTAAGTATTTGCACTGGCTTCCCCAGAGACTGCAGGTGAGAAACCTGGACTTTGCAGTGCCTGAAATGGCATCACAGCTCTGTGTCTTCATGTTGATCAAAACAGGAAGGTCAGGAAACTCAAAATGTTTTAGACAATTTTTCCTTCTTGGGGAAAAAATATCCCATGAGAGATTGGGTGGGATTTCTTTAATAAGCATTAGTCTGCTGCCATGTGAGATGCTCCAAGACCTGTGAGACACCCTGGGGTGCTGGAGGTGAGCCCCAGGTCTGCTCAGAGCTCTCACAACTTTCACAGTCCCTCTAAGAGGGTGAGGAGTGAGGTGATTGATCTGTTCATTCTTTCTGCGTCTTTGAAGGGCAGGTCCCTGTGGTACACAAACGAAAACAAGAGCTGTAGATGTTCAGAATTTTGAGATAATCAGATTCCACGCTGGGATAAGGCACTATATTTGTTGGTTCTGATCTTCAACACTTAAGAAAATCCTCTGTTTAAGTTCGCTTCCGGGTGAACCCAGAAGAGCTGTAATCTCTCCATCAGGGTCTTTGGCAGCCGCATTAAACCCCTGCCGGCAGGATGTAAAAGCTGATCAAAGGTGTTACCTGAAGCCATTAGTTCTAAGTAGCAGACTGAGGAGGTGGTGACTGTGAGGTGCCTCTGAAAGCCTTGCAGGTTCACTAATATAAAAATAACTGCCACTCCACCAAGATCAAAGCTTAGCCTGGATAAATGCCAAGGCTTGGGCTTCAAAGCAGACTAGAGATGAGACCTGGCCACCATGCAGCAAAGGCACTGACTCTGAAGAACTCAGTAGTGAACAACCTGGCTGCAAGAGTCAGGAAAGTGCTTTGAGAAATAGAGTTAAGTCCAGAGGCCAACTGCCTTTGGTTACCTGAAAAGGATATTAGAGTAGGACTGGCTTTGATACAAATAAATAATTATATTATAAATAAAAAAGTTCTATGTATGTATTATATAATAATAATACTAAATCATAGTTAAATTCCTATTTTTAACTAAGAGATGGGAATTCTATGGTTTGGAATATATTTTCTCTGTTTTCTAGGTTGTCTGTTGTAAGCAACAATATAACTGGCAAAGGACTTTTAGCTCTTGCACATGCAATACAATCCAACATGAAACTTTCCCATATTTACATCTGGGGCAACAAATTTGATAAAAGTACCCGTGTGGTAAGTGTTTGTTCTGAACTCACCTGAGAAGGCTGGGCTTTGTTTGTTCTTATTTGCTTTCCATTGTTGGGAAGACTGCAGCAATTAGTGAACAAGACACCCGGTTTGTTCGGAGTTTTTATGTGGTTATAATCTGGTGGTGCTGGAATGAGGCTCCCTGGAGATCAGCACACTGAAGGGACTAAGTGCCACGTGTTGTCTTGCAGAGCCTTCACCACGGTCCAAAGGAAGCAGCACGTGTCAAATTCCTGGTTTTCTCCATTCCAGGTATTCTCGGAGCTGATCGGGATGGGCCGCCTGGAGCAGGGCTGCACAGACGTGGCTCCCTACGAGGTGGATGGTGAGGTTTTCCTGGCAGAGATGTCCCACGGGCTGGGCAAGCACCGCTACTGGGCCCCACGCTGCGCCACCGTGGCCCCCAACGCCGCCAATGCCAGCCTGGCCATCCTCCCTGTCTCGGAGTATTTGTGAGTGAGGCAGCACCCTGGGGCACTCCCTGCGCCTGAGCTTTCCCTACTTAGTGTCTAGTAAAATAGTTTATATCAGTCTCAGACTTGCTGCATGTTGTTTCTTTGGGGTTTGAGTCTAGGAGGAATCTACCTCTGCCTGAAATGGCAACAGAGAGAAAATACTGAAGAAATTACCTCAAAATTTGTTGCTAAATAGTGCTCCATCTATTAAAAGCCTGTAACTATGACAAGGTTTGTACCCAGGCAGAGCACACAGACAAAAGCAACATCCAGGACTGCTGCTGGGCAGCAGATCAGGTATCCTGCAGTCAGATTCCTGCTGAAGCTGAGACCTTTGGGTAAATCCATTTGTTAGAGCTGTTCTCCCTGTTCTCTTTCATTTTCCTTATCAATTACATTCTTTTGATCTTCCAATAGTGACTTTTGTTAAACCAAGGTAAGTGAACTTGAGCATTAAGCCACAGCCATGCCAGAATTTAAAGCTGGTGAACCCACTTTGCTGGGATATACACAGAATTTTGATTAAATTGTAGCACACACTTGTTTCTTCTATTACAAATAGAAACCACCACCAAATCTGGTGCTATCATTTCTTCTCATCTCATGAAAACTCCCTAAAAACATTTGTATCATTATATCCCTGTGGCAATTCCTACATGAGTAAGACAACATATGCATGTAATAGTAGTTAAACATTGTTTAACTGTTTGGACAGACTTTGTATAAGTTTGGGAATCACTCTGCTAGTGTCCTTTTTGCATTCACTCTGCACATCCCTGCAGAAGTAACTTAACTTATGCTCCTAAACACAAAAAAACACCAAACAGAACAGAGGTTTGCTCCAAGCCTTTCATTAATGCAACCTTCTGTCCCTCTAAATGTGCCTGTTAAATATTAGCATAAAATACCAGGATGATCTGTGACTGTATGTACAAGATCAAAGCATGAGGGGAAAAATATAAGAAAGTAATTTCAGTAAAAATAGCTGGGAAGCAGCAGGGTAACTGCTTGCTGCTCTGACTCTGTATTATCACCGTGGTAGTGCAGGAACAGGAAGACATTTAGACACCTCCTCCCCAGCTGAAATGACCAGGGCAGTTGTGAGAGCTGATACAGGTGGAGGTTTGTTGTTGTTGTTGGTTTGTTGGGTTTTTTTTTTCATTGTCTCCATCCCCAAACACAAATTAGTCAGGCTCTTGCTCCAAGAGCCCCTGGTATCCTGAGAGGACTTAGAGCAAAGCCCAGGGCAGGTATGTTTGTTCTGCACACCTGCACAGGGCCCTCCCAGCCTGAGGTCACCGTGTTGAGCACAAAGTCCGTACATCACGCTGTGAACACCCAGCTCTAGAGAGGAGCTTGTATTTCAGCTCTTGCTCAACAGGAAGGATGCAGCAACGAGAAATAAAGTTGGGGATACACTGAACAAGGTGGCTTGAGAAGAATCTGCACACTGTGAGCATTCCTAAATTTTGAAATAATTAGATAAGCCTGTGTTGGTACTTTTGAGTGTTGCTGCTCTGGATCATTGCAGATGACACTCTGATAGTGTCAGACACTGACACACTGGTGACAGAATTTCTTGCTAGAAACACCCCTATAAGACTCAGGTATTTTTTCCATGTATCTTTCTTTCCCTTGTCAGGTATATGAAGTTCAGTCTAATTTCACTGTTCAAATTATTTACTTGTATGAATGCCATTTATTAATCTGAGGTGGTAACAGGTACCTGATTCTACCAACAGCAGTATTTTGGTTTTAGTGATGTGGTAAGATAGCAACAATACCACAGTCAAAATATATCAGGTAAAATGGCATCTAAAAGTGCTGGTGTATGTGTTTGAAGTACTTGCACTCTATCTGAACCCTTGTTTAACAGCAACATGTTCAGCCCTTAAAGCCCTCTTCATTACTGACAATATCCATAAAAACAGCTCATGTGTTACAGTTTTCATTGATACTCCTTTGTAAGAAAGGGCTGCAGATTAATTCCTACCAAATTCTGTATAAACAGCTTCCTGCAAACTAAAACAATTATTTGTGATAAAGCCTGTATTGCCTGTGCCAGAGACTTCTATTTCTTCCTTCCTCTGACCTTGAAATTCTTAAATGTATCTTGTATTCTTTGGAATGAGAGAATTTACACAGGCTAGATTTTTTTTTGCCACATTCTTCTGAGTTATTCAGAAGTTAAAGCAATAATAATCCTGCTCTGAAAACCATTTTTTCTGCTTTTAGACCTCACTGTGCCTTGCTGAAAGGCAGCATTTTCCCTCCAGTTTTAGAGGGGAAGCAAATGAAGGCAAGTGACTGATCCAGCAGGGCAGGGGTGCAGCAGAGGTCCCCCAAAACCCACTGTGTGCTCCAGGGGCCCTCACAGTCCTCGTGCCAGGGTGGTGCCAGGGGTTGTGTCTGACTGGTTCCCTCCTGCTTTTGTCGCTACCCCTTGCAGTTATAAACAGGAGACACGAGGTGAGGGAAAATTATAAAACAAGTTTATTAAAGTCTAACATAAAACACTTCAGGCTAAATATGTACAACTCTCTCCCTTCCCAAGGGATTATAAAATTGAGAGTTGAGGTATATACAAATAACAGAGGAGAAATTGTATATACATGACAGATACTTTAAAAATAATTTAACCAAAACAATCAGTTATTAGTCCTTATCTGAACTTAGTTCTGCAAGGCTTATTGAGCCTCCCTGGGATCACAGCCCTGAAATCCTTCATGTAGGACTTGTCTGTACTTGAAAATTGTTTTGTAGCACATGATTTCAGAAAGGTTGTCATGCTTTGTGCCCACTTAGAGACACTAATTTAGAAGTCAATGTGTTACAAGGAGCTATTCTTACCCAAGTACTTCCAAACAGTCAATTCAGAGATTTAGAGATGCAGATAAGCTATTCAGGCAAAACTTGCACCAACTCCAGTGCAAAATTGACTGAAACAGCAGTGTGACAAAACATGTCATATTCTTTGTATTACTCTTAATAGAATTATTGAAATTCCTTTTTTTCTTTTGCAAGGACACATGCCTAAAAAGTTTCCATGCTCTCCCATATTAATCCTTTACAGAAATTACCAATACTGTTATAAGCCTTGTACTTCAAAATGAACCCAGAATCCTTAAGCCTAGGACTTACATGTGCATCTGATTTCCATGCATCTATTGGCAAAAGGTACAGTCCAGACCTACAGCCTGAACACACCTACAAATATATATACTTTTATATATTTATTTATTTAAAATCTATATTCTAGTAAATGAATACAGTTGGTAAAGATCATACCTCAGCAGCTGAGATATCTTCATGAAAGATGAGGATAAAAATCAAGATTCTCAGATGGGGACTCAAGAGTGCAGGTCACTAAATTATTGCTCCAAGACAAAACTACAAGCCTGTGTATTCTATTAAGAAAGGTTAAAATTGTTGTCTTGTAAAAAATAATGAGTATCTTCTTGTCTATAAAGAAAACTAAATGACTAATAAAGCAACTGTTACTGTTATAAGTATCTAAACAAATCCTGTATAAATCTAAGCACTGTATTTTTTAAAAAAGTCTGAAATCTAAGAATACAGTAATAAGCTATAATTTTAGAAATATAAAACCAGTCCAAACAAACACTGTTATGGAATGCATTTTCTGTGTAGGAATGTAGTTATTGTTTAGGTTTCTTTCCAGAGCTATTCTCTCTCCTGGTCATTTATCCTGGTTATGTTTATCCTGAGTTGCTTTTCCTCAGGTATCAGCAGCATATCAATAGTTTGTCTTCCAAAGCTGTTTAAATATGCAAGTTATCAGTTGTATGGTGTTTTCATTCTCAGTATTCATGATTACACCTATGTCTATACCAAGATTTCTGCTCTATTTTCAGAGAGAGACAGCAAAGAGGAAGCTTAGTACAAGCTACACACAGTCAAGATCCCAGTTTTGTGGTTCTTCAGTCTTAAATGGCAAGGCTGAGGAATCCCTCAGGGGCTACAGCAACAACAGAAGCTGAGAGAGACAAGAGGGGAGACAAAGGGAAATGCCAAAAATAAAATACCAGAGAACTTTATCCTTTGTCTTTTGCCAGCATTATGAACATCAGCTGTTCATAAGTGTTGTGGGACAGACAAGCAGAGAAATTAAAGGCCCTGCAATAATTAACTCCAGTGGGGACAGTGAGAGATTCCTGCATTAGGGATGTTCCTGCTGAACATGGCTGTAATCCTGCTGGCCATGGTAGACTTCATCAGCAAATCTACCATATATTAAAGCATAAAATGTGACCAAGCAGCAGGTTATAGACATGCCCCATACTAAAATGATCAACACAAAGCAGCAAAAGGTCTATTAGTTTACAAATACAAACACGTAGGAAGAGAAAAAAAATAATTATAGTCACATCAGGAGTCAGGGGACATTTTCAGACTCTTTAAATGAAATCCTTCAAGAAATTTTTCACAAGTCTGTTTAATTAAGGTGCAGATTAATTATTACTCCACGTAGAATGGAATCAGTTAAGAGGTATCTTCTATGTTCTTCTATTTATCAGCGTCTGGACACAAGGCATCAGTGGAAATAAATGCTAGCACCAAGTAAATGACCAACAAAGGATAGCTTTAAATGCATTGTTGGTACAGTATCATGACTATTTCATTACTGTTTGATGATTACATGAATAATGCTTACAATTGTTAATGGCACAAACTGGCAAAATGGAGGAGAAAAGTACTTCTATTGTCATCTAGTCTCTTATGACCCTACCGAGACATTAAAATGTTGCTTTTTAAACATGTCTGTTGCTAGTAATAAAGCCTGTCTTTACCTGGGCCTTGCTAAGTACCAGTTTTGTGCAGTTACTGTGGACAAGTGACATGAGAGGTAAAGCAATACAAAAAACTTTAATTAAAACAAATCAGTCAAACTCTAGCAAAACCTTGCCTGGAAGAATATCAATCTGCTCTGTTGTATTATTTTTTAATGCCTCCTCATGTAGTGTTCACTTACTATTTTCACAGTGAAGGGCAGGATTTATTTCCTCTTTTGTACCTCCTATCTAGCACAAGAAGCAGCACTACAGTAACAACAAAAAAAAAAGCATTATGAATCTCTGATTCATGTCTTACTAATTAATTCACTGCTTCATCTACAATGTGCATGTCCCAGCTCTCCTTTTGTTGCTACTTGTGCCAAACCCAGGGTGTTTTAGGGATGTGAAAAATAAATCTGGGACAAGATACAATAATGCTGGATTCACTTCTAACAAACATTCCAATGCAATTTGTTGGAAAGAAGACCCAGGAGTATCCATGCCATTAGGACCCTCCCACTTGCCACACTTCAGACAAAAGTTAACCCTCCTTTACTTTTCTTGTCAGGAAAATACACCCAAACCTTTCCCCCTGGTCAGGCTCCACCTGAAGATGACACTTCTGGCAGCCAGCAGCAAATCTATGCAAGCACCTCAGCAGAGCACTGACCTGCCTCCATCACGGACCATTCTAGTACCCTGGAGTGCAGGCTCACTAATACATCCAAATTTTGATTTTTCCCTACACCTCTGGGTTAATCCTACTAAACTATCAAATATGGCTTAAAATATCTGTTCTCAAATGACATTGTGACACATGAAATCAGCAGGAACACGGGAAGAAAACTCCAAAGTACATTAACATATGTAACACAGAATTCTTAAGGCAGGTGTTGCCGGAATCATCTCCTGGAAATCAGAGTTAATCACAAATAGAAATCTGATTGTAGATTAGCACAATTCAGCACTGCACAATGGAAATGTCTTACAGGTGTCTTTACACAGAGGAAAACAAAGAACATGTCCAATTCAGAGAGCATGACTGGTTGGTTGATTGTGTTCATCTTACCAAACATTTCCAAGTTCACTGCCAAACTACCTGGATGGCTCTGCACTGCTCTGTCAGTACAACTGCTGCAGGAAGATAAACTGAGGTTCTGAATATCCAGTCACAGCAGATCTCAGTAATGTTTCTGATGAAGGGGACTGGCTCCCTGTCACAGGGAGCAGCATCTGATGATCTTCAGTCCCAATGGGGAGAGGAAGTGCTAAAGACATCTCAGAGGGTTTCACATCTATGGACTCTGATAAAGGACTTTTCTGACTCTGAATGGATTCTTGTTCATTGAAAGAATTATCAAGTGCAGTGGAATCAGGGGAAGTTTCAGGTCCTGTGGAAACAACAACAGAAGAAAAAAAAACCAAAACATAAAGGTTCAAAAGGTTGTGCACAGATTCTTTTAATTCCCTTTCCAGTGACTATCAGAGCCAACACCTGGTGTGTCACAGGCTGCCTGGGCAGCTGGGATATTGGTGCTTCCATGTGCTGCAAATCCAGGCCAGCTGTAAGTACAATGTCAGCACTGGGAATCACATCTGCTGCTGCCTGTAGTGTGACAACTGTAAGGATGATGCAACCTGATCTCTACTTGGCATGGTACAGAAGATAACAAACCCTTAACATCACAGTGAACAAAGGTTCTTTGGAAAAAATGTAATCTTGAAAGTTTCCTGGAGACTTTCCAACCCAGAATGTCTCAGAGCCACACCCAAGCATCCTCCTTAAACTAAAGCAGCAGTGTACAAAGTATCATTTGTCTGTAAACTTCTTTGAAAGACAACATTTAACTCTATTCCAGAGAGATACATTGCAGATTTTATCCAGTCACTTGAAAAATTACTTTATATTCTTAATTGAACCCCTGTTAGTGGGTTCCCTGCTGCCTTCCCGCGGGAATGCAGCCAGCCACTGCTCTCGGATGGCTCTCTGATTAACCCACATGGGATATCTGACCCTTTCTCTACCAAGGCATGCTCCAGAGTCTGTTATTTCAGTGCTGAGGCACTCCTGGCTGCCTGCTGTCTCTCTCTGAGAGCTGGCCTACCTTGGCAGCAATTCCAGATCACTGCTCCAGCTCTGCCAGGCCCTCCCCACACTCAGTGCTGCCCTGCCCTCACCACTGGCTGCACTGGGGCCTTCCTGAATTCCACGCTGTCCCTGCTCATTTTCCCACCCTCCCCCTCCCCATCCAGATGTACACACACACCATTTATTCCCTCTTCCAAATGACAGAGGCAAGGGATTTATGGTCAGATGGACAGAGGACAAGGAATATGGAGCCAGTGTTGAACAAGGCTGGATACAGATGCTTTTGGCCCTAAAAACAACTACTATCCAAAATTCCTTTGTTTTCTATTTCTAGGCCTGGATGAGTGAAAATATTTATTCAGCATGGAAGGCAAAAGAGCTGATCTGGTTTCTTAACCTTTCTTTGCACAAGGAACTCACCTGTGTGAACTTTTGTTTTGTGCTTCTTAAGATTTTTAATATCTGTGTAGGAATTTCCACACATTTCACAGATAAATGGTCTTTCACCTGAAAAAAAATTGGTTTTGCAGTGAGAACAACCTTGATGTTGAAAAAAAATACAGTGAGACATAGGATAACAGATTTCAATGTTCTATTTTGAAATACAATTTTGTAACTCTTAGTTTGTCTGTGTCTCTATTACAATAAAATTATTTCCAGAATAAAAGTTTAAAACAAAGCAAGAGGACCCAAACATTTTAAGTAAAGCCTCAATCATACATCAACACCTACGCTGTGGCACAGATGCTACTCTGAAGGCACTTAAAAAAATTAATGAATATTTTCTTTACATTATGTTAACCCAGAGACACTTAAATGAAGAAACTCTTCTATTTTCAAGTACAGACCAAATACAGTGTATTTTAAAGGATGAAAGTAGATTATAATTTATGGTGCAGGAAGCAGCTTGTCTGAAAACTGACCTGTATGAGACCGAAAATGTTTATTGAGCTCTCCAGAGGAAATAAAACTCTTCTCACAAATGCCACAGATATATGGCTTCTCTCCTAAAGGAAACACAAGCACGTTGTTATTTCAACACATAAACCAGAATACAATTAACAAATCAAAATAGAACAGAGATATTGTCCAATGGGAGAAAGCGCTCCCGAAACTGGAATCAAAGGAAAAACAACACAAGAAAGGAGCCGGATGCCAATTCCCAAGGTGGATTTCTGGGTGCCTGCCCCTCTGCAGAGCCCGTACCTGTGTGTTTGCGGGAGTGGGTGATGAGCGAGCTGGACACGGCGAAGGCTTTTCCGCAGCTGTCACAGACGTAGGGCTTCTCCCCGGTGTGCCGCCGCACGTGGTACGTCAGCGTGCTGGCCTGGGCAAAGCGCTGCCCGCAGCGGTCACACACGTACGGCTTCTCCCCGCTGTGCTTCCTGCAACAACACGGCCCCGTGAGCAGCAGCCAGGCTGAGACAGCTCAGGGAGGCTCTGCTCCTCCTGCCACCGCTCTGGCCTACAGCAAACGGGGAACGACTGAGCTCGGCGTGAGCCCGCGGCTCCTGCGGAGCGAAACTCACGGCCTCTGGGATGGGCACAGCCGTGATTTCCACAGCTGAACTGAACCACAGGCCCTGCACAGGTGATGTGCACCATGGGAACTCAGCATGCTTTGTACTTTAGGGTACTGAAATATAAGATGAGGATTCCTAACACGGGAATATCATTCCTGCTCCTGCCAAAATTGCCAAAAACACCATGCAGATGGCAGTGAGAACTTCTCTCGCTTCCCACCACAGAACTCTCTTCTCTCTGGTGCTTAAAACAAGGATACCAGACTCAGGCTGTGCATTCATCCGGCACCAATCTCATCCTTAATGAGCAAGTACATCCATACAGTTATTCTGTTAGGCATTGTGAGAGAAGTCCCACGAGAAAAGGAGTAGGAATCATGTTCATGTGTAACTCTTACACTGGAGTAAATGTCTCTGTTTAAATAAACCCAGGGATTTGTAGGATCTCACTTGTGCCTACCTGGCGTGGATCTTCAGGTTGCTCGAGGTTGCAAACTGCAGGTTGCAGACATCACATTTGTAAGGCTTCTCCTCTCCATGGTGCATCCTGCTGTGGAACACCAGCTGGCACTTCTGGGCAAAGCCTTTGTCACACAGTTCACACTTGTATGGCTTCTCCCCTGGTGAAAAACAACACCCTTGTGCTCTCTGTATTTACATAAGAAAGCTTTGCAATCCATGACCTGACCAAAGCTCAGGTGCCTGTTCTAATACTTCTTACAAATAACATCTTGGAAAATCCTGTAATCAGTCCACTGAAGTGGAACGCTAGAACACAGAGGATAACAGGACTATTTTTTAACACATTATGTTTGGGTAAAAAAAAAAAAAGTAATAATGTTTTCAATAGTGCCAGCTTCTCCACATTATTTTATGAATGCTGCCACTTCAGTTTCAGAATCTTTGCTGGTTATGTCTGCTCATCATTCTCAGTATTTAAAATTAACATATCATCTGCTTTTTCTTGCTTTTCCAACAGCAACGGGTCTTCAACATACTGTCTAGTGCTCCCTAATTTCTCATTAGTGTCTGCTGCAGAATGTTGCAGGTACTTCTCTGACTGTTCATGTCCTCTTAGGGGTGAACTGTCTCCTGTAAGGGCTTGTGCAACTCTGCAGTCCTAGAAAGTACAATAATGCCTTTCTCTGCCACTCTGTGGCAGTGCACAATCAAACTTAATGAGTAAATAGTGTACATAAAAACTCCAAAAGTAGAAGTATTAGACATCTAGCATGCCACTGAGCAACCAACACCACAGAATTCTCTCCCCACTCTTGCAAAAATTCCCATGACAATACCCTCAGAGGGACGAAGTACAGCCGGCATTCCTACCAGCACTGTCCCTGAATTCTGCAGTCAAGCTCCACCTTGTGTGTGAATCTTTGGTTAGACCCCAACTCACAGAATTTGAAACTCTCTCCCTAGGTCACAGGAAGAGCAAGGTGTTCTCCTGCAGCTGTTCCTCAATATCTCCTACATTTTCACAGCTTCCTGGAAAAACTGTGACCTCTGCTCAGATCTTTCCAGTTATAGACACATGGAAAGACAAGTACAGGAGTTCTCACCTGCATCTTCCCAGGCTCCAGCAAATTGTTGCTCATCATCTTTTTAAGTCAGACATGCTGGATTAAAATGTTTAAGTGCTCCTAAGTGATTTATCTTGGATGCTTGGTATGACACAAGGTCCTGCTAATGTTACTGAATGCAGAGATCGTAACTCTGTGAGACAGTGACACTATCACTCATATCAGCTGCACATCTATGAAATAACATCCCAAATGGTGCAGTAATTCAGCCAACCTCCTACCTTTCATGAAGACCCCATGGGACAAATTATAAGACTGAATATTTTCCCAACTGTTACATATCTTTTGAAATGTAAAAAAAAGCAACAGAAATTCTTGTATCAAATACAGCTGGCTTTTCATGCTCTACTGACAGTAGTTTTTGGCCTCCACTACTCCACTACTCTACAGAGCTAAAGGACAGCCAGCTTTCCTAAGTCTTTCCAGAAATCAAGATGTTCAGAACTAATAAAGTCATCTCTAGCTATTGAAACTATATCTAGTACAGAAAAATGCTGAAACATTTCACCTTATCAGGATACTGGTTCTACCCCTGCATGCACAGCAACAGCAGACAAAATTTCAAGAGGAAGAAGTCAGAATCCTTCCAGTCCTGCACTCCCAGGCTGTGTGATCCCACAGCCCCCACAGCCCATGAGACACAGCCAATGGCTTACCTGTGTGAGTTCTTACATGTGTTTTCAACTGATTGCACTGGGTGAAGGCCTTCCCACAGAGCTGGCACACGTAGGGCTTCACCCCTTTGTGTATCCTCATGTGCCGACGGAGGCTGCTGGCTTCGGAGAACACCTTCCCACAGGTGTTGCACACTGGCTTGGCTTTGGAGAACTTCTGGTCCAGCTCCTCCCCTGAGCTCTCCAGCTGGTAAGTGCCCTTGTCACTGGCTATGTTGGACATGCAGTGCTCCTTCAGGGCACAGCTCTGCTGAGGCTTTCCCCGTTTCTGTTTGGCTGCCATGGTCTGGGCCAGGATATCTTGCGCCGCCAGCGTTTCGCTCGCCACCACCGCTGCCAGCTGCAGCTCCGAGTTATCGCCACCCTGGGCTGCCTGCTCTGTTATGTGGGTGGCCAGCTTATTTGCATCTAAAAACATCTCAAAGGACGTGTTCTCAGCCACCTCGTTCTGATATTGTAGGGATTTATTCTCTGTGCTTTTGGGGGGGCTGAAATTCTTCTTTCGCTTTTTGGGTTGAGGAGATCTCTTTTCTAAAGCTGCTTTCTTTGCCTGTGGTTGAACCAGCTCTGCAGCAGCAGCATCTTCCTTCTCCTCCCGATTATTGTAATCTCGGAGAGTCAGGAGGCAGGTCTGCTGATTCACTTCAACATTCCCAGTGATACTGGATGTCTCTGTGGAAGAGGGATTAGCAATAAAAGCAAAGTCCTCCATCTTGATCTTGCATTTCGTGACCACTTCTTCTACTTTGAGATAGTCGGCAGCCTGGTGAATCTCTTTAACATTCCAGCTGCAAGGAAACAAGACTTGTGTGAAACACTCTGGACAAAGCAAACATTTGTTCTGCACCAACTGTATCACAAATGGACACAGAGCTGCACAAGAGTTACGCTGTCAGAAAATGTAACTTTGAGAACACACAGCAACATTTATTTTCTTGGTGCTGTATTGCCACAAAGCTATCAAATGTCAATTATTCCTGAACTGCAGGTCCATGTCTAGTGGGGTCTGCAGACCCTCAAACTGGGGATTTTATTTTAGTTATATGACTGTGCTGGTTTTATATCATATAGGTGTCACCTATAGCCAAACAGTTCTCTCTGGGCAAGAATGGTATTTTCACCTTCCTTCTCCTTCAGAGATCCACCTGCTCAGAAAATCCAGAAACTCTCCTGCTGCAGTCCCAGATGGACATCAAGAACTCTGACCAGTTCTGCTCATATGTAATTGGCAAAGCACCAATCACTAACTTCAGCTCTGCTGCTGTTAACGCCTGTAGCTAATTAAAAAAAACACCATGAATCTGTGCACTTAAATTATTGAGTATGAGATTTCACACTTCAGTAAAAAAAAAAACAGTGTTTAAGCCTGCATTTGACATCAGACATTGAGAAAGAAGTAAAAATCCTGGATTTGGTATTTCTAAGTAGCCAACCTCCCTCATGAGAGATAAATCTCTTTTGCTGAGAAAAAGGCACTGCAAAGAAAAAAGCATCCTCACTGTACGTGAAACAGCACAACAGGCACAAAACCAATGCAGTAATGAGGGGAAACTTTTTCTGTGACTCCATCTGGGCAATATAATATAAAATTTTAAGTAACAGATCATGCAAATTCTAACAAATGCGAATTTTAAAATTGTGCCTATCCTCATCCATCCCTCAGGCTTAAGTTCTCTACCACATTCACAGTTCCTGTGTGTTTTTGAAAAGAAGGACCACTGTAATTCACCCCCAGACACACACTTATCCTTCCCTCTTCTGGTAATCATGCAGGATGTTTAATCTCCCCCAAAGCATACTGAAACAGCAGGAGACTGAAACTATCAGTCAGTGAAATATCAGACAACACACCTTTATTTTGGCACTCACATGTCATGGGGTATTTTAAAGCATACAAACAGGTGAACTTCAAGTTGTTAATATTCATCACATCCACTGCTACATGTTTCTTCAGACCTGATTACAAAAAATGCAGTTCTGCCTTACCACAAAGTTTATTTCCCTATTCCTATTTAATAGTATGTTACCTGTCGAGGTTTAAGTTTCCTGTATAAATAAATTCCAGGAGCTTTTGGAATCCATCAGCTTTCACTTGAGACTGATCCAGGACAACGTTGTTGTCAGATGTGTCTCTGTAAAAGGCCCCGAAATACTCGCTGAAGGAGGCGAGCACATTCCTGTGTGCTTTGAACTGGAATTCCCCGATGACCACGGTGCAGTCGCAGAGGAATCCGGCCTCTCGCTGCTTGTTCAGCCTCTCCAGCAGGTGCTCACAGTGATGAGAATACTGCATTTTGAGAAGGCGCTGCAGACACTTTCTGATCTGCGAAAGCAAAAAAAGAAATTTAAAAAATTAAAAAAAAAAATTAAAAAAATTTTATATGCAAGATTTCACTTTTTTTTTTTTTTTACCCCGTAACGCAGCGATCACACAGCAGTCAGTGTCCGGAGCCGCCCGGGCTCGCTCGGGACCTCGGCAGCAGCAAGGGACAGCGAGATGATGGCTGCTGCTGGAGCCGGGGCGCTGCGCCTGCAGCGGCGGAGCGCGGGGGCGCGGGCAGAGCCCGTGTGCTCCCGGCCCCCCCGGGATTAGCCCGGCTAAACCCGCCGCTTGTCACCCGTGTCACCCCGGGGAGCGGCCCGAGGCTCGGACCGGCCGGCGCTCAGCCCGCGGGGCGGCTGCTCCCGGCCAGCGCCACCGGGGCCCCGGAGCGCTCCCCGTTCGGTGCCGGCGCGGCCGCCGGGTCTGAGCGGCCTCGGCAGCGAACGGGGCGCGGGACCCGCAACCCCGCGGCGCCCCCGGCCCGGCCCCGCCGCCGGACGGGACGGAGCCCGCAGCGCCCTCCCCGCTTCGCTCGGCCCGGTTCGGCCCCGCCGCCCCCGCTTCCCCCCGGCCCCACCCGACCCGGCCCGGTCCGGTCCGGCCCGAGCGCCGCGGCCCCCGCGCACCTGCGGAGGGGAGAGAGGGCTGAGCGCTGCGCTCAGGCCGCCATGTCCCGGTGACGCCGCCGCCGCTTCCGGGACGCGAGTTCCGGCCTCCGCGCCGGGGCGGCTGGAGAAATTGAGGAATAAAACGGGTTAAGTATTCCTGCCGGGAGGCGCTGAGGCGTTTAGTAAAATAACTCTGGCAAGGACATTGAGAAGCGGAGAGCACTGCTGCGGTCCGCCGGAAGGAAAAAAGGGAAAAAAGGAGCCAACTTGGCTGGTGTTTCCGCCCGGTTTCGAACCGGGGACCTTTCGCGTGTTAGGCGAACGTGATAACCACTACACTACGGAAACGCCGTTGGTGAGGGGCCCGTCAGTTACATTGGTAATGTCATCGTGCCCCGCCCATCCTGCTGTCCCACCCTGCCTGTCCCCACTGTCCCGTTCTGTCCCTACTGTCCCGTTCTGCCTGTCCCCACTGTCCCGTTCTGCCTGTCCCCGCTGTCCCGTTCTGTCCCCACTGCCCCGTTCTGTCCCCACTGTCCCGTTCTGCCCGTCCCCGCTGTCCCGTTCTGTCCCCGCTGTCCCACCCTGCCTGTCCCCGCTGTCCCATTCTGTCCCCACTGCCCCGTTCTGTCTCCGCTGTCCCGTTCTGCCTGTCCCCGCTGTCCCGTTCTGTCCCCACTGCCCCGTTCTGTCCCCACTGTCCCGTTCTGCCCGTCCCCGCTGTCCCGTTCTGTCCCCGCTGTCCCGTTCTGCCTGTCCCCGCTGTCCCATTCTGTCCCCACTGCCCCGTTCTGTCTCCGCTGTCCCGTTCTGCCCGTCCCCGCTGTCCCGTTCTGTCCCCGCTGTCCCGTTCTGTCCCCGCTGTCCCGTTCTGCCTGTCCCCACTGTCCCACCCTGTCTGTCCCCGCTGTCCCGTTCTGTCTGTCCCCACTGTCCTCTCCTACCCCGCACCGCACCTGCCCCCACGGACCCCACCAAACGCCCCCGGGACCCGCAGCGTCCCCCTGCCTCCTGTCCCCCCGCAGCGCCTGCAGGTCACCCCCAGTGCGGGTCTCTCCAGGTGTGCCATCCACAGCTGGCACTCTCCTACACCAGGAGTCAGTAGGAGCCAGAAACCTCAAGGAGAAGGGGAATGTTTGGCATTGCTGGCAGGGCAGGGCTGTGATGAACCAGCGGACGGGAGAGCTGGGAGCTGGGCACGGAGCGTGCGACACCAGGCAGCGCTGCTCCGCAGGCCTCTGGATCTGGAGAACGGGGAAATGACTAATCCTCCTGGATTTTCTAGTGCACCAGGAACTGAAACAACAGATCTTGGGAGTAGCAACAGAAGGGAATGTGGTTTTGTCACTTTTTGCAGAGGGAAACATGAGCCAAGCTCCAGCTGGTGGAAAGATACACCCTTATAACCTTCTCCAAGGAGCTGAAGTTGCCTGGATCGTGAACAGGTCAAATGCATTCCCCATATTTTTTTTCAAACAAACACATAGTTGAAGTGTTCACAATCCCAATGTCCCTTACCTGGGACACCTCCAATATACTTTGACCAAAGATGCTGGTGAGATGCTGGTGTTGCCATGGAGACTGGGGTGGAAAAGTGCTTGTCCGATACCACTGTATTTTGATTCCTGTACTTATCCAGAAAAGCATGGGATTATCACGTCCTGGGGAAATGGGAGGCTGTGGGGAAGAAGTGGCAGAGCTCTCCCCTGAGCAGGCTGCTGTGCCAGCTCTGTGTGTCAGTCCAGGCTGTGCTCCTACTGTCTCCAGGTCTCAGCACAGGCTGTGTGACAGACTCCAGTCACGCTGTCACCCACAGTGACAATCAGTGACACCAATCCCTGCAGGCTGCTGCTTTCCCCCTGCTATTTTCCAGTTTGACCTGGACAGCTGTGAGCTCACAGATCATGTAACATGGGTTCTGCAAGTGGCATTTCACAAGTCACAGGAGCTGAGGAACTGCTTGTACAAGGCATTAAAGAAAAATGATGTTATGTGTGCTTCAGGCTTAAGGAAAAGATGACTAAGAATTCCAGCAATGTGGAAAAAACTTTCCACCTTCCATTACATGGTTCAGAATCAAGGGTTTAACTGTCCTGAAAGCCTCTTTCACCCTCCCAATTTGGCACAGAATTGGCAGGGATTGGCAAATTCTGCTCCAAATCTATCATGAATGAATCATCATTGTGTTGGCATAAGAACTTCCACTCCAGTCCTTTCTTGTATTTTCTGGCGGCCTCTCCCCTGGAATTCAGCTGAATACATCATCCCAGGTGTTGAAGTGAAAGTCAGAGCTCCTCCTAAGAAGATTTCAGTTTGGACAGAAGGATCCTTGCTTCCCTCCAGTCGGAAACTTCCAGTCCATGCAGATTACTGAGACAGAGTACAGGGAGGCTGAGCCTAACACAGAGCACAGAAAATGTTTCTAAAATAGATGTATTTTTATAACAGATTTTTCTTAACACTTCCTGGAAAAGAGCCCAAGATTACAGCTACCTGAAAGCAAGCAGAGAGAAGCCTGTGTCCATAGCACACCAGTAAAAAATACATTTAGTACAATTTATTCCTTCATAGTCTGTGAATACATCCTTCTGAATAGATACAAAATACTTTTATAAGAGTCTCTTTACCAGACCAATGCTGCACAGCATACGTACAACTGAAGTTGGGAACACCAAGAGCTCTACACTATTGTTTCACACTCCTTTGCACTTGCAAAACGGCTTGCTTTTCCATAGAAATTTCAGGGTGGAAAAGCAAACACACAAAAGCCTCTCTGAGGAACATGAGGCAGCAGAGGGGTCCGAGGTGAATGCTCCAGGGAGCACCGCAGGGAGCATCCGCCCTGCACAAAGAGAGGTCACGGCAGAGATGAATAAAAACCATCACCCAGCACAGCATGGGAGGGGGAGGAGGGGAGCGGTGGGGTTGGCACAGCCCTGCTTTGGGGGAATGGTGAGAGAGGAATGGCCTGGGATTCTCATTCAGGGATCCTCAAGTGGGACCTGAACGCAGGCTCAAGTCTCTAAATTCAGCTCACAAGCACGAGATCCCCAAATCCCAGGAACCAGTCTCCAAATCCTGATACCAGCCCCCAAATCCTGGCACCAGCTCCTAAATCCCAGGCACCAGCCCCCAAATCCTGGTAGCCACCCCCAAACCGCAAGCACCGATATCCAAACCCCAGGCAGCAGTCCCCAAATCCCACTGCAAGCCCCCGGCCCCGGTCCTGTCCCAGCCTCAGGCCGCATCCCCCGGATCCCGAGCCGCGGCCGCGGGGCAGGGAACGCGCGGGGCGGGGACGCGCGGGGCGGGGACGCGCGGGGCAGGGGACGCGCGGGGCCGGGAACGCGCGGGGCCGGGAACGCGCGGGGCAGGGGACGCGCGGGGCCGGGAACGCGCGGGGCAGGGGACGCGCGGGGCCGGGAACGCGCGGGGCAGGGGACGCGCGGGGCGGGGACGCTCGGGGGGAGAACGCGCGCTCCCGTCCAGGCGCGCTCCCGCGAGCACGCGGCGCATTCCAAAGTCCCGCCGCCCGCCGCGCCCCGCCCCGTCATCCCGCCACAGCCAATGGCAGCGGAGGAGGGCGCCCCTGTAACCAATGGGAGCGCGGGGGGCGTGGCCGCGGGGTATAAGAGGCGGAGCGCGGCGCATTACGGCCTGTGCTGGGGTGTGCAGGCCCTGTGGCCAACTAACCCTAATGGCGGCTGCGCCCCTCACGCTCGCCCGCTGTTTTACTCGCTGACTTTCAGCGGGCCAAGGGAGCGGCCATGGGAAAGGGGGGGGAGGGGGAAAAGAGTTCCGGCCTCAAAAAAAGCCAGCGAGGGGGATCCACACCCCGGCCCACCCTGGGGTCCCTGTCCCTCCTCCGTAACAGGGGATGGTCCCGCCTTCGCCCCTCGTAGAGGCCGCGGTCGGCAGGCTCAGCGCCGCTACCGCCGCGAAGAGTTCGTCTCTGTCAGCCTCGGCGGAGGCCGGGACCAAAGGGCCGGCCCGCCCACCCTGGGCAGCCGGGGGACCCCAGCAGAGCAAAACGGGCGCGGCGCCGCCGGGCGCTGAGCAGCCGCGGCTCCCTGAAACGTGGAGTGCGCGGTGGGCGCCGCCCCGACACCCCCACACCCCCTCAGCCCCGCCGGCAGCGCCCGGGCCCCGCGCTCGGGGGGTCCGGGCGGCCCCCGGCCCTGCTGGGCCCGCCGGGGACCCCGAACGGAGCCCCCGGAACGCCGGTCCCCGCCGGGATTTGTCGTGTGCTCCCCTCGGAGGGCGGGCGCTGGGAGGGGAGCGCACACCGCCCCCCGGTCTAACCTAGGAGAGCCCTGAGCTGATGGGAGCTCAGAAATGCCGAATTTTACTCATCGGGTTCAAGAAATGTTGAGTTTTACTCATCGAATTTGGAGGCAAGGAGCTGAATTTGTGAAAACGTGAGAGACAGCGCAGGGAGCTGTGAACAAATACTTCGCTGCAGTGTGGAGCAAGGATAGCGAGGGCAAGGTGTTGTGGCTTGTCTTCCTTCAGCAATTCCTCTCCCTGTGCTCAGGCTTTGGCACTGCCATGAAGAAAAACTGCAATGTGTGCCAGGGGCACAGCACCAAACCTGCCTGTTTTGTGCCAGGGTAGGACACCAAACCTGCCTGCTTTGTGCCAGGGTACAACACCAAACCTGCCTGTTTTGTGCCAGGGTACAACACCAAACCTGCCTGCTTTGTGCCAGGGTAGGACACCAAACCTGCCTGTTTTGTGCCAGGGTACAACACCAAACCTGCCTGCTTTGTGCCAGGGTAGGACACCAAACCTGCCTGCTTTGTGCCAGGGTACAACACCAAACCTGCCTGCTTTGTGCCAGGGTAGGGCACCAAACCTGCCTGTTTTGTGCCAGGGTACAACACCAAACCTGCCTGCTTTGTGCCAGGGTACAACACCAAACCTGCCTGCAGCGTGCTGAGCCCCAGCGCTGTCTGCCTGAAGGAGGAACACCAAGGCCCATCCAGTGCCATCACCACCACAGGAATTGGCTGCTCAGTTACCTCTGCTGTTAGTTCTGACCATAACTAAACCTTTTTGGTATTTCTGTATCTGTATTCTGTATCTGTATTCTGTATTTGTATTTCTGTACTTGCCATCAACCACTTACAGGTTCACCGGATCTGTGGGCATACATGTGGGATGCAGACGTAGCCTTACAAACTGAGCTTGGGCATCATCAGTGCTCATTTACCAATGCATCATTAATATCCTGAGCGTTTGACCAGTGCCATCTTGTGGCCTTCTGTTTTTTTCTTTGCACAGAGGATGGAAGTGAACTTGGGCACTTAATTTTTTGATTCTGTTTGAAAGAAACCTTCTGTGGCCAGAATAAACAAACAGGAGATGCCGACCCCACACACTTGAAAACATGTAGGGCCTTTCTGGTATTGGAATCTGAATTTGCTTAATAAACCTGATCCAGCTAAAACTGGTGCTGGCTCTGTTGATGGTAATGTTCTTTCTTAGTTCAAACAATTATGTTTTCACTGTTTTATCTTGTTTCCAAGCAACAGTTTCACTTAGCATAAAATACTTCATTTCAGACTCTCAACTATACATGCACAGCCAAGATATTTCATGTGCTTAGGACACTGTTTTTCAAATGAAACTCTACTTGACTTACAACTCTCTGAAAAAACGTCTTCTAAGTATACCTGGTTTGGTGGCATTTAAAATGATTTTTATATCTGTCCCTTCTGAAAGGGGTGATAAGCTGAAACTGCCAAGCTTCTGTAGTCATAAAAGAGTACGTGCTCTTCAGATCCGTGTGTCAGAGAGAAAATGCTGAGGAACTCAGAACGTGGTCTACATTTGCTTCTATTTATTTTTGGAAAGAAGGAAAACTGCAACATGACATTGTTGCAGAGGACAACGACTGGGGCTGTAGGTGCAGCTTGCTACTGTTTCTGAGCAGCCTCGCACAGCCCCAGTGAAACAGGCCAAAAAACGTGCTAATGTGGCTTTTTAGGAATGCAAACAGAAACTCTCAGCTCTTTCACTCCTCAAGTGTTTAAAACCATTTGCAAGTGTGTCAAAGGAATTGTATTCAATGTTTCTCCTTAGAGCAGACAGGAGAAAAGTCACCCGGCAGCCAAGTAATTACCTGCCCCGGCGGCAGCTCCATTTGTATCATCTGGCACTAAGTCAATTTCCCTCCCCCAAGATGTAAATGCTCATCTTAATATCTCCAGATTTGTTTAATTTCAAAATCCTTTTAAAATCGGTTGATGTTTGGGAGAGGAGGAGCTCTTTTGCTCAGTAAAGTTATGGAAGGGCTTTACTGAGGTTCACACCTTGCTTTGCTGCCATTCTGATAGTTTAGGGTTTGGGGTTGCACATTTTGGGTGACTTGTGGAGTGCCAGAGGCTCAGGAGTTAGCACCGAGTGGTCAGGAGGTTCTGGAGCAGATGTTTAGGCTGAGCTTTGAAGGACAGCTGGCTCAGGTCTGCATTGTTGCTGTTCGAGGGCAGTCCCAC
Organism: Poecile atricapillus; assembly: GCF_030490865.1. Classification (NCBI taxonomy): domain Eukaryota; kingdom Metazoa; phylum Chordata; class Aves; order Passeriformes; family Paridae; genus Poecile; species Poecile atricapillus. The sequence continues at coordinate 23,353,502 of NC_081256.1, forward strand.
GACATTTGCTGCATCAGGCTGGGTACAGGGACAGTGCTCTGGCCAAAGGGGACCCAGCCCTGTGTGTTCTCCCAGCAGGATGAAGTGGCCTCGCTGCACTCCTGTGTGCCTGGGGTTACCTTCCTTTTGCACCGTCATCTTCTGGTGTGCTGTTTCTGAACACCCCAGAGCTTTCTGTCCCTGTGGGAAAACTGATCCTCTTCTGTGGAGAACCTTGGGATGAAATCCTTTAGGGGATCCCATAGAACTGGTGGGATAGCAGGAGGAATAGCATTGCAGTGCTTGTGCAAACAGCTCTGAGGGTGTTTTGGGAGCTGACAGACCTGGATCCCCCGAGGGGACGGACACACCTCCCCCATCACCGCATTTCCAAGCGCTCACATCTCGGGATCTCAGCCGGGTTGGTTCCAGCTGCGGTGCTGTGTGACAGGCACGGTCCTGAGCTGTGCTCCACTCCTGGCTCTACCCTGACCTCTGCTTTCAGTCACCTCTCAATGTCCTTGTCCTTTTTCACTCCCCTACATGAAAGCAGCAGGTTTTTATCCTACACTGCTTTCATTAGTCTGTTCCCAGTGTAGGTTTTATCTTTCTTGCATGAGTTTAAACACAATCATGGTTGTTTGGGTCGGATGCGATGTGTCAGTGCACAACAAACAAACCAAGATTTAAATCAGTGCAAGAGGTTTGTAAAGATGGGCAAGTACAGATTCACATGTTAGTGTGACTTGGTGTGCAAACTTAAAGTACACTTTGCTGTGTATTTGAAATGAGCAACAGAAAAGCTGGAGTTTTTGTACTTACAGAGAATTCTGCTAAACACTTCCCAAAGTTGTTGTCAGAGGTGACAGCACACACACAGAGTTTGTAAGAACAGCACAAGCAGAGTTAACGTTGTACTGAGATATTGAGTCTAACAAAACAGTTCAAGTTGACCTTGCTTATGGGGCAACAAAAAGTGTCTTAAGGAAAAATAATAATTATCAAAGAGTAAAGAATGGTTTAATTCAAAGGCTGTTTAACCTCCGACAGGTCTGGCAAACATTAATAGAACCCTTCCCTCATTCTGTTTGTAGATTGCCTGAACAAGGGGTACCTTCAAAATGTGGTTGGATGTGGTATCTAAGGATATTTATCAGGAAAAGGAATGGAAGAAGCATATGTCTCAATTATTTATACATAAGTAATTTAATTGTAAAGTGAAGACATGCAATCAAATCTTTGTAAATGCTAAAAACCGTGGACAAAAGATTGTATAAGAATATAATAACTTTCTGTGCTTTTCTTTGCTCAGTTCTCTGCATTCAGCTCAACACTCCCAAGCTGGAAATTTGTTTTATCTGAAAGAAGTTTGGAAAAACCAACCCCAGGAAGTGCTAAACCTCTGGCACAAGAGCGTGGGAGATCCACTCTGGCTCCTGGTCCTGTGCTGGGTGACTCTGCCCTGCCTGTGGCTCAGGTCAGGTCCATTTTCCAGCCAGAGCTCTGCATTGCATGGCTGCAGACTTTTGCCTCCTGCATTTATGGTTTTCAGGCTGCATGATTGTAACCTGGGCCTAATAGTATTTTAAAATTAAGATTTATTAGTTCATTTTTAAAAATTTGTGTGTACTCAACTTTAGCTGCAGTTCTGGGTGAAGCCTTCCAAACCCTCAGATCCATATAAAATGAAGTCATCAAAGTTTGGCTTCGTGTTTTCTTCCCAGCTGGATCAGACATAAAAAACACAGTGGCTTAGGAGTAGAAGGGACATTTTTCTACCTCTCTTTGGTCACTTGAGTTTTGTATTTCAAATATCTCAGTAGGAAGAGCTGATCCTCTGTGCCTGCTGAAGCCTTTGTTCCGCAGGTCTTATCTGTGCTGTTATCTCTTGCTGTTGATCCTATTTTTCCAACGGTAGATGGCAACAGCCATTCATTTGTAAAACACTGGAGTGGAACTCGGTGCATTACACAGTTTAATGTGCAAAGAGGGGAATTTAAGTGAAACTATGTGGGGTTTTTTTTGGTGTTTCCCCCCCCCCCCCTTTTTTTTAAAAAAAAAATGTACACATAAACTGCTATTAAATGGAAACAATTTAAATAAATTCTTGTTATGGAATCCAATTCAAAGCAAAATTTTTAAAAATGCTATTTAAGCCTCACAAGAAGGCACTAAAATGAATTGTCATCCCTATGTAACAAGTATTTAAAAATGCATTTTTCAATGTAAATTCTAGATAAATGGAACTGATTAAGAAATGTTGATTAACACTAGATTTTTATTCCGTTTCAAGTTTGCTCAAAACACTACTAATTTGCAGTTTATGTTTGGTTGAGAAAATAATTAAAACATATCTGCACAAAATAAAGAATTTTATTTCCTGTCTATCCTGTTTAGGATTCACCTCGGCAAAGTATTTTGACAATTTGACCCCAATTGAAAACGTTGTCAGAGATCAGCATTTGCAGATATTAAATTTTACTTTTGCCTCTAAAAATGCTTTGTATGATTTGAAACTAGCTGTGCAAACGTCAGGCTTTCCAGTGCACAGCAGTGTGTTGTAGGATAAATTACTTTCCATATTTCTCATTTATTTAAATAAATTTCCTGCTTGCTTTTGTGGAATATACACTTTGTTTCCCAAAAAGCAAACGTGGGAGTTGTGTGAGTGAGGAAGGTAATCATCTATAACAAAGTTATAAACAAGTCACAAGACTTTTGGGAATTTTACAGCTGAAAACTGAAGTTCTCATGCATTATCATAGCGTTCTGGTTTGCCATGATAACGAGTTTAAAGGCTGGAATTTCTCTGTTTTTATTGAAAAGATAATCAGACTTTTGTTCATTAATGATGGGATATTGGCAGCTCTGATAATTTCATAGGCAACATTTTAGTGTGGCAATTAGTATTTTAATCAGTTTTTTCCTTATTACTGTATTTGGTATTATCTGAATGTTACAGTTGGGCGCTTCACTGCGCTCCGTGGGGGACAAAACAAGGCAGAAAGGATGAAAAGTGACTGAAATGAAGTGCTGAGGGGGGTTTGGTCCCAGGACTGACTCCAGATGTGCCTGGATCCGTCCCGTGTAGCTCGGTGGGAAGGATCCCACCGCCCTTTGGAGGATGAGGATGGGAAACGCTGAGCATCGCTCTCCTGCTCTCCCCCTGCCCCGGCCAAGAGAACCATCCAGCCTTATTGTTCCCGGACAGCCCTGGCAGAAAACTGTCCTCTAGCTCACAAACTTCCAGCATCAGCAGCATTTACCCAAATCACCGTGCTTCAACTTTTCCTCGCCGCTTCTGAGCCTCCTAAAGAGCAGAATTCCATCACTTCTTTCATCACTCTAATATTCCTTTAAACAACTGTATCATGGGATCTATTGTACTTAGCTGTAGTATTTCTACTGTACAGCCCATGTTTTTCATCACAGGAAGCAGCTTGAACTGCTTATAACACATGGAGTAGATATTTGTCTTGTTTTAGAACAGCTTTATATCGTTCAGCTGGCTTTACAGCCTCTTCTGTGTCTAAAGATAAGTACGTTTAAGGATAATCCTGAAGTTTTTATCTTCTGCATCGCCAGCCCACGCTTTCGTTACCGTTCTGTATTGCACTGCTCCAGGCAGCTTTGAACAGCCTTAGCTTGACAATTAAGGGAGTGAACTGGCAAAACTGTTAATTTCTCCCCCTTTCCTTTCACTCTTATCTCGTATTCTCTAAGGTACACGTCTTTATCTACATGTTTCCAAGAAGGTGTTCAATTAATAACTCAGACAAGTCAGAGCTGATAGGATCTTTTCATGTATTAATTTAACTCTTCCTTTCAAACGGAGTGCCAGAAAAATCACTGTTTTCATGTTTTCTCTATTTATTCTGGCTGGATTTTTTAATTGAAGTTGCATGCTGTAGTCCTTTGATTCTGCTCCCAAGAAATTATCAGGGATTATAGTAGTGGCCTTACAGGTAACAGGGGGTTCTCACTGATGTTTTGAATAGTGGCTTTCTTCCCTGTTAACGTTGATTTTAAATTGTTTTTATTTACAGCAAAAAGATAGACCCACACACTTAGCCAGGCAGAATATAGAAGTATTAGGTGGTTTGTTATTCAGTTTGTTGTGTTTGGGTGTTTTCTCTGATAGTAAGAATGCAACTCAGCTCATGAGTAAAACAAAATTTCAGTGGACAATCACAAGACTTGTCCAAAGGCAGAGGTTTATTGGTGTGTATATGTGAATGATTTTGCACTTACAGAGAATGATGTTTAAAACTCCCCATTCTTTCATCAGATATGAAGGACAATATGTTCAGTTTCCACCTGTGTTGGTCTTGCAGCAGGTTTTAACTTGCAATAAGAGCTAAGTTGATTTGATATTAGGAAAATAAATCCTTTTGGTTCTTATCTACAGTTTAAATTGTAAGTCCTGAGAAGAAACTCTTGTCCTGTGAGCTGTGAGATGCAGAAAAACCACAGTCCCTGGTGGCTAGAACTGGAGATGAGGATGTCCCATACCACAGAGCAGCAGGTTCTTTAGTGAACAAGAAATGTATAAATATCCCTGAGAAAACAGGTAACCAATTCACCAAAACATGATGTTCTATACTGAGAAAAATCTTTAAAACCCCTCTCAGGGAGCCTTTTTTGTTTTGTTTTGTTTTTTTTTTTTAATTGGAAGTGAAGATAATGATTCTTTACTGGTGTTTTTAACATCAAAATATTATTTATAAAGTATTTTATAGTTTTCTATCCCTATGACTTATAAGTCCATGTTCTAACTGCTTTCAGAGAGAGCAGCCACCATGAATTTGAAACTAAATAGATGGCAAATTCTGAAAAATGACAGTATACTCTCCTGATTTTCCTTATGAAATCACAGAAACCTTTCAGTGAACAATTTCCCAGAAAAAAATGTATAGAATCTATAAGTAGTATTAGGCAGTACAAAAATTGTCATGCAATACAGAAAAAAAAAATAACCTTTAATAAGCTTTTCGATAACATTCATTTTTCTACCAAGTTGATTTTTCATTCTCCAATCATGTTGGCTTTCCATAAGGATTTTTTTCCTCAGAAAAAACATTTTTAATGTAGCAAAATTACACCACCAGGACAAAAAGCTGGTTTATACCCAGTGAGGATCATAAACACAAATTGCTGGCTTTGTGATTAGTCCAGTGGTTTAGTTGTCAATCGATTTCATGGAAATCTTGTGAGTAGAAAGTTCAAGCTTAAAAGGCTCAGGGATACAGCAGATCTGGAATATTTCCAGCATTTTGCTTCTATTTCCAGGTTTATCTTGGTAGTACCACCAAAGCAGGTGACACATGAAGCCACAGGTGACACAGGAAGCCGTAGGTGACTTACTGGCTTGGCAATGTTACACTTTAAAATTCAGCTTAGTCTTGTAATAAAGCCTGTTCACATCATGTTTTAAGTGTGTTTCTCAACAGCAAGTTCTGGCCAACTGTTTCAGATAGTTCAGGATTTTTCAGCTTAAAATAAAAAAAGGAACAACATTTAAAAAGGTGGAAGTCTATCAAAGCCAAGCCCTGCAACATTTTATTTTCCTTTTTTAAATAAAGTATATATGGACTGACAGTGTTCCTTAAAGGAATGCTTCAAGGACTAAATGAGAACACTTCCATAGGGTGCAGCCATCAATCAGCAGAGGGATGTTCTTGTACACCAAGTGCAACCCAGCAGAGCTTTCCAGTGACCTTAAAGCATTGGCCAACACAGGAGCTGCTCCAGTAATTACAGATTACATTAAGTAGCCAGTAAAAGCCAACAGCCAACTACCAGGCAAACCTTTTATACATTATTAAAATCATATCCTTCCCAGAAGATTCAAACTAATAAAATTGAACTTGATAATGCAACCAGTAAAAAGCAGGTTAAAAAAAAAAAATATATAATTCTGCTTTGTTGATAACGTCTCAAGAAATCCTATGTTTTATATAGTGCCTAATATATGTAAGTGTGGAAATAATCCCTCAGGTATATTAACAGTTTCAGTTGCACATTCCCTGAGACTGCCTTGAATTTTTTATAATTACATTTTATTAAGAAATAATTGTTATATATCAAGTGTGACTTGCACTTAGATTAAAGGCTGTGGTTACATAATATTTCAGCAGTAAAAATATTGAAAAATTTTAGAAGTATGAAATTGGAAGGATTTTTCTCATGTATCAAGAAGCTAGTTTGCCTTCCTGAGCAACTGCCTGGGACAGTTTGTTACAGGCCCTGAAAAATCAGAAATATTAGAGGTTTGACATCAAAAAAGGAAGAGAGAAGAAACACTTTGTAGGTAAAGAGACCAATATTTCCTGCTAACATTTTTAATAAATCACTTATGAGTGTATATTTTCTATGGAGTCCTTAAAGGAGTCCAGGTGTGCCTGACTCTCAGACCAAAAGTTTCTGAAAACTTGGTATTTTGAGGGATTGACTGAATAAGAAATTTTCTTCTTGTTGGCCAAGACAGTATATTTTATTATATAATAGAACCAGGGTCACCTGTTTGAGAATTGACACTACACAGCAGCTGCTTTTGTGAGGTTATTGGTCAGACTTTGATTTCATATGAGTCTTAAAATGTTAAAATAAGGTATATACTATTCCCTTATATCTTATACAAAGTCTAAGAGAAAGGTTAATATTGAAGAATATTCTATGACTGGATTAGTTTTCTGTTTCTGTGAACCTAAAGGATCTGAGACCCAGCTGTAAAACTGTCAGCAAACAAGTTGAGTGTGCACTGAACATCTAGAACACAGCTCAAGGCAGAATGTGGGCAGATTTTCTGTGTAATTAAAAACAAATATGGCTAAGATAAATCGGCTTCATCATCTATTTTACACAGAGAGCACTGTAGCTGCAACAATCTCACCCTTCAGTCATTAGCTGGCATGGTAGAACAAGATCCAGCCATGCCAAGTGAGGACCTACATGTTTACTCTTTCTTCGAGTCTCCTAAAATGATTAAAAATGTTTCAATTTTGTGCATTAGACCACAGCTATTACCTAAAGCAAGAAGTGCTGCCTGCTCTGTTCCTGGGGAAGGAAATACTGTTTCCAGCAGGAGTTAACTGTGAGTTTGTAATTCTTTATTTAAGCAGTTTGTTACTCCAGGTCTGGATATAGTCTTAGCTATGGCTTTTGAACAAAAATTGCCCCAATAAAGTCTATTTTTACTTTTTAAAGTCAGATTGCTTATTTCCAAACCGAAGTGTAAATTCCTATTTTTGTTAAAAAAAACAAACCCAGAGCAAATCCTCTCATTCCTGGCCTGATTCTTTGTTGTTCACTGTCTCAGAAAACTTGTCTGAAGCAGCAAATAGATCCAGGAGTAGCAGCACAGCAGACCAAAGTCAGCCCATGTGCAGGTCCAGTGCAGTCCTTGGAGCAGTGCCTGCTGAACCTGGGGCTGAATTTCTTCTCTATCTTCACTGTGTGAGTAGAGATTCTGTTTCACTTCTTCAGAGGTGCCCAAGAAAACTTTGTAATTGATGTTTTCCACTCATTTTCTTTCTCTGCTGGTTCTGTATTTTGGTAGAATCGTGTTTCCTCAACTTTCAGATGTGTGCTTGGACGCTGGAAAAACTCACTCTCATGCATAATGAAAGAGGAAAAGTTACAGAGGAGAAATTTCTTGGCTGGAGTCTCCATTCCTGCTCTGTATCTTGCTCTACAAGCTCCCACAGCAAGTGAGTGGTAGAGCCAAGAATAGAACACCACTTCTCTGACACCCAGTCCAGTGCCTTAACCCCTGCCTCCCGTGAGAAATTTTGTTTCACTTTTCTGTGCAGTGCAAAGATAAGATCATATTTTATTTTGGTGCCTAAATTGATCTCTAGGGTGAGTGAATAGAGTTGGGAAATAGCCAGAGAATAACACAATGTAAATAGTGAAATGTAAGGAGGTTATATATATAACACTACAGCCTCTCAGACTGCTGTGTGTCTAGATAGAATTAATTAAAAACTGTATGAAGCATTTGGGTTCTTTCAGGATTGTTTTGAGCACATGAGGACTTCTTTAGTGAGAAAACAGGATTTATTTTGCTCAGCTGGATTTTGTTTGAGAGCAGCCAGTGGAGAAGTTCTTTGCTCTGTAAGATGAAGTGCTTTTCCTCCCTGGTAGCACTTGCTTTGTTGGGATAACAGCAGCTGTTTTGTTGCCTGTTTGGGGATAGCAAAGGAAATTTGGGAGAAAAATGGAATTAGCATGGGTTGGTTAGTTTGCCCTCCAGAAAGAGTCTGAGTTGTGACAGATCAGGGAGGTGTCACTCTGCACTCAATTTCAGGCAAAGTAAGAGCTTCTCTTTCCCAGCCTTTCCCAAGACGTGAGCAAGAGGCAAGTGCTAAGTGCCAGAGGTGAAACCTGGATCCCACCTCTCTTTTAAAAGCATATGGGTTTGAAGAGCAAATATTTTGGAAAGTTTTTTCCCCAAAATCTCTTCATACACCATGAAGGGAAGAGAGATTGCTGTAAAAGGATAGAAAAGAGGTCACTGTAGCTTTCTGCCTGTGTTCTTTAGCCATGTTTATTGTTTTTATACAGGCATTTGCAATAAAAACTGCTGAAATGCATTAGAAAATGACCCTACATTATTCCAGGTACCTGGAATTGTGGGTGCACACACAAATTGCTGGGGACAAGATGAAGCGTGACCTTACAGCACCACTGGGACAGGGGCTTCCTTCTCCTCTGATGGCAGAATAACACATTTCCTTGCTCACTGGCTAGAAAGGATTGGGAACTTTTTGGCAGTGCTTTACACTTGGGAACTCTTTATTTCTCACCATTGAAACGTTTTGTGGGAACACGCCAGTTTCAGTGAAACTTCTGTAATAAAATGTTTCTTTTCAGGCTAGGATTTAGAGGGGGATGGGCTCTAACCCCGATCTGCTTCTCTGAGAAGAAGGATTTAACCCCCAAAGTCTTCACATTCCAAGAGAGTCTGAATTCTCAGTTATGATGATGTTAAGAGTGCTTTTTTATTTTTTTTATTTTTTTTTTCCCTGAGCTTCTGTAGAAACAAACAAAACCCCCAAACAACAAGCAAATCCCACTTCTGAGGTCATCTTGTTGTGATTGAGAGTGCTTCTGAAAGGATTTCTGGGATGGGAAAAATTATTTTCCTTCTCTTTCAACTTTGCACCTCACCACTCTGTCATGAACTTTGCATGTGAGATTTTGCTCTTGATGAATGAGCTCTCAGCCATAAAGGCTGCTGTGAACTAGGCTTAAGGACTTCCCTGAAAAATGAAAACCAAAAGGCTAAACCACAGTTACCTTAGGAAATGTGAAGAAAGAGAAAAATGAAATCTTCGCTCTCCTGCTTCTTCTGCAGGGTTTTGTCACTCATTTTTCACAGATTCTCCTGTGCAGAATTCGCTGCTCCTGCTCAAATATGAGAGGTGGATGGAGCATTGCTGTGTGATCAGGGAGGCTCTGCTGGGATCTCGAGGGACTGGCAGGGGATGGGATGGCTCTGCTGGAACTGATCAACATCAACACCAGCCCTGATGCTTCATCTGAAGGAAATCACAAATTGGCTCTTCACCTTCATGGGGCTTTTTTGGTTCCTGCAGTTAGGAGTGCCAGCTGCAGCGTGAAATAAATGTAAATTCCATCATTGTTCCTTCCGGAATCTGATACCTATTGTTATTTACTGCTTGCTGGATTGTGGCTATATATATATATATTGTCATTATCTGTGTGACAATTGAAAGAAAAGAGCTGAATTTTGACCTCAGATAAGTGTGGATGACCAGTGCTTATACTCTGCCTTCTTCCAGGCAGCAGATACCAGGAGGCTTCAGGAGTGTCAGAGTGCTCATATCTTTCCACAGAGTTGTATCAAAGTGAAAAGTTTAAATCTTACAAATCACTTCACATATGCTCATCCTTCTCTGGGGGGAAAAGATGGTCTGAGAGTTGTTTAGTGTGCTCTTATTATGGTGATGAGTGCAGAAAGAAAGAAACAAATGGGAATATTTTAGAAAAACTTGTAAAGAGATTTCTAAAAAGAATTACTCTGTAGTCGAGGTATAGTGACACTGCACTTGATGAGTTTTTAACATACATTGGGTTTAAGTGCCATGGACTCCTTTGGGGATTCCATATCTAGCAGAAAGTTCTGAGCTATCTGTACCCATGTCCTAAGCAGAAGGAGCAGCACATAACATACAAGGGAGTAATTCTGATCTGGTGAGGGAGGAGCTGAGCACCCTGGGCTGCTGCCAGCTGCAGGCACTGTCTGTGTGTGCCCTGTGTTGATAGAAGGTGTGGGTCGATGTGTGCTCTCATAAAAACCTCCACAAATTCCAACAGCAGTGCTCTGAGGATCCTTTCCTTCTTTGTGTCTCTCAGAAATCGCTTCCAAATCAACTCTGAATGTAGCTGAATAAAGCCTGGCACTGAATTCATGTTTTAATAGCAATGATTCCTACGCACAAAGTGATTTAAAAACACTTTCAAAGAGGACAAGCATGGTTTGTCTCAGCTAGTGTGGAAGTCTTAGAAAATTCCTAGTGAAGGATTGCACCAGAATGGAATATTTACTGGGTGCTGGAGGGCAAAGGAAGTAAAAACATTTAACAGCTTTTCTAAGTGATTCTTGTGTGTATCTCAAATTTGCTTCTGACAAATGGTTTTATTCACTATTAATTTTAATAAATTGAAAGCATTTTTCATTTCTAGGTGGTTTCTGCTCAGTCTTTGAACCTTGAGGCTGATTGTTTTAATTCCACAGGGTCTGGAGGATGGGGTTCTTTGTTTTGGTACAATAACCACACTATGACCAACCATCATTTTCTGTTCCTTGCTCTCTTAATTTCCATTTTTTATGTGACACTATTTGCATTTTAGCTCCAGCAGGCATCAAATAAGATGTTTAATTAAAAATGTTATTGGAGATCCAATTTAAGATCAAAGATCACATGCTATCAGAGATCCAGTTCTTTGATACCACAATAATAGGTACCTTAGAAGTTGTCAGATGGGTTAGATTAGATAGCCATTTATTTTAGCTTGTTTCCTTTTCCTTAGTACTCATTCCAGATACTATAACGTGCTAGAAGTTTTAAGAAGAAACAGTAATTTTTAAACCAAAAAGTAAAAAGCTCCCAGTTTAAACAAAACTGATCAAAAAATTATGGAAGTAGGAAATTGAGATCTTTAGAATATATAGGACCAAAAGCATAATAAACCTTGACTGAGAGCATAATCCTGAACACTAACAGAAGTCCGTTTGTTGTAACAAACATTTTGTCTAATTTAATCTTCAAATGTATTACTGCCAGAAAGAACAGAAGTTTCAGGCTTTAATGTGTTGGTTACTCTTGGACTTCAGCTTTAGCTACTGGTGCTGGTAGTGTGTCCCACTGAAAAGACCATTTAAATTATCCTTGTCATTGAAATCCGTGCATGTGTGTTATTTACGGATCATTCTTTAAAATGCTAAATAAGCTGTGTACTCAGACGGGAAGAAGAGATAAAATTAGGCTGTGTTGCCATCAGAGCACAACAGCAGTGTGTGAATCTGAGCTCCTTGCAGAGCTCCTGACACAAAACTCAAAGCAGAGGCGAGGTTGGTTCCTTGGCTGTACAGAGTGCCCGGGTCTCACAGGACATTAATCACCTCTGCAGAGATGCAAGAACCCTCCACTTCTAACACAGCCCACCGCACTTAATGGAGCTGGCAATGTGCTTTTACCTTTTGTTCTACTTCTGGATCACTTTGATTTTAGATTAAATAATCTTAATGTCTGTTTGGTGGAGAACGGCACCTTTTTTTTTTTTTTTTTATTCTTTCACATATATAAATTATTCTAACAGCTCTTCCGGCTCATAAATCATAACTAGGTTGGTTCTAATACATTTGAACTATCAGCCAGTATGTGCAGAATGTTATCAGTTTTCATGTGTTACAGATTGCGGAGGTGGAAAAGTGATTTTCGAATGGTGTTGAGCTACTGCAAAGATTTTCCATTTGCTTCTGAGCCATTGCCTTTGTGCCTCGGGGATTGGGTTGAAAGGGAGGGGCTATGACCTGCCAGGAGAGACTCCACAAAGCTTCCTTTGGTACCAATGGAATCCAAAAATGCCCAGAGAGCTGTGATTCCCCCAGACAGACAGACAGACAGACAGACGAGCAGAACTCCGGCTCCTGCTTCCCAACCCCCAAAAGACTTTAAACCACTTTCCACTTTTTTTTTTCTTACCCCCAAGTGGCTTTGGAAACGCGGCAGGAATGCAAATAAACGTGTAAGAGTCAGTCTAATCGGGCATCCAGTCCTCAGAACTTCATTACTCTTCGTTATCTGAAAAACTGCAAATAAGAAGGGAAACGCCAGCAGGGCAGAGATGCATTGTCACATTGCAGACTTGGTGTTAGGAGGGAGACTTGCGAATGCTAACAGCCTAACAACCAAAATTCGCTACTTGGGTTCAGCCTTGTGAATGGACACTGTTTTTAGAAATGAATTCAATTGAAAAAAATCCTTATTTTCCATGTAAATGGACAACTTGTTTAAATTCAGAGACAAAAAAAACCTGGGGTTAAGTGTAAGACCCACAATTCGATTTGCATGTTGAGTAATTCAGACTGTAATAGAAGCTTTGTCATGTTAAGGTTAGGTCTTTCCTGTGGCTGTTCAAGTGGGCTCTAAAGACTTTTTAACGTGTTGCAGGATATTAAGGGGGGAAGGCTTGACCTACATCCATTTTTTTTCAGACCCACTTCTGCAGGTTTCATCACACTCCCCGTGTCTCGCACGTGGGACATTGCTGAGGGCAGGATAGGTGCCCAATTGCCTACATACAATTTCATCAGGAAAGGTATATGATTTATTGCCCTGTAAAGGGTTTTGACATGAAGCCTGTGAAAAGCACTATATAAATGCCAATACAATATAAAACGTCACACAAATACTTTGCTCATTAATTCTGACCCTGTGCTTTTGTACTGGAGAGAAATGAGAGTGAAATATGAATGTGTTCCTTATGCTTTGAGGGGAAAAATGGGGCTGTGGATTTTATAAAGGCTGATGTGTTAACCTGCCTTTGTGGCTCCTTTAAAGACAAGCAGCAAGAAGGCCACTCCTGCCTGGAAGTTACACCATGAGTGAAAGCAAGTAAAGCCCTAAAAAAGGGCAGCCCCACATTTGTGATGACAGTCCTTGGTCATGACACAGCTTTCACCACACAAAGAGAGGATTTCATTGTTTCATTTCAGAATTCTATGTATTTCAGCACTACCAGCTCCGTCTGCCATCATCCCATTATAATTTTACTCCATACATTTTGTCATATTATCTTTAAACAGCTTAATACCTAATCTTCCCCAGTCTTCATGGCCTGTGTTCAGAATGTGGCTGCAGCTGGAGAAACTGTGCTTCACCAGGGTGTTTTAGTGACTTGCCAGAGCTGAGCAGCCCTTATTCATCTTTGCTTTGGCCAAAGGAGACAAGAGCTCCTCAAAACCCAGATCTCACCAGTCCCCAGCTCCTTCCTCCTGGAAAATCCCAGGGGAAGCCAGGGAGGAAGGGGAATATTGGAAAATCCCCTTTCTCTGCAGAGATTTTCCAGCCTTGCCGAGTTCACTTTGCAGAATGGGAGCCAGCCTGGTCCAATGGGTATAAATCACAAAACCCTTGTGTCTGACCAGCTGAGGTTTTCTCTCATGTCCCTTCATGGTGGGACTTTAGCTTTCTAAAATATTCATGCATCAGCTTTAACTATCACTGTGTACTGAGTAAAATTTGTTCCATTCCTTTACTTTGATTTTAGGTTGCTTTTCAAATTCCTTCCCTCTTCTGTGTTTGTCTGTGATTTTGATTGTTTCTATTTTCCCTTTAAATAGGATGTTCACTTTCTGCTGATCTTTGCTGACATTTTTCCCTTTTGATTTGTAGTACTATTAATTCCCCTCTGTTCAATGTTTTGTCTACATTCAGAACATGTTTGTTTTTCTCTAGTGGCCTGTAATTACTTTCCCCCTCCTACTCTTTAATTTTTCCAATTACGTTCTCCACTGATGCTCCTTTAAGGGCAAGAAATACTGGGGGTAACCTCCTGAGGATATGTGAATACGACATTTTGGCCAGAAGAAGTGCTTTTAGTCTTGGCAGATAGCTTGAGTTGGGGATATTGATTGCACCTCTCTGTGGTATAGGGGTAAATGACTTTTTTTGGTTGCAGTTAGATAATATGTGAGTCCTGTTTCATGTTCAGGGATAGTCCTGAGTCATCATCTTCTAGTGGGACTGAGGACAGAGACAAGTGACCCTGCCGTGCACCTTAAAACAGAAACCTCCAGCTTTTGGCTTTGGGGAAGCCTCTGTCCATTTCAGGTGAGGGGTGGGGGAATGCAATACCCAAAAAACCCCAAATACCAAAGTAACACAGGAAATCTGCCAGGAGGCAGAAAATCAGGTTCGGTTCTCCAGCGTCCCCATTTACCACAGTGGCCTCCACGCCTCTCTTTCAATCTTGCCTCTGGCCTGTTCACTCTCCTCTGCTCTCCTTTCAGTCCCAACCTCGTGGAAATCCAGGTCCTTCCTACAGGCAGAAACAAGATTTACTTCCAGCTGGCCCCGTGCAGCATTTTCACAGGGAAGCACATCCCGGGGAGCGCCGTGCAGGGCTCGCTGCTGCTCCCCGAGTGCCTCCCCTCCATGAATTCATTTAATTCTCGTGTTTTCCGCCGCGCTTCCACCGGGGACAGCCTCGACCCGGGCCTGCTGCACCCCCCGGGTCGGCTCGGCTTCCCGGCAGCCGCCGGTACCGGACCCCGAACCCGCGTCCCCTCCGAACGCGATTTTCGGGAGAGTTCTCTGCGCACCCGCAGTGCCGAGCCGCGGCCGCCAGGGGGCGCCGCAGACCGCGCAGGGCAGCGCGGGAGCGCGCAAGGGACGGGAGAACCCGCGCGGGAGCGCGCAAGGGCCGGGAGAACCCGCGCGGGAGCGCGCAAGGGACGGGACAGCCCGCGCAGGAACACGCAAGGGCCGGGAGAACCGGCGCGGGAGCGCGCAAGGGACGGGACAGCCCGCGCAGGAACGCGCAAGGGACGGGAGAACCCGCGCAGGAACGCTCAAAGGCCGAGAGAACCCGCGCAGGAACGCGCAGGGCGCTGCAGGAGCCGCAGGGGAGCGCAGGGCAGCGCAAGGGCCGGGAGAGCCCCCGAGGCTGGCGAGGCTCCGAGGCGCTGCCCCGCACTCTGCCGCCGGCCCCGCGGAGCTCTCCGCAAGCGCGGCTCGGGCAGCGCTCCCGAGGGGCTCCCGCACCCCTAAAGTCGTTCAGAGGCAGCAGCGCAGGGCGCAGACAGCGAGGCTTTGTGCAGGAGTGTGCGTTGAGCAGAGCGCAGAGCAGGAATAAAAAGAGAAAAGGGGGAGAGAACAGAGAGAAAGGAAAAGAAAAAAAAAAAAAAAAAGAGCGGTCAGAGTAGGTTTGTTAAGGAATCCGGTAAGTTATAGGAAGCAAAATTAAATGTCTGGTGCTTACACGACGGCATGTTTTACAAGGGAGAAGGAAACTGTGCAGAAAATGCATGGGCTTTTATTGTTGGATTTCATTGCCTGTATTGTGGTGGATGCTTTATGCTACGGAGAGCAAGTTTAATTGAACCAGATCGCTGATTTCATATAGTAGGGGGCATGGGGTGGGTTTTTTTTTTTTGTTTTGTTTTCGGAGTTAACCGTTTCGGGGACTAGAGGCAGGCAGGGCTGAACTCCACATCTCCGAGTTTCAAGCCAGCAAATAAAAACACATTACATAAAAACAAACACCGAGCCCAGTTATCAAAGCCTCAATCTCTAGCTATTATTTTCCCTTGTATTCGGTGCCTTTTTTTTTTTTTTTTTAAATCACATCTGTCGTTCCCAGCCTTTCCCAGGACTGCAAAGCAAAGTGGACAGCTTCCATGTGACCACCTAGTACAGGAGGCATTTTCTGCTGGGAAACTTTGCAGTGTTTTTCTCCTTTCCTTTCCTTCTGAGAGCTCAGAAAAGAAAATGTGCAATCTTCCCAGTGATTAAAGTCTCCGTATTTGTCTTCAGACTTATCGGGTTTATCCAAACTTTTGTGTGTGTGTGTGTATCCCCCCGCCCCCCCTCCTGTGCATTTGTAAAGTAGCCCCATCTAGCAATGATAAATATCCCTGTTGATCACTTGATTGATTACCTCTCGGAAAGGTCACGCGGGCTTGCAGTAATTTCCTTTTGCCTAAGGCTCCCTTTTCACTTTTACTCCCGCACGACAGCTCCAAGTATACAGGATCTTTATTTTTGATTTTTAACCCCTAAATAGCTCCCCGAAAAACAATGCGTTGGTGAAAAGAAGGAGGGAAATCAGCCGGCGGCTCCGCGCTGCCCCAGCCCTGCCGCGCTCTCCCGGGGCGGGTTTGGGGAGGGAGAGCCTCCCTCCCCTGCTCTCCTGTGGACTGAGAATTCGGATTTAAACAACCAGACAAGCTATTAATTTACCCATGCTACCCAGGGTCCTGAACCCAATTAATTTCTAATAATTACAGCCCAAGGGGGCTGGAGAGATCCCTCTGCCTCTTTCTAGCCTTGCCACTTCGCGGCACCGAGGTCAGCATATAATAATAAAGTGTATATTTTGAAAGTGATCAGCAGAACAGTGAGTTATTGCAATGAATGAAAATTGTTTCCATTTTGGCTAATTGAGCCCGTGGCTGAAAGCTGGAGTTCTGAGACTAAATAAAGAGGACTGTTTTATTTCGACGTGGGCTGGAAATCCCTGCATAGCTTTTCGGTCACCCAGCAAGAAGCTTAATTTCTTACAGCAAACCTGAAATCAAGCGTTGGGTAAACAGTATTAATAATTGCATTACAATGATTAAATTAATCTTACTGGTAGCTAGGAGAATATAGATTGAGATTGAATAACACGATGTAAAGTTCACTGCACAAAGACAATAGCACAACAAATACCTCGATAAAGAATTCCAACTTTTCTCCAAGAAGACTGCGGGGCTTGTTCAATTATAATGTAAGGAAGAGAAAATTTCCTGTTACGGGGAAATCACTGAAACCCGCTTATGAGGGGGTGCCTTTGGTCTCCCAGCCTGTATTAGAAATAGATTTAATTCCTCCCCCCCATCCGGGAAAATATATCCCCGATTTTTAATCTCTGTTTCTGCCCGTGGATCTGCTGAAAGCGACCCCGCATTCCCCGCCGCCAGTCGCTTCCCACCCGGGCGGGAGCGGAGGCTGAGGCGCTGGGGAGCTTCCCCGCACGAACGAAACGGAATTCCCGGGGGGCTGCCCGGGACTGTTCGGGGAAGGGGGCGAAGGCGGCGGGGCCGAGCGGGCGATGCCGGGGCCGCCGGGCGATCAGCGGGGGGCGGCGGCCGGAGCCCCGGGCGGGCTGCGCGGCACCTGCCGGGCTCCCGGGGCCGCTGGGACCGCGGGCAGGTGGCGGTGACAGGCGGGCACGGCCCGGGGTCAGGGCTGCCCGTCCGGGAAAGCCGCATCTGTGTCCCCGGCCCCGCACGGGGCTCGGGTGCCAGCGGCTCCCCGGGCACGGGGGAAGGACGCGCATCTCTGGCCGGGCGGAGGCTTTGCCGGTTAAACCGGGGGCGCGGCAGGCGGGGGGAGTTTTGCAAAGTTCACGGGCGTTTTCATTTTTCCCAAGTGACCCGGCACCGCAGTCGGGGTGTGTGCGTGGGGTGATCTGGGGACAGCTCGGTGCGGCCCCGCAAGGAAAGGCTCTGTTTGCGAGCGAGGTCGGGGGTCGGGCAGTGCCAGGACCCCGAGAGAAGCCCCGGCCGCCGGCCCGGCCCCGAGCATCCCCCTCGCATCCCCCGCGCATCCCGTGGCCGCTCCCCGGCTGTCCCGGCCCTGCCTCCGCCGGGGCAGAGTGGCCCAGCTGCTCCCGGGACAGCCCGAACAGGGCACCCCGATGGGTGCAGGGGGTTGGGAGAGGCCCCTGCCCTCCCGCCCCTCCTGCTCCGGGGGTGTTAGGTGAGACCCTGCCCGGCTGCGGGGGGATGCGGAGTGGGCAGAGAGAAGCTGCGTGTCCTTAAAAAAAAGATAAAGAAAAATCCAAGTTATAAACGACAAAGAACGATTGGCATTAAGGATGGCTCCGCAGTGCGGGTTCAAGTGTTTGCGCCTGTGTGCCGGGCGTTTGGGGCAGCAGCGGGGGATCCGCGGTGCCCCTGCCCCACCCGCGGGGTTGTCACCGGTGGGGTCCGGGGGGGCCGGGCCGGGCGGGAGGCGCTCCACGGGCGGCCCCGATCCGCAGCACCGGCAGCAGGGGGGTGGGAGGTGGGATTGAAGGGGGAAGGGGCGATGCTGAGGATTTTATTAAAACAAAAAGTTGAGCAGCGTGTATGTACTGGCGCAGCCCCGAGTCTGAAAGATTGTAATTTTCTTTTATGGTGTCTGGCAGGATTTGCAACAGATATTAATGGGAACATAAATAGCGCATGGAAGGTATTGAACAAAACTGTTTAATGCAAGGAGGTTGTACCAGGGGAAGATCTATACGTAGTTTGGATTGATTCATATCTCGGACACAGCCATCCCCTAAAGGAGTTCCCAATTTCTGCGCGCTCCCTCTTTGATTGGCAAACCCTGTAATTAAAACAGATTAGAGCGGTCCATGTTACTGTTTTTAAAACGCTTTTTTTCTGCCCAGCCGGTGGTGGCTGAGCAGAGTTCAAGGTGGCGAAAAAGTGTGCGCGCCGGGAAAGTGTACGATTTCATGGTACGCATACATAATAAAACATGTAATCAAATTATATCTCTCTGCCTATATATGCGGAAAGATCTACAGTAATTGCTGCCGGCTGAGAATAAACTATTTAAATGTCGCAAAAATTCCAGAACACTATTGATATCCCCTTAAAAAAAAAAAAAAAAAAAAAAAAAAGGCATAAAAAAGAGGTGTCACTTCTCCCCCCAGCCCGTGCCCCGCGGGAGCGCGGCTCTCCCCCGCTGTGACCCCTCCCGGGTGCGCAGGCGGCGGAGCGGCTGCCCCGCGGCCCCGGTGCCGTAGCCCGGAGGAGGCTGCGCGCCTCGTCCCGGCCCGTCCCGGCCCCGGTGCCGGCTGTCAGGGTCCCCACCGGCGGTGATGGATCGCTGCAAACTTTTTTTTGGCGGCGCTGAAATGTTGAAGAGCGGGGGGGAGCCGCCCGTGCGCATGTGCGAAGGTGTCCAAACTGACAATGCTGGAGAGATAGCGAGCCGGGATTGAGAGAAAGGGAGAGTGTGTGTGCGGGAGAGGGAGAGGAGAGAGGGAGAGGGGGAGCGAAAAAGGAGGAAAAGCTCCGGGAGGAAAAAAAATAAAAAGCCCCCCCCCACCCCAAGCCCACGCCAGCATCGGCCGCGGGACTGGCAGCATGCGATCCAAGGGCAGGGCGAGGAAGCTGGCCGCAAGTAGGTGCAATACCCCTTTCTCTTGGCTTTTCACCCTCCCTCTCTGCCATGTTGCATAGACATGTCTGGTGCGGCGCGGAGCTCGCAGGCAACCTGCAGCATCCCCTCCCAGCCTCCCGGCCCGGCTCGGCTCGGTCCGGCTCGGCGGGCGGCGGCGGGGACCGGGCCGGGGGCTGCGGCGGCCGGAGCCGGGCCGGGGGCTGCGGGCGGCCGGCGGGAGGTGGGGAAGGAGTTGAGGAAAAGTTCAGTGGCGAGCGCTGGAAGTTGCTGCTGCCGCCGGGGGCTGGAGTGGGGGGGGGTCGGGGAAGGGGGGGTGCGAGAGGCTCCGGGCCCTATAGTGGGCGCTGTGGGCTGTCGCAGGGCCGGGGGCCGCGGGGGGGGGGGGGGGGGGGGGCGAGCGCGGAGGGGCAGCGGCGGCTCCGCGGGGGAGGCGGCGAGCCCCGGGCTCAGGTAGCCGGAGCGGAGCTACCGGGCACCCCCGGGCCGTGCCCGCGGGCTGGAGCCCAAGAGCGGCTCCTCCCGCAGCGGAGCGGAGCGCGGTGTGCGGAGTGTGCGGAGTGTGCGGGGTGTGCGGGACAGGCGCGGGATGTGCGGGATGTGCGGGATATGCGGGATATACAGGATGTGCGGGATGTGCAGGATGTGCGGGATGTGCGAGACAGGCGCGGGGTGTGCAGGATGTGCGGGGTGTGTAGGATATGCGGGGTGTGCAGGATATGCGGGTGTGCGGGATGTGCGGGTGTGCGGGGTGTGCAGGATATGCGGGTGTGCGGGATGTGCGGGATGTGCGGGATGTGCGGGGTGTGCGGGGTGTGTAGGATATGCGGGGTGTGCAGGATATGCGGGTGTGCGGGATGTACGGGATGTGCGGGATGTGCGGGGTGTGCGGGATGTGCGGGATGTGTGGGGCGGGCACAGAGCAGCTCCGCGGGGCCGGGATGCCCTGAGCCGTCCGGCGGGGGACGACGGGGCCGCCGGGCAGCACCGAGCGCTTCCCAGCCCGCTGGAGTCACCCCCGAAAAGTTGATGTAAATGTTGTAATTTCAGGCGCTTTTCCAGCAGTTTTTTTACACAATTTGGCCGCCCGAAGGTCTGTGTTCCGCGAGGCGAGGGCTCGGCCGTCCACACGCAAAGCCCGACTTACTTAATTATTTGTCTTACGCTCACCCCATCTGTTTCTCCTTTATGATAGGGATCTCTGCTTTTAACTGCTGCAGTGTTGGGGCTCCTTTATATATACATTTTTATTATTTTTTTTTTTTAAATGAGGGATTCAACAACAAAACTTCGCCAGTTTTCGCGTCCTATTTTCAAAGCAACTGATGTCTTTATTTTCTCTGACACATCTGGGCAAGTTTCATTTGATATCCATGGCGATGGCAAGTCACGTTCCCGAGTGAAAAAGAAAATGGGCAGGAGAAAAAAAAGTCAGATGAAATGTTGCATAAGTTGCGTGACGTAAAAAGCAGATGCTTATTTACTCTTTATTTGTGAAGGGGCGAAAAATAGAGAAGCGTGGAAAAGGGGAAGTGAAAGATGTCTCTGGATCATCATCAGCTTTTCTGTGAACCTGAACAACAGCAGCAACCTGCGTTTGATTAGGTGATCTTAAAGTGGATCATCCAGCGCCCTCAATTTGAAAACAAATATATTTTTAAATCTCAAGGTTTCTACCCCTGCTTTGGAGGTAATTACGGGGAAAAATAATCTCCTATCCCCGACAAAATCCGTCAGGTTTCCTCGCCTTTCCCCTGCTTTGCTCGCTGAGCAGCGATTCAGGGCTCCCGCTGCTGCTCCTGCTCCGGCTCCAGCTCCGCGGGCGAGATCCGATCCACGGCAAACTTTGCGCGTCTTGCAGCAGCAGCAGCAGCAGCAGCAGCAGCAGCAGCAGCAGCAGCAGCAGCAGCAGCAGCAGCAGCAGCAGCAGCTCTTTCCCCTCCTAGACAGATGTGTTGCATTAAATAATCCTTCGGTTACAATCGACTCATAAAGGAAATCATATTTAGAAAGCCGGGATTTATTTCTTTTTTGCGTTCCGAAAAGCTGCTTCTTTCCCCCCCGAAGAGCGTCTCAGTTTCATGGCAAGTGGAAGGAGGGTTGGAGACGACCCCTTTAATTTAGTCGTTCGAGAGAAGAAGTTCTTTCTGTCTGGGTTAGGAATAGGAAAACATTTTGCAGCCTTTACCCTTTTACGTGGAAAAAGACACAGATCGGGATAAAGCGCATTTCTTGTATTATTTCACTTTTACTGCTTTATGCGTGAAACAAAAAAATCGTCCCGATTGTGTGACGGTCGTCAATACACAGGGAAGTTTTTCCCTCTTAATTAAGGGAGAGTACCTGAAGGGTATTTTCTTGACCTCAGTGTAAAACTGCTAAAAAATAATTTTGAGGCTTTCCCCCCCCCACCTAAAAAAAAAAAAAAAAAAGAAAAGAAAAGAAAAATAATTTGGAAGAAACAAAAAGAGCCACGCGGGGAATAGCCAGTGAATTTTTTAAATGGCCAGCTGTAAAAATAAGGTAAAACACACGCTGAAGTCGCTCTGGCCCCACGCTCTCGGGAGGCAGGCGCTGAGGAGCGGGCTGCGGGGAGCGGTGCGGAATGCGGGGCCGCTGCACCTGCGAGGGCATCCCCGCTCCCGGGACAGGCCCCGGGCCCCGGGGCAGCTGCTTTTCCACTCGGGTGGGTTTGTGCCCGCCCGGTGAAAGCGTATCCCCGAATAACCCCCGCCCCAGCACGGGCCGCCGCAGCCCTGCAGCCGGCCCGGGGTAGCCCCAGCCACCCAGTAGCCTCATAAAGAGACAGAAGGTGATCAGATTAGGGGAACACACGTGAATAAGGAGGCACTTGTTACTTTTACACTTTATCGCCACTTTTTTACAGGCAATTTAGTGCAGTCAAGGTAGATCCAGATCCCTCTAACCATGTGAGATAGTAAAATAGCACTTTCCTAAGTTTCAGCAGGTTTTCCTGCGCCTGTAATTTGCCTCAGTCTAGTACTTAAAAGGCTTGATTGAAAAACAGAGCCGGCAAGTTTATTTGCCTGTTTAAGACTGTCCGGGAATTTGTTTTCGAGCAGGGAGATGTTTGCCGTGTCCCGGCTGCCGGCTCTCTCGGCGAGGCTGTTTATTTGCCATCTCCTTGCCATCGCTTTGCCATCGCCTCCGCCTCCGGCCGCCGGCACCGCCGTGGGCACCGGCTGCCGATGGCCCGGGCCCGGCGAGGGGCGGCAGCGCGGGCGGCCGGCGGTGCCGCTGTCCCTCGGTCCCGCTGTCCCTCTGTCCCTCTGTCCCTCTGCCCCTCTGTCCCTCGGTCCCTCTGTCCCTCTGTCCCTCTGTCCCTCGGTCCCTCACCCCCCGCCCCGCCCGGCCCGGCCCGGCCCTGCCGCTGCTGCCGCCGGTCGGCACCGCCCCGGCACCGGGCTCGGCTGGGCTCGGCTCGGCTGGGCTCGGCTCGGCTGGGCTCAGCTCGGCTTGGCTCGGCTGGGCTCGGCTTGGCTCGGCTGGGCTCGGCTCGGCTGGGCTCGGCTCGGATCGGCTCGGCTCGGCCCGGTTGTCCCGGGCTGTCCCCGGGCGGCTCCCGCGCGGGCACGGGGGCTGCGGGGACGGGCCAGACAATCCCATTATGTGCCGGGCATATTTTCACCCGGCGCTTCATTAACCCTTTTCAGGGCGGAGAGCGCGCGTGTGGCTTTTCTCTCCCTCTTTCTGCCTTTCCTTCATTCCTTCTCTCCTCCTCTACTTTTTCTTTTCTTTTCTTTTCTTTTCTTTTCTTTTCTTTTCTTTTCTTTTCTTTTCTTTTCTTTTCTTTTCTTTTCTTTTCTTTTCTTTTCTTTTCTTTTCTTTTCTTTTCTTTTCTTTTCTTTTCTTTTCTTTTCTTTTCTTTTCTTTTCTTTTCTTTTCTTTTCTTTTCTTTTCTTTTCTTTTCTTTTATTTTCTTTTCTTTTTTCTTTTCTTTTTTCTTTTCTTTTTTCTTTTCTTTTTTTCTTTTCTTTTCTTTTCCTTTTTTTTTTTCTTTTCTTTTCTTTTCTTCTCCCTTTTTTTCCTTGCTTCTTTTTTTTTTTCCCCCCTCTCCCCACTTTCTATCCTTCTCTCTTACTCATGGCAAACATCCACCCCTGAATTTGGGACCAAGTTTGCAGCTCAGGGCTGAGCTCTGCGGCTCCTCCCGGCTGCTCCCCGGGCCGGCCGCGGTGCCGGGCAGAGAAAGGACACAAAGGAAAAGGACGGTCCGAAAGGCGAGCTCGTTATTAATACAGCCCCGCTTGTAAATGAAAAATGTAACCCTTGTTAATTAAAGCTGTTTACACGGGGTACAAGAAACTTAAGAAATGTTTCTACAAAGGGGAAGGAACTGTTTACAAAACTCTTTCAAAAGTGTGACATATTGCTGCAGTTCCAGCACTAAAAAGCCAAACACACTTACACGCCTTTGAAGTTGGCTGGCTGAGGCAACATTATTTGACTCGGATTCAGATATTGCTTGTGGGTATAACTAATGGCTTTTACCTAGTTAGTGGGCTGGGAGGGGCGAGGGCCTGGGCGCCGTGGCCATTGGGTCCCTCTGGAGAGCTGGGGCTGGCTCCCTGCCAGCTCTGTACAATGTCAACATTGAATATTTGAATTCCCAGACTCTATTTAACAACTTTCTAAATAAATAAACTCATTGTGTGTCTGTGTTTAAAATTATTTCACCTCTTTCATGAAAGCTACAGCATCTTATTACACCGGCCTCTCAGGCTGCTTTTCCCCCTTTTCTTTCCAAACACAAACAGAGCTGAGCACTTTTGTTTGGTTTTTTTTTTTTTTTGGTTTTTTTGATTTTTTTTTTGGTTTTGACTGTCTCCTATCTCTCCCTCTCCACTTTCTGTCTGTCTTCTTGCAAAGCACGAGTGGCAGCTGCTTGGACATCCCAGCACGTCCTGAGTGGGACAGCTCTGTGCACCCTGTTATCTAATCATAACTAAAACCAAAGCCAGGTTCACCAAGTCAGTTAAATATTAATCATTTCTAAAAGGAGGCCCAAGTGAGTGCCATTGCTGCAGCAGTGCCCTGTACATACTCAATCATTTTGGCTGCCCTACCCTAGGCAGGCTCCAGGGACAGCTTTCATTGTTGTTTCCATAAATGGCTATTAGTGTTCATATTCACCTATTCACCTACTTATTTAAGTGCACCTAAGTGTGGATGTGGCAGTGCTTATGGAGATGTGTGCACACATGTGTGTTCAGAACATGCTTTTCTGCTTATGCCATGGAGATATATTTATTTATGTGCATAGTACTTATGTCTGTGTGTGCACAAACAGAGCAGGTAAATCCATGTGATATTTGAAATTGTAATTCATATATGTACAGTGTATAATTTAGAGAGAGATTGGTGTATGCACAGGTTCCTGGGGTGCTTGTAGTCCTGACACCAATATCTGTACACCCACAAAGGCTCTGAAACGTTCTGGATGCATGTGGGGAGCACAGTTCTGATATGCAGCAGCCTGGGTGTTGTTCCCTGGGATGCTTCCCAAATACAATAATTGTGTGCTTCTGTGGCAGGAATATCCATTGTAAAATATTTATTGCCTTCCCATGGAAGCAAAGGTGGCTGGGCAGAGAAGATGTTTCTGCCTGTCCTGGGGAGCACAGCTCCCTGATAAAGCTTTCTGAGCAGCTGAAAAAGAATTTGGGATGAATTTTATGCCAGGACAGGTACGTGGTGGAAGAAAGAAAGTGTTGGTGGTTGCTCCAGCCCGAGGTGGATGAGGAAAGGGCAGCGGGGAAGCAGATGGAGTTTTGTAAATCTCAGCTAATGAAACCTTGTCCACAGAAATTGCCTTGCTTTGCAGTAAACCACTTTTTAAACAAATGTGCTTTAGCTTTGGAAGGGCTTGTTCAGACACTTAGGTTTCCAACCAAGAATTCATAATATTTGTTTATTTAAAATTTAACTAGGTTTGCTGTCATTTTTGGAGCAAGTCAGTGTTCTTTTGCTGTAATTTAATACAATCAGTTTTACATCATTTCAGTTTAGTTAGGCAAGAAGTGGTTTATGAAGAGCAGAAAGAGGTTTAATCCCACATGATTTTCAACCTAGCAGATGCAAGTGTCATGTTATTCAGTAGACAGAGCTAGAGCTGGACAAATGCAGATTAGAAATGCAGTTTATGTTTTAAGTAGTGAAAGTCTTCAACCAGTAAAACTATTTACTGAGAGCTGGGTGGGTTTCAACATCAGTGGAATTCCTTTGTCTTAATTAAGGTTGGCTGTTTTTCTAAAAAGATATGAGCTAATCCAAACAGGAATTAATTTAGGGAATTCCTGTAGCCTGTGTTATACAGGGGTAGCAGACCAGACCACTCTTCCTGATTTTATAATCTGTGCACCCAGTTAAAGCAGTGCAGTTTCATATGGAGACATAAGCTCAAGGCTGGGATCACAGGAATGCACTTAAAAACTAAATGGTCATTAAAAAACCCAGGTTCAGCTCTGACAACGCAGAACCAACATCTGGCCCCAAGTGTTTTTCATCCTCAGCACTGCTTACCTGGATCCCAGGCACCCTCAGAAGTGCCCTGTCCCCAGGTCTGAGGGCAAAGGCAGTGATGGCTTTTTCAAAGATGGAAAGGAGGAACAGGGTGTAGGAGCTGAGGTTTGGATACAGAGAACAGGGTCTGGGCTCAGCAGTTTGATCCCTGCTCTGTGATGGATTTCCAGGGGGTCCTGCTGTGTTCCTGTGCAACAGGTTACTGCTGCAGCTCTTAACACCCAGACAGGACCAGCAGAGATCATGATGTAGCCCAGTGAGCATCAGGAAGCACTTCCAGGACCCCTTTTCTGCAGGAGCTGCTGGAGGGAGGTGTTTGCTGGCAGAGAAACAGCAGAGTGGGGAAGGGGATGGAGAAGCTAAGGAGAAGTGGATGTTGTCCCCAGGACCCTGTCTCTTTGCACTGCCATTTTAAATAAAAAAAAATCAAAATGCTCAGGGTATAAGGAAACCCTGTCTGATCACTCATTGACTTTATGTTCCCTCCCTTTTGTTCACATTTCCAGGCTGTGCCGAGGCATTGCCTTCTCCAGCGCTGCTGGAAGAAAGGGCAGCCACGGATACGTGTGGGAGGAGGGAAGCTAGCCTGCAATGAATATTGTATTTGGTGCTAAATATGCAACAAAGAGAAAGAAATGTGAGTTAATCCAGTAATAAGAGTTAGGAAGTGAAATGCAATTCATTTTATTTCGGGGTTTAATGCTGTGGTCTGTTTCGGTGAAGCATTATCTTTTAAACTGGGATATACACAACGACATAACCCCCATTACCTTGAGGGAATGTCAGAGTTTGATCTCTGAATAAAGGAAATTCAGAGTTAAGGCTGAAATGTACCACATGGCCTCCAAGTCCCAGGAACAACAGGAGGCAAGGAAGTAGCTAAAGCTATGGGCTGCACTTTAAAATGAGTCCAGCAACTACCAAGCCGCCAGTGCTT
The DNA here is from genome assembly GCF_030490865.1 of Poecile atricapillus. Classification (NCBI taxonomy): domain Eukaryota; kingdom Metazoa; phylum Chordata; class Aves; order Passeriformes; family Paridae; genus Poecile; species Poecile atricapillus. The sequence goes on from NC_081256.1 coordinate 23,380,373, forward strand.
ACTGCAGATCCGCAGCACGGCTTGAGCTGGGATTTGTATTGACTAGAGAGAGAGAGATCTTTGATGATCTTGTGTATTTTTTGGAATTCTTGGCTGATCTGTGATGAGCATGAGAGTTTTATGGTGGAAGGATAGCAGTTCTGGGCTTAATTTATGCAACAGAAGCACTCTTGTCTCCTTTGACACCGATAGCTTTTATTTAGAAAATCTTATATTGGAGCAAAATTTTGGTTCAGGAAAGAAATATACCCAAGTTACAGCTTTATTTCTTTTCTGAAGAATTGCTTATATGTCTGAATGGGTGCACTACATTTTAGCCCTGTTTAAACTCCAAACTAAATTTAAATTGCCTGTAAAATAATCCACAGAATGGAAACTGCCACACAATCGTAGCCCTTGCTCCCTGACCCAAACCCATATTCCATTGCAAAGCAGTGCGCTGCTCTGTTCCGTGATTACAGTAAGTTAGAAACCAGAAGAGCAAGACTTCTATGAATACGTTATTTTTGGCAATTGCATCACCAATTATGTATAAAATTTCAAAAAATATGGGTTCTGCCAGTTAGATCTCTGAGAGGGATACAAAAAATGAAAGCTTTGAGACTGCTGTAACATCATACTATTTTGTCTATTAGATATCATTAGATTACCAGAATACTGAGACCTTCATATCAACCAGCCTAACAAAAATTTCCCAGGTGGTTTAAATTAAAAAATTAGCCATAAATATATTTTGTATAATGTAATTTATTATGGATGTTTATTGTGTGCAGTGGGAAAATGTTTGGTTTCGGATGATCTTACCGTGTAACATGTGCCCTACTGAAACTGTTTATACTGAGACAGCCTGGAAAAGCCCCAGTTTAATTCTGAGACCGGCTGGGCTACATGCTCTGAAAGCCACAGGAAGGCAGAGTCCTTCCCCTGGAAAGCCAAAGGGGCAACAGCATCTTGTGTGGGACATGTGCAATATAAAACTAGGCAGTGGGGAAAGCTGAGTGGCAGAGAAAGCTGAAGCATGGCTCAGGGCAGTGTTGTTTTATAGGGAAAACGGGACAGAAATGATAGCAGCTTGCAGCAAATCCTGTTATACCAGGATGGGAGGCTCACTGGTGTCTGAGGGATACTTTTCTCCCACACCCCGTGTTTTATCAGGCCTCCTTTTGTTTCAGCTGGGTGTGGTGAGCAGGGCTTGGCACCGATGCCCACCCATGGCTCTAGATTTGCCCTTCTGCAGCACGGAGAGGGGGTTAAGCCGGCCTGAGGGACCCAGGGGTGCTGTGATGGACACATCCACCCTCTGCTGGGATGCTGCAGCAGGGAGCTGATGGCTTCAGGAGAAAGATCTCCCTCCTCCTCTCCTGCTCTTTTGCACAAAGTCCACATGCTGGCAAGGGTGAAATCATTCCACAGTTTAAAAAAAACAAACCCTCAAAAACTTCCCCCCCTGCCCCAAGCTCCTTCACACATGTATTAACACCAAACTGGCAAAGCCAATGGAAAAGGATTTTGCGTTTTGGCAGCAGAGCTGGCTCAGAGCTCACTGCGGGCCTTATCCCAAACCCACTGGAGCTGAAGGAGCTTGTACCGACTTCAACGGGCCTTGGACTGGGTCTGGCTGGGAGGAATCTGCTTCCCTTCACCCTTGGGGTGGGGGGGTTATCAGCAGCTTTTGCTCTGCGGTGAGCCCCAACATGTGATGCTGTAACAGATACCTGGATTTACATCAGTCTAAGTGAATTAGGTTGGCCCTATAATCTGGCCTCATTTAAGAGCCGTTTTAGCCATTAGGATGAAATATGAACACTGCTGATGGGGGGACTGTGGTGACTCTGAATCCCTGTTTCCCACCGTGCCCCATCTTTCCCATGGGTTGAGGACCTCTGAGGGCTGTGGTGGTCACTTGGGGGGTGTGGGAGGGGTCCAGCCCCCCTGGCTTGCACTGCAGGGCTCTCCATTACGAGGACTGTGGTTCTCCAAATAGCCTGAATTTGTACCTTCTGAACAAATAGTTCTGCTGTTAAAAGTACCTGGCTCCTCCAGTAAGCGCTCCATTTATTGCCTCCCGATTTCATCTCAGGCAAACAGAAGGTATGTGAGAGACAAGCACCGACTGCTGGAAAAAAATCACCCCAAACATGTCTAAAGCACAGCTTGAGTCACTGGTGGTGCCTATATTTTTGATTTAAAAACCATTTAACATTTTCAGCGTTTGACAGAAATGATTAACCTTCCCCTCTTGAAAACTCTTTGCGATTTGAACTTACCGTGGCACGTTTTATTTACTTGCACCTTGGTGAGGAATTAAGCAATGCTTTTGGTGAGTTTTAGTCTTTCCCATTCTCTTTGTGGCTCTGTATAAAGAAAAAAAAAAAAGAAATATGTTGTTTGAAATAATTTTGAAGTGATGTTTCTATTTTACTTTTTTTAGGCTCTTGATGTATTTTTGGCTACAGGGACTGGCATGGAGCATTGGTCTAAGAATATACAACACTGAAAAGCAAAGTGATATCAGCTGTATCTGAGCTAACTGCACTGCTTTATAGTTTTGCTGTTTCACTGTTACTGTTCCATGATAATGATGATTTACAGCAGTAATGAAGACTTCTTAATTGTAAAATATAAACAGCATGAGATATTTGTCCTGATTCTTTCAGTTCATATAAAAAGCAATATTTCAGTAGTCACTGGCTGCCTGAGAAAATGCTATTAAGCAGCTATTCTCTGCCTGAATAATTACTGTCCAGGAGTTTGTGTTTCCTAATAAAGTCAAGGTAACAGAGAAATGAAGAAATCATGCACTAGGTCACTCCAGATGATGCAGATCAGAGAGATCTGAGTGAATAAACCTGTGCAGTATCTTTAAAATCAGTGACCAGCCTCAGAAGGAGAGAAAAGGTGAAATCATCTCTACTGTACCAATGCCCTGAGTGAAAACTGAGCTGAGACAGGTCCAGAATGGGTGGTGCAGAGCCAGACACAGGCTGGGATGCAGCAAACCTTCCCAGCTGGGGCTTCTACCATGCACCAAGCTGAAGGATCAGTCATGGACCAAACACAGAAGATTTATTTCCAGCCTGACATGGTTATTTATTATGACTTGAATTAAAACAGCAACCACAGAATGCAGCCAGGACTGGGTGCCTGTTGTGCTGAGCTCTGTGCAAACACGGGCAGCCCGCACAGAGCTTAGACCCTGAGAAATGCAGATTAAACTTGGGGCCTGCTGCCCTACACGTGCAATTACAGCATCACTGGAGGCACTAATAAAGTCCTGAGGAGAAATGGATGCTTTAAGGAAAATCCACAGAGTCAGGACTCCATGGCTTGCACACGGGTGGACGTGCTTCAGCTTTAATCACATCAGCCCTTTCCCCTACCAGCAAATGGCCCCCCTGGCTCTGTTTTAGCCGACCCTATTAGTCTTGGCCGTGTCCATAATCTTGGGTGATCAAGCTGCATTAAGTTATGAGTATCCTTGCAGCATCACCTGCTTGCTTTCAAAGAAAATAGCCCTGAGATTCTCAGGGAAGGAAGAAGGCAGTGCCGGCAGGTAATCCAGCCCTATAAAATCCCTGGATTGTGGTTCCAACCCGTTTTCCACTCGGGCGCTGCGAGAGGGACCTGAGCAGTGTGGCTGGCAAGAGCCAGCAACCAAAAAGTCCCTCAAGCCTATAAGGTTTATTAAGGTTCTTTTTAAGTCCCTGCCAATAAAAAGGGTCCACACAACCTCTGAGTGAGGCTCCATAAGCTCAGTTTTATGTTCGGATAATTTGGAGCCAAACCGTCACGGAGTTCACATAGCGAAATACCCCATGGAGCATCGCAAACTGCGAAGAAAATATATCGAGGAAAGACAGGACTGATAATTTTATGGTTTTCCTTGAAGTTAAGCAGTAAAATGGGCTTTATTTAGCAATTTCCGGACTTCTGATTGCAATTTTGTTACCAGCATAACAGTTTTCGATATAATGATTTGTAAATAGGGAGAAATGTTGGAAGCCAAGGTGCTACAGTGCTTGGATCTGCTGTGGGAAGCAGTGCCACACACTCCAGGATCCCAGAATGGATCAGACCACTGGGCAGGACATGGCAGCAGCACTCAGCTCTGCTGTGGAAGGCTGCAGGTTGAGCCCAGCATGGCTGGATAGCCCTTGGAAGGGATAGTCCTTTAAATAAACAGGAATAGTTTAACCCAGGTCCAGGGCTGAGCAACATACACTTATTTTTGGAGGGTGAAGCATTTCTAATTTGAAATACATTTAAGAGCCCTGCTTTTTACAGGTGAGGCGATCATCACAATCTCCAGGCTCATTTTCTAAGTCAAACTATTAAAATTACCTGTCCCTCTGTCTTTTGGCTGTGTGTAAACCTAGGTACAGAATTCACTAGAGAAACCCCCACTATGTTTGCTCCTTACACAACAATTATTTTACACTTGGCATGGCTCATCTTTTAAAAATCTATTTTACAATGTAATAATTCACACCCACTTCTCTTTGGGAAGTCATTTATAGATGGGAAATTAAACATGGCTGGGCACTGGAGGGAGTACTGCTGATACATGCAACAGCTCAAAATGTTGAGGGAAGTGGTTATGGATATGGGAGAAGATGCTATCTTGACCTTGGCAGATTGTTTATTAGACACTAAATCACAGACATTTCTTCTTCCAGTTCTAACTGGTCCAAGGACTCAGATATAACCTTAAAAGCCCTTTCTGGGGTTTTAAACAGAATTTAGACCTCATTGGTGCTCAGTACTATTTATGCAGCTTGAGTGAGACAAGGGAATGCAGAGACTACTGTGGGGAGAAAAAAAAGGTCAAGAAACTAGAGAAAAAAAAAAAAGAATATTCATTCCAATGACCTTATTTCCTTTTCATATGCTGCACTTCCTGGTGGCACAGAGCAGAGAGAATAAGAAAATATTTGATGTCTTTTTACCCACTTTGTTTGTGCACCTTGTGCACATGGCAGCCATCACACTCATCCTGCCAGTGCTCCTAGAAAGAAGGGCTGTGTCTCACTGTCAGCAGCAAAGGTCACACTGGAAATAAGCTGGAGGTGACCAGAGAGGAGGCAGGAATGGTGGGGGAAGAGGACTGGAAAATGGGACATGTCTGATGGATTGCTGTCAGACCCTTGAGCAGAAGGAGGTAAAAACATCATCTCTTCTGGCACCATTCTGCACAGGAATAATTTGGGGCATTTGTTTTAAGAGATGATTGGTGCTTTCCATATACTCAATAGGCCCTGAATATGCTGTTCTCCTGTTTTTCTCACCTTCCCCAGTGCTACACCAGTTATATACAAACATATATAAATATATTTGTACAGGATCTCAGCGAGCTAACCTGGCTAAATCACTTCTGTGCATCTTGACCTCCTGCTTAGTCTCCCATTTCAGAGGCTCAGTGTAAATTAAGGTGCTGCCCTTACTCTTCAGGTCCACATATTCCCTCTGTGTTCCTGCTGCAGAAACAGCTCTGCTCCGTGGGTCGGTGAGGATCCAGCTGAAGCCTGCGAGGGCTGGAGGGAGCAGTGTTGCTTTAGGCTCCCTGCCTGAGCAGTGACATATCAGAAGTAATAAGTCTGAGCCTGAGCTGATGTCTAACAGCATCAGAGAGTGGGCTGGAAGGCTGAACTCCTGCAAAAATGAGAGCAAGGAATTTAACAGCATTAAAAAAAGAGGTTAAGGAAAGAACAAAAAAGGAAAGGAAATAAAAGTGATATGAATGGCTAGAAAAACAGCTATGTCCAAATATTAACCTCTACTGCTGTATTTTGACACTGGGCTGAGTTAACAGAAGTACATGGCTAATACACATTAGCTGGAAGAAGGTAGCTAATTTCAGAAAGGATCTGGATCAACTTAACGTGAAAATGTATTAGCAGAAGATATTTTATGTATGTCCAAATCTGCCAATAGCTTGAAGACATATTCTGCACGAGGCTAGCAAGAGAAAGTATGTTTTGCTGGTGGGATTTTCAGCCAAACTCTCTCATTCCTGGGGCTTCTTATCCCTTTCTTGTCCAAGACACCTTTTCCTCGACCATCAGAGGAGCAGGAGCAGACAGAACTTTTGCCCAGCCTGTACTTTCTGTCAGCTGCAGGAGCCTCACAGACAGCACTGGCTCGAAGGGTTTTTTTACTCTTAGAACATTAAGGGAGCAGCCCCAGAGCACAGGAGCTAAACTGGTGTAAAACTGGTGTGAGAGCAGAGCCCGCTTTGGCAGGGGAGGGACTCAGTGCTGGCTGCTCCTCCTGGGATCCATCCAGAGGAGGAGAAAGCAGACACAGGGCAATCTTCACTCTGTCAAAGTCTTTAGTGTCTAACACTCAGAAATGGAAAATAGTTTCATTTTTTTAAAATAAGGGTTTTTTTCTCCTTTTTGTATTTCAGCATGTCCTTGGGGTTTGAGTTCTTCCATAGGTATCATTTATTTCACAGTAAAGGATCGTGGTGAGACAGCGCAGGCTTTAATTTCTGGGAATATCTTTATAGGCTTGTTTTTGTGGCTATATAACAACATTATGTTATCTATCCATCTCTCATTCCACTTCCTGATATACAGAATTATCAGGACTACCCATCAGTCACTTTTGTGTTTTCTAGTCCTCGGTGCTATATCAGTTTTTAGGATATTTTCTTCAGTATTTCAGCTACACTGGTCTTGGTGATTATTAAAAATTTATATAATATCTTTAAAAACTCTGTTGAGATGTGCCACACCATCTGAGGAAAAGTAAATTTTAGACTGGAGTTATATCATTACTGGTTTCCTGAATGTTTGAGGGAAGAACATTCAGGAAAAGTAAAACATAAAGGAGTTAACTAAGGTATATTTTTTTTCAAGGGGAAAAAAAAAAAAAGCAGAAAGCAATAGGGAAGAGCAGGACATCTGCTTTGGTAATTATATGCTAACAAACTGGGACTGTGCCCTACCTGATGTTGTCCTCTACAGAGTTCCACGTCCCCAGGCTGCCCAGCTGATTTCTTGCCCTGATGGCAACAGGCTTTCTCAGGTTTTCAGGAGCTCACACTGTGTGTTTGTGCACCTGATGTGTTAGATGGCCTGAGAGGGGATGGGACACACGGCTGCTGAGAGATACAGGGGTGAAGGTCACTCAGTAACAAGAGAAAAGAAAGATTTTAAGGGTGATTTTGCATCTCCTGAGCTCCACACAGCTGTGTCACATCACGGTGAAATTGCTTCCAATATTTTAAACCTGTTTGCAAGGTGATTAAGGAACAGAAAGGTCAGTTCTGTGCTGGGCAGAAGATGGGGTTCTATATTCCGAGTATTTTGTGGTTTGCCCTGTAGGACACCACGGAATGTGTTCTGCAGTCTGCTCCAGGTGAAGCTGTGTGTGGAGTCATGGTCTCAGATGCTGCTCCTGGCAGAGGTGGGTTTGGGCCACGGGGTGATTTTGGGCTTTGGCAAAGCGTGCTGCAGCTTTTGGCTGCCTGAAGTCAAAATTGGGGGTGTTTCCATCTCCTGGGTGCAAGTACATTCTGTAATGGTAGTCTCAAGGTATCATCCCAGACCTAGTGTCAAAATGTTATTTCTCCTGTAATGTGGGCAGAGGCTACAAGGAGTGGTTTGATGTTTCCTTGAGAAATAACTACTTTTTTTTTTTTTTTTTTCTGCAAAGTTTTCATTTGTTTAGTATTGTGTCTACTGGAACTGAGGTTTTTTTTCAGTGTTGGTTACAAAATCCCAAAGCAATGGGAGGAAGAGGTTTTTTTCCTCCCCTGTGTGCTTTTTCAGATCATGTTGGAGATTAGCTCAGGGGAATGACAAACTGCTCTGTTCCCAGCACAGTCTCCCTATCCATAGCTAAAATGTTATGGGAATTGGTCTTGGATGCCACGTCTAGTTTTACTTTAATGCCAGCACTTCTTCTGTTTCTCCTTCCAGCCCTATGATTCTGCCATGTTGTCTTTTCTTGATGTACTTTCCTTGATGTATAGAAACACTTACAAAAAAGGGAAAAATGAATTAATTTCTGGCTGCAGGTTCAGGTGGCCATCAGGCAGCAGCAGAATTCGGTGTGTTTTTCAGTTTCCTTCTGCCCTGGTCAGTAGTGTGTGAGAAGGGAGATCATTCTAAGGATGCTCAGGGGGCCTGCATTTCTCCTCAACGCTCACAGTGTGCTGTGAGAGCTTTGCCTGTTGCATTTGCAGTGGTGGAGGTGATTGAATAGCACCACCTCACTCTGGTTTTGGTTAATAAACAAGAAAAGGTGTGCTAATCCTATAAGGGTGTCTGATAAAACCAGCAGAGCTGTCCCACAGAGGCTTTTCTGACCACAGCAAAGGTGAGAGGTGTGTTGGAGGCTGTTGCTGATAAGGAGCAACCCCTGGAGAGGGAAGGAATTGCTGAAAGGCCTTTCCAGCTTCTTGTGCTGGGCTAGGGGGATTTCCCATGTCAGTGCTGGTGTTTCCCACATTTATGGGAACCACAGGCTTCCCAAAGCCAGCAGCCACCTCTTCTCTGAGCAATACCAGAAGCAGAAACCTCTTGATCCATTAAGGGTGTGCTAGAGCCGCAGAGTGGGAGGTGATAACTTCTGTGCCTGATGCTTTGAAGATATTTTTTTTTTCCGTGCAGAAAGGGGACTCTGATGCGTGTCTGATGCCCCAGGTGAAAAAGCTGGTGGTGTTAGAGGCTGGTGGGTGAAATTGAGTGTCGGTGTGTGTTCTGGCACCTCTTAGCTGCTGCATCCATAGCTGGGGGTTCAGTGTGTGGCACCCAATTGCTGGACCTGTGAAGTCTGTGAAAAACCTGTAAATGAATTTCTGACCAGACTGAGGCATCATTCACCGCTTAAAAATCACAAATCTGTGTTTATCCAGTGTTAACAGATGTAACATAAATGAGTTCCTGTGCTGTCTGCTGGTCCTCTAATGGCACTTGTTTGTAAGTGCTTTATGTTAACAGCTATTTGATGGTGCCCATTAGTTTTTCCTAGGTTAATGTTATATAATAAAGTGAATGCTGGCCAAAAGCAATAGTAGTACGATAAACAAAAAAATCCAAATGCTGGGTGAGAAATGTAATGGAGCGAGGGCTGAAATCTGGTGGGAGTTTGGTTTAATCTAAAGGTTAAAAAATGTTATAATTTGGGTTTAAGTAAATTGGCTCTTTAGTCCCAGAGGTCTTGCTCTTGTACTTCTTGTGCCTCCAAAGCTCCCACTAATGCCGATGGGAGTCCTGGGCGCACAAGAAATGCGGGTTCAGGTACTAAAGTTACAGATTGGCTTGGACCAAAACCCCTAATCCAAATACCTCCGGCTTTTGAAAGCATTTGCCAATTGGATTTGAATCTGGACACAAACATTGTGGCTTGAGCTCATCTGAGCTCACTTACATCTGTGTAAATCTGTAGTATGGCCCTGATCCAGCAAAGCACGTAAATATGTGCTTAATTTGACTTCAAGGGGACTATTGTGCGCTTAAAGCTAAGCATGTGTTTAAGTGCTTTGCTGGACTCGAGTCCAAATACATGGGAGTCAATGAAATGACACCAAATAGTGCAGTGTAAGTGAGATCTGAAATGAACCAAAATGTTTGCGTTTCTACCTGGAAATGAACACCCTGTTCACATCCTACGTATCCTGCATGCACTTTGTATTTTCATCCATCTGCACATAATGTATTCTTTACAGTAACCTGTCCATTCAGTACAGTAAAAAAAGAAATATACTTTGAATTTTCCTGCTCTATTACTCATATTTCATGAAATGTGTTCCTATGCCAAGTGTCTGTTTATATATATTTATACATGTTGTTTCTTTATTGATATTGGCAAGATACAAGAAGAAAAGAAATATTTTACAGCTAAAAACTTGTAAACAGTTTTATCCCTCATTTAAAGCCTTTTTTTTAAAGAGTTTACCTGATGTGGTCAAATTACTTTACCTTGTTTTTGGTTTTGCCAGTCTGACCAATATGAAAAGTATTTGTTAAACATGCAGGTTTGCTTTTAGCTGAAAAAACACATTTTAAGCATACTTGCAATTAACTGACACGTGAACATGTGCTTACACTCAACTACTAAATGCCACTTTTGTACTTTAAATGCCACTTTCAGTGATTGCCACGCTACATAAAGCTGTCAATGAATATTTTCACATGTATACATTAATACTGTTAGAAGATCAGGTATTGCTTGTTGGCTGCTGCAGCTCACTGCAAAGAGAACACAAAAGGGTTAATTGAGCTCAGCCCTACAAAGGTGGCAGAGGCATAGACTAGAACTGGGAATTAAACCCAAAACAAATACAACAAGAAATAGCCCTCGTGCCTTGGTATGACAACCACAATGCAGACATAAAGAAGTGTAAGCTGCAAATGTCTGTAGGTTATTAATGAGGTAATAGAAGCAAAATTAGGTATCAGCGGGGTTTGGCTCTGTTTGAATAAAACTGAGATCTTTTATCTCAGAATATGCTAGGAAAGACTCATAAGCTGTGATTTGGTGGTCTAGGCTGTGCCCTTCTTGGCTGTGGGAGTTGACTCATGCCATTTAAACTCACCAGTGTTTTCCACTCAGGGCGAGCAGATGTGGGATCGGACACAGAGAACGGCTGCCAGGGAAAAGGTTTGCATGGCATTTTATGAGGAAAAATGCTTTTGTGTGCTTACTTTTGAATCAAAAGGTTATTTTGCACTTCAGCTTTGTGTCTGGAAAGAGGATACAATTTTCTTGCAGAAGTGTGGGGGGGAAGCACATAATGGCAGTGCTGAAACACCTCTGTGTGCAGCTGACCACTGCCCAGGCTGAGACTGGTTCTCTGCTGATTTCAGCAGCTGCCCTCAGGATTTACTTCAGCCTAGGTGAGGGCAAAGCATGGTCACAGACTCCTGACCAAGTCCCAGTGTTTGTGCCCTGTAAGAGTAAACTTTCCTTTCCTGGGCCTTGGAGAAGCTGACAGCTGATGCATTGTGTGGAGTGGTCTGCTCTGCCCCGATCCCTTCTCAGCCCCACTGTCACTGAAGTAAGTGGCAAAACTCCCATTAACTTTAATGATGCAGAATCATTATGCAAAATAAATGGATAAGGTTTGTCTTTAAGAAGAATCACTGAGGGATTCAATTACATCATAAATGTATTCAGTGGCTGTGAAGTGATTCTGGTGTACATACAGCCAAACCCTGAATTCCTTCTCAAGTAAGTGTCTGGGTGAGGATTGATTACAAATCCTGCTCTAAGTTACACCCGTACAACTCCTCTGGAGCTGAAGGCATTCCTCCCTGTTTCCCGTGCATGGACAGTGCAGAGGCTGAGCTGCACAGAGCCCAACACATCCTGCTTCTGCTCCCCTTGGACGGGGGCTGGCAGGGATGGAGCCTGTCCCTATGGATCTGCAAAACTCCTCATGACCTGGAGCGGCACCTGCGGCGTGGTGGAGGCTGCACCAAGGGCGGTTTTGGCCCCTCAGCCTTTGAAGAGCTCTGCCATGATGTAATCCCAACCCTGTAAGCTGCTGCGGGACCCTGGGGTTGAGAGATGCCCTATAAATCTCTGTCGCTGGGTTTTGTTACCTGCCCGCTCTGTTACATGACTAATGACTTCAGGTAAAGAATGGGCAGTGGAGAAACAGGTAATTAACAAAAACATCCTTCTGTGTTTTCTGCTCAGCTTCCGTGACTGGGTGTTTTCAAAAGCTGGGCAGATATGATTTGTAGCCTCCCTCTTTCACCAGCACAGAGGCAGGGCTGGTTTGAAACCTGGCAATCCTTGAATGCTTCCCCAGTTTCCTGCCCTTGCATTTGATGCAGCCAGGGCTGGTTTGCCAGAGAGTATCTGCCTTGATGTGATGTTTTTGTGCTGTGGTTAAGTTGCTGGGGGTTTTAATTTTAATTTTTTTTTTTTTTTTTCCTTTTCTAGAGCATGGGTTGCTTTCAGAGTGACCTGGTGCAAGTGCATTAGCAAAGTGAGCCTGCTGTAAAATATTGCTGCATCCAGCTGCTCTGTCAATAGGTCAAGCTATTTGTCCCATCCAGACAGGGTGTCTAGTTCTCCTGGCAGCATCCCTTGCTTTGGCATGGGAAAACCTGTTTTGTTTAGCACTAGGGAAACAATATGTATAAATAGTAATGCTTGAACCTAAACACTCCTGTTGTCTTTATGCATGGGGTGCTGTCTTACTGGTTATTTTATGACAGATTTCTCCCCCCTCCCCGAAGGACTTGAGTCCCAGCCCTCAGAATAGCTGCCGTTGAGTGGAAGCATTCCTGCTATTTTCCCCTCAATTCAGAGGAAGCAATGCACTTGTTGTGTTACCTTGGTGAATCGAAAGTGGTTTTCACTTCCCTTAATTAAGCCTGCTTTGGTGCTGGCCCCTCCAAGATGGAGAGTGCAGCACACTCAGGAGTGCTGTCGCTGATTTGAATTCCTAAATTCCTCTCCTTGCAAACTTCAAAGGCAGGAATATTGCTCTAAGAGGCACCAATTATGTAAACCCTGGGCTATTCAGAATGTTCCATAATTATTTATTTTCAGCGCAAGAGGTTTTAACCCAAACTAGACAGAAAACTGGCATTTCTCCAGTTATTAGATTCTATTGAAAAAGGTATTAAACAATGGGCAGGGTAACATGGTAGATTAGTGTCCCTTCATCTTCCTGACCTGGGCATGTGTCAGAGCTGTACTGAGCTGACCAAAATTACTTTGATTTGATGGCCATTAAAGGTCAGGAGCAGAATGGGATCAGACGCCTCTGGTTGAGGCTGAAGTACACAACATTATATATTGATAGTAATTAAGTTGTTTCATTTAATAAGCACCATCAGATTTAAAGGCATTGTTACAGTATCGGGGCTGTGAGAAGGAGAGAGGCAGCCAGGATATGGGCTGAGGGGGAGAGGGAGAGAGAAAGGGTTCTGGAATGAGTGAAATGTGTCCCTGGAGTAATTTTTTATTTTATAAACTGAATGCAAACCTGATGGAGAACTATGGAAATGAGCAGTCATGCTGGATACATACACACACACTCTCTCAATATTCCTATACTGTGGGTAATGAAAAGTGCCTTCAGGGATGGGGTGGCCTTACCATTCATCAGTGCCATAGCCTTAAGTGGGTAATAACTAAGAGCTCCCATATCTAGTGTGTATATAAATTCTAGCTCCTCAGTATATTTGCTTCAGACTGTATTTAATTTATACAATTCCTTAGCTTTAAAGCTGTCAATTGATAACATTCAATCTGTGAGCCTGACTGATAAAAGGGAAGGGAAGAAGTACTCTCTAGTGACTAGAGCAGGGGAAGGGTGTGGGGGCCAAAGATGCAAGTGGTGCCTCTTCTAGGGTTTGCTCCAAGGCCAAACATCACACCCCGCCCTCTGTCCCCAGTTACTTTTTTCTTCACCCTCTTGGGACACAAGGTGGTCCCTCTGCCTGGCAGGTGTTGGATGTATCTACAGCAGGCAGCCACCTGCCATGAGGATGAAGGTGTCTCTCTCACCTCCAACAGTGATGAGAATTTGCCTCTGATCCTTGTGAGTTTGGGAGATGTTGACAGTGGTGGCTCCTGTGGCATCCATATTCCAGAGATGCCTGCAGGGTTAATCACTGTGTTTGGGAGGATTGGTGATAAAGCCAATTGGCTTCTGGAAGGAGCAAGGTAGTAGAGAAGCCCTCAGCACAGCAAAATAAAAGGAGATTGATAATTGAGGGCTCAGCAGGAATTGACTGTCCTGTGGATGCACAGGTAGATGTTGAATTTGGGCAGTGTGTGCTCGTACAAGAGTTGGCTCTGCCCTCGGACACGGCAGAGATGGGGTATGCGAGTCTCCATGACTGAGTGATGTGTCAGTCACTTAAACACTGTAAAGAGAGCCAAGCTCTCATGCTACAATAAATTTGGAAAGTTAAAGGGAAAATGGCCAGGCAGTTTGGAATTCAGCTTGTGAACCCAATATTGCATGTTTTTCACTGCACAAAACAAGCTGTTATTAACAGGACGCTTTGTTCCTGACCCATATATCAAATGCCCCTGTGTCAGGAAGGGACTGGTCCACAGCTTGGCTCAGTTTCCCTTCATTGTAAGATGTACTGGTTCCTCCTGACCCCAAGCTGCTGTTGGGCTGCAAAGGCTTCCCAGCACCTGGCTGTCCCACAGGTGGCCTTTCTTGTGGCACAGTGACAAGTCCTGCATGGGTGGCTGGGTTGCTGCTGAGACTCACAGAGGTGAAACTCTGCAGACACTGGTGATTCCCACTGGCCTTCTTGGTGCTGGCCCTGGTATGCGGCACACAGGACTTTGCATCCCTGGTCTGGAGGCAGTGAAATCCCATGGTGATGGGGGGTTTGGCCAAGACACTGGCCAGAGGTGTCCATTGCGACCCGTCACAGGGGAATGGAACAGCAGAGCAGGTGCTGGTCAGGGCAGATCTTGCTTCCCTGGTGTAGGGTTACACATCTCACTGGAGGGACCAGGAGGTTAACCTGGCTTTCAGGGTAATTTCTTCCACTATATGGGACTTTGAGAAATGTCATGTCTTGCATGTGGAAGCTTTTTAAAAGTAATTTAATATATTGATTGGAAAGGAACAATAATGAGAGTGGACTGGTGGGGCACTCTGTAGATGAGGCATGCAGAGATTTGTTGTTACAAAAGAGTCATGATGGGTGCTGGTGTGGACTTGTGTGTTTACTGGTTTGTGTGAGAGGAAATCCCAGTTCCTGTGGTGGTCAGTCAGTTCACTGAAGACTACCTATGCAACCTGGTTTCCAGGATTCACCTAAAACTCCAAATAGTGCCTTGAAATGCAGCTTGGTAAGATTCTCTTTAATTCTGAGCTGCTCCACTAGAAGCCACTCGATGCTCAGCCTGCAGTGCTGTAACTAGAATAAAAGGAAGAGGAGTAATCTACTAGAAGTGCCTGCGGGAGCAGGACAAATATTCTTATGATTGTGTGGGATGGTTTGAACCCAGATGGTGTTTTATAAGTTCAGCTGTAGTTTTAAAAGGCTGGATCTTTGATGTTCTGTTGATGGGGGCTGTGGAGCACAGCTCCCACAAAGTTTGCTGGCTTCAGGCAGCCGAGAGTGGAAATGATTGCGTGAACTGGGAGGCACCGGATCCAGCCAAGAGCAATGTGGGACGAGCAGGAAGCGTGGCGTGGGGCAGGCATCCAGGAAGAGGATGTGAGGAGGAGTGGGTACCGCGTTCCTGGAAAGCTGGTCCTGAGGAAGCGCTCCTGGCCGTGGGTGGACACGGGCGTGGAGTCAGGGTTCTTGTTTCGAGATGCTCATCTAAGCAGAAACGTACTGGCCGGGCTGGGTTTGGGTTTGCTTTGGGCTCAGATTCAGGAATTAAATTGGTTTTTGGCTTAGCAATGCCCCATCCATGCTCCTCACTGGAGACACTGTGTTTCTTGGTGAAATGGAGAAGTTGGCTCTTGTGTCTACTGCCTACTTCTACAAAACCCTTACTGCTCCCTGCATCTGTGACCCAGTCTTTCCAACAGTCCATTTTTCTGTCACGACTGAGCACATTATTTGAGCAAAATAACTCCACTAGAAGAGGGTTTCAGCACAATCAATAAAAAAATCATTGAGTAGAGATAAATAAACTTGAAATGGGTATCATAGCTAACCTGCTGGGGAGGAGAGCAAAACAATTTAGCAACGTTTGAACATTTGGTAAGGAGGTTTTCAGCTGGCACCTGCTTGGCCCAACCTCTTTCGATGGGAGAAAAATCTCCTAAAAATTACTTGAAATGGCCCAAATCACACTCCAGAGCTTGTGATTGCCCAAGATAGGAAACAAAAAGAGGCAACTTTGCCAAAGAAGGGCTGCAAGGTCTTGGAGAGCAGCGATGGAAATAAACCTGTTGGAAGCTAAACAAAACCAAGTATCCCCAGTACAAAAGAAGGAAGGAAGGTGATCACCACTAAACTGGTGCTCTCTGTGGAACCCCTCTCCCCTTCTAAGAATACCCTTTTTTATATGGGTCAGGAAGCAGCGAAGCTTCAGCCTGGATGCCTGGTGAAAAACAAAGCGATTGTTCGGTGGTATGTTAATGTAGCAGGTGCAGTTTTATTTAAACAAGAGGTGGCTATTGTTTTCTGGAAGTGTGGTGATTTACAGGCTCATAGCTTATCCTGGAGGATCAGGGTGTTAAGTCATGTGCGTGTATATGTGTTTTAGCCCAGGGTGGCCCTTCTCCTGTGTCTTCGTCTCTGAGCCAACATGAACTTAAAGGGAACGGTGCCTGTAAAGCCAGGAGGGATTGGGGTGGAATAGGTAAATTACTGAGTGTGGGAGCCCAGATTTGGAATGAGAGGTGGGGTCTTCAGCACATGTGATGGTCTGGGAGGCTTGTGTAGCACCCCAGCTGATCTCAGTGGGATTTGTGTGAGGATTTGTGAAAAGAACCTGGCCTTAAAAACAGTGCTTTGCCTGGAAAGCCATGGGAGAGAGCAGGAATTAACAAATATCTTCACTCCTGGCAATTATTTCAATATTTTACATCCATGGCTGAGGACAGAATTGTCAAAAAACCAGTATGCCATCTGGCATCTCCCCTCTTCCTGTCCTTGTTTTTGCTTTTGTTGAGCTTCATCCAGAGCACACAGAGAACAGGAGAAGCCCCTTGCCCCATAGCAGAGACACTGAGCTGCATGGGTTGGACAACAATCCACCTGCAGCAGGACAGCCCAGCTGGTTTCCCTTCCATGGAGCTTTAACACCACAGCAAGAGGCTCTTGTTGATCCTTCTTGTTGGCATGATTCTATACATTTAATCTGATTTGTGAGCTCTGCAAGGTCAGAAGGTTAATGTGAAGCCTATCTTTAATGGCAATGTGTTTGTGGGGTTTTGTTTTGGCATTTTTGGGGAGGGGGAGTAAAATAACCCCAGTGCTCTGGGCTGGTGGGGCACCAGTCCTGCTTGACTCCACAGCAGGATATTCATCTCACCTGTACCTTGAATAAATCTCGCTTCCTCTGTGCAGAGTGTGGGTATGGAGGCAGCCAAGCTCTTCTGCAGCTGCTGGTTATTTATGTCTGTTTGTTTTCCCTCTTCTGCCTCGAGAGCATCTTTCCAGAATGGTTGGGTTGTACTCTGTTTTGTTCTTAGTCCAAAAATTTTAGAGACTGGATAGAATAGTGTATTCCAACCCTGATAAACCTGCTGAATTACTGTAAACAGAAGGTGAGAGCTCTTTTTTTCCTTGGTTAGAGAAGAAGGTCTGGGCTTGATTTTTAAATTTTATTCTTCTCTAGAGTGAGAATAACTTCATTGGGTACATTCATTGGGTACATATATACCAAAAGGGAAGTATTTTAAATAAACATTTAAATGAAGCCAAAAATTGTGGTTGATCCACTTACACACATTCACTTTGTGGATATTGATGTTCTGGAGCAAAAAACCTCTTGTTTGTCCTTCCTTTTAGCATTGGGGTTGAACATGATGCAAGTGTGGTGTTGGTAACACCAGATTTACCCAGCGCAAGCCATGGCCAAACCCTTGGGAAAATCCTGGCTGTGCTGTTGGGTTATTTTGGGATGCTCTGGAGGGCAGGTGGGATCTCAGCTCCATGTGCCTTGTGTCTGTTGGGCTGAGCCCCTGGGCCTCCCTCCCTGCCCTATTCCTCCCTCAGCTCAGACCCAGAGACTTTGAAACGGCAGCTGGGTGTTGCACTTTCACTCCTGGTGATTAATATTGCTCTAATATTTGTCTGATGTAGCTCCCAATGCAGGGAGGGCAGTGCCCTGTTGAGCTGCTCATTGTATGAGCTGTAGTAAATGACTGTCCCTTCCTCCTTGAGATCATGGGCTAAAATTAATTGTGATTTTGACGTGCAGGGTGCTTTCTGACTAAGGGCTGTTATTAGTTTTAATTTTTTTTTTCCATAGAAACAGAACATTTTATTACTTTTGCTGAAGAAATCCACGTTATCAGTTTCCTTTCACGCAACAAAACACCCTCCCAGTCTTTAATAAACATTAAACACTTAAAGCTTGTTCTGTGCTTTGCATGTAGAAAACACTGCAGAAATGCCAAGTATCCTTATTATTATTTTTTCCTCATGGAGCTTCCAATTCACTGAATTCACCAAGCCAAGATAACACCATCTCAGAGGGCCAGTGCTGTGACAAATTTACAGTCTGGGAGCTTATATCTTTCCAGGCAATTGTCTACAAACAGACAGTGCATTTCTGCATGTTGGAGTCTCAGAGCTGGAGTTTCTTCTGAGAAATGGCTGAGTCTGCCACCACTGAACCCCTGAGTGACAGCAAGTGCTTGTCGGCTTCTGTTGTGAATTTTTTTTTTTTTTTTTTAAAGAAGGGTTGGCAGCCTGAGCTATTCTCAAGGATTTGGAAAAGAGCCACAAACAGGAATTATTGAACAATTGCTCTGTGAAACTTAAGATAACAGTTTGTTCCACCACAGTGGAATTGCTTTGTGGTAGAAGGAAATTATCTTTTTAGCTCTTGATTAACATTATGTGAGAAAAATAAAATTAAAGCCTGATTGTATCTGTGGTTGAATGGAATGCGTGTTCGTGCGAGGGGAAGAGGGGACAGATGTTTGTGGGTGACACATACGGAGATGAATGTTTGTGACACCTCAGATTGTAGGTGATTCACGGATTAGGAATGTTTCTAATGTTTGGAAAATTCCTTATTGCTTCTTTATTGTCAGACTAATGCTCACCCTGTGCTCAATGTGAGTATAAATATGAGATCATTAATGAGAGTAAGCACGTACCATCATTTGGAACTTGGAAGGCATGTTTTATTTTGGTGAAAATTAATATTCTCGCTGTTATGAGTTTTGGTGCTTTTGGTTGGTTCACAGAAGCAAACAATAACTTGCATCTCCATAGTTACCCCATAAAATAGTACATTTGGCCATGAGTTTATCACTCATGCTTATTAAAAGTAAATAACATGACTGAGAGCCCAAGTACATTTTTAACATACCAGCTCAATCTGGCTGCCTTGGAAGTCAGTGGGAGATTTTCTCCTCTTGGGGAAGCAGATGCTGAGGAGACATCAGGAGCACGTTTGGGGTACTGAGGGCAGAGGCTGCACCTGTAGAGCAACCTCATTATGTGAGTGCAGGATTTTGGTTCAGCAAGCTCTGCATTGGATCTCTCACACATTCAGCTGGGAGAAGTGCATTGAGGGGTCCTCCCAAATGGACATGTTCAGGGTTTGTTTTCCATTAAAACCCCATGGGCACAGGTAGGAGCTGCCCTTTTCTATTGAGGGAATGGCTGCCTGGAATGGGTGCTCTGAAGGAGTGAAGCCCAGGGACGTGCAGGGAGGTGATTTGCGCAGTTCTCGTGGGGTTTTTAAGGAACTGTGGCTGATGAAACTCTGGAGTTTGGCTCTGCAGTCCCATCTGCCCTGCTTCCTGCCCCCCACCGTGGCAGCTCTGACACCCTGCGATTCAGAGGGAAGCTCTGAGGATGCCGAGTTCCAAACATGAACTTTCTGAGCTGGCCAAATTTCTGCTGTGATCTCTCAGCTCAGTGCCTGTGCTTATCTGTGTTTGCAAGACACGCTGGGAGATCAAAATATGCCCCCTTTTGAGACGATAGGAAAGAGACAAGATGCTTCTTTAATCATGTCTGATAAATTCTCACTTGTAATGAGAGCCCTAATTAAGGGAAATTACCTATTGGAAAAGAGTTAAAAGGGGCCCCGTACTCCTTCCAGCAAACTTAAAGACAAAAGGAAGTTTCTAACAATGGGTCACTGGAGATGCATTTCCGCCCAGCTTTAAAAAACAAGGTAGTGTCTAGCTGATGAGCGGTGAAGGCGAGCAACGAGGCTTTGATGAGCCTTCTCCTGCTTCCTGATATTGTGACCCTCTTAACAAACACTGCAGAAGAAAATCAGCATGCCTTCGCTATGCTGTAAGTGCAGGCAGGCTATCTGAAGAGATGCCTCACTTGCAGGATATGGTTTAAATCCTGTTTTGAATAAGGTTTACATCCTTGTCACTGAAATAATATTTTTGTACCGTAAAAATCAATGTGAAGAGACGGACAGACAGGTCCCCCAATATGTAAACAACCTATCTTTGATGTCACTTCTTACTGACTTTTTTTCTTGTCCCGAGGAATACCCAAGAGTTTAGCTGTTTAATTTTACTTCTATGTATCTGTTTATGATGACAGAAGGTGTGCACTGTTCTTGATTCCAAAACCCCAGAATGGGAGGTGCATGATCTGGGTTCTGTTTTGCCCTTATTGCTCTGAAATCAGCACTTTTGCTTCCACTTGGGTGGTTGGGGAAAGTTCTGGTTTTCCAGTCAGCTCTGTGATTAGAATAAAAACAAGAGGGATTCTCTCTGGGTGCAGGGCAAAAAAAGAAATGAGAGTCTGTAGGTCCAAGAGTTTTGGTCACTGTGATCATCTGGAATGAGCTTTCCACGTATCATTAATTTCTCCTCGATGGCGCATGCTGGAGTGAGCTGAATGTGGTGCTCCAGACATACTTTACATACTGATCTCTCCTTGGGCTGCTTTGCAGTCTGATCTCAGCATGTCTTGCAGGGAGCATCGGTGAGAAGCAGCATACCTACTCTCCTTTTAGTGCACAGATTTCAAATCCTGTTTGCAATAAAGCAGCAGAAAGCTGAATGTGCAATAAAAAAATGAGGGTTTGCTTGCAAATACAGCGAGTCGCAGTTCCAGTATCAGATGTTGGCGCCTGGAGTGGATGAACATGAGCTGTTTGAAATCCTCTTGTCAGGACTGCTGCATTCAGCATGCAGAGCTCTACGTTCCCTCTCCGAGCCCTGAAAATGTTTGAATTGACATCCAAATTTTTCAGCCTGCATCGGTTATTAATACAAAGAGCATCATTGATCAAACTGTAACTTTGCTCTGCGTTATACTGTACTTGTTTATTTTTTCTCTCTGTGAAGCAAATCATCAGCAATTTTCCCCATCAGTAAGATTTTTTTGTTTCACAAAACCACAACCACAACCAGCAGTGGCTTGAGTCATGTTATTTCTTTATTGTTAGGCATTTGTAATGTATTTTTATTACTTGTGATATGAATGTGGCTTAGGCGTGTTTAACCACCTCATTCACTTCCCAACACCTCTGTGGGATGGGTGTTGCTATTAGCTCTTGTAAAATAAGAGTAAATTGGGTAGCATGTAAATGAAACTATTTTCCTAGAGACCATGGAGGAGCACAGGGGGCTGAAATGGGGATACAGAATGTGGTTTGGCCAGTCCTTCTCTTAACCACAAGCTCCTCTGAGCTCTCTGGAGTGAAACATGTGGAGGGGTTGGAGCCGTGGGGAGGGATGGGGCACGGGCATTGCTCCAGCTTGGAACTCCTCAAGTGGTTTGCATTGGCATGCCAGGAGCTTTGGAAGGACACTGGCCTTTCAAATTAATAGCACACTTGAGGATTTTCCAGGTACTGCTAGAAAATTACGTGAGCACACTCCCAAACATAAAACCAGATGTGCCGGGTCAGACCACAGGTCCCTCCGGCCCAGCAGCTCATCTCCTGCAGTGGGTGGCCGGAGCAGGGCATAAGGTCAGGAGACGTGAGTCATGGGATATCCCAGAAAACTCTCCTGTGCTTGGCACTGACACCTCCCTGGTGAGGAGGTGATAACTGCACACACTGACTCGTCACCAGGAAACTGCAGCCTTGGATGTTTATGCGGATTCAGGAGCAGCTCAGCTGAGTTCCAGATACCTTCTGAAAACATTTGCCTGTTCCATGATTTGTTGGCACTGGGGTCTAGGTTTTAGTTGAAGCGTGGAGGAGCAGGGTGGAGTGCTGGCCGTGTCTGTGGGCTGGGAGATGGTGAGCTTTGCTGACACAGTGCCCTGCCTCTGGTGTGTGATGGTCATATGTGACACCTCACCTGCTGAACTGTATCTGAATTACCCCTGGAGTTGGCCCAGATCGAGCTAAATCCCCTTAAACGTGCCATTGAAATAACTCTCCTGAAATTTAGTTGTTGGTGACACTGGCAAACCCTGTGAACACAAGTTGACGGTGTCACAATGTTCTAATTTCATTTGTTGTAATCCAACCAGGGGCTGTTTGGGGCGCAGTCCTGTTGGCATCCTGTGCAGGCTTATTTCTAATGGTCTGGTAATCCATTGCAGGCAGAGCTGAGGGGCAGCAAAGGCTGCTGCCACCCTGGTGGCACCTACACCCCTGCTGCCTTTTAGAGGTCACCTGATCCCTGCCTTCTGGCACCTGGAGCATGATGGTGCTTGTGATAGTCGCATTTCACTAATTACTAAAATGGGAGAAGCATCACAGACAAGTATGAGCCCTTGCTCTGCTTTTATTTAATAATAATTATAATAAAAATTAAAAACCTTAAATCCTTTGCTCTTTCAGGGCTGCTGTCTGAGCAGCAAGGAGTCTGCTGTATACATGGAAATGTGGGAGGTGTGAGAGTGTGTGAGCAATGTGTATTTAGATGGACTTTTGGTCTAATTTGAAAATTGGTTTGTTTTATACTGGCTTCAGTTGTAAAAAGGAATGATTAACCCAAACAGGAGCACCCGCGTTACTCACCTTTAATTATGTTTGCAATACATCATGGTGATATGGGGGAGCAGAAAGCCTTTCTGCATCCAGCACATTTGCCTTGTAGCATATGGTCCTATGGAAACTGTTTTGATTCAGAGCCCCCAGTAGCATATGGTGAAAAATCTGCCCCTGAAGTCAAATTGAAAGTAGAGGCTGGTCCCAGGCCCCAGAGGACCCCGTGTCTCCTGCCAGCCGGCGGGACCGGAATCAGAGTATGTGTCACTGTTTCACTCATCGTGAAGATTTTATATTTGGTTTGGGATGCTGGTGCATGGGGTTCTGGATGTAAAAGTCAGAAGAGATATGGTTCCTGTAATGTCTGCAGAGATCCTTGTGTCGATAAGGTCAGCAGCAAGTTAATAGATTTTTATCTTCTCATCACATGAACTTAATATAGTGCAACTCTTGAAGGGGAGGGGAGAAACCTTCCTGCCATTATTTTCTGATGTGTTTCAGGGGGTTTTAAAAGACAGGGTGAGCCTTAAAAGCCCCTCTTTGCTTAAAATGAAAATCAATAGTTCAAAATTATGAGTAAAAATATTTAAATATGAACAGAAGGCTAAACATTGTGTAGTAACACAGCTAAAATTAATTAGATCTGGGTGAAGAGGGATGTGTTTCACCATGGCAGTGATGGAATGGATGAGAAGGGGGATGGAGATTTACTATTCTGTGTTCCCAACAGCACCAGCAATGCCAAAGCAACATTCAGCTCTGTGCTCCTGCCATGTAGTGACACAGAAGCCGAACCAGAGGCTCTATACTATAAAAATAACCATAAATGCTACTCCATGTTGTTCCTAAATCAATGCATTGATGGGAATGAAGACTCTGATTGAGCCCTGGGGTCCTCACAAAAGCTTTGATAAAGGGGGTGAACAGGGCTGATAAATGTGGGTGCTGCTGCCAAGCTTCAGTGAAGAGGAATCAGAAGCAGGAACAACAAGATGGGGAGGTAGAAAGATGCTCCATGGCCGTAAATACCCGTCATCACCAAAATGTGGTGTTGCTCACATTGCAGCCACTGTGGTGGAGGAGAGATTCTGTGGTGGCTGGGGAGGGAGCTGCTCCTGCACCAGCAGTGGAAACCCAGGGCTGAAATACGGCATCTCTGTCAGGGGCAGAATCCATGGAGGGACACCGCCGGGTCACGCTGACTAGTAGGGCTCAGCGATCAAACGTGTCACACCTGTCTTGGCCACGGGTGCAGGTGTTCTAGGTCAGCTCTCGCTGTGGTTATCAATCGCTGACAGTTGACAGTTTAATTTTACACCACAAGTACCTCATTACTTGTGTAGGCACTTGAAGAACATGTGGGCACTGGGTTGGATCAGTGATCAATGACAAAGGTTGCGCAGGGTGCAAGTGGTAGCAGTAAAAGTGAAGGTCTCCGTGCATGAGTTGGCAGTGGTGGGGATACATGACAAGGGGAGTTTAGCTGACAAACAGTCTGTCAGGGCTGGAAGAATGGAGGCTCGCCGGAGAGCTGGCGCTCCATTATAAAATACAGCTCGCCATTTAAAAGAGGAGGGGGGGAAAGAAAGATAAAAAAAGGCTCTTGCTTTGAAAAACTGTTTAAACAAATTTAATGCATGTGAGGGACTGTAAATTTTTATTCTACAAGCATTTATTTCACGACATGGAAGCATCCAGGTGTTCAGGAATTTTATATTAAAGGCAAGTGGAGGTGCTGCTTTCATAGATGTACAGACATGTGGTGCTGCTGGCTTAGGTTGCCCAGTGGGTGCCGATTTGAGATGTTCAATGTGTTAACCAAACCTTTCCCCATGAGATTCCTCCTCTCCGTGTATTGATAGGACGATTTATGACTAAATCTGTTGTTATGGATTTCTTCTGCCACAGTAGGGAAAAATTTGTTTCAACACACTTAAAAGTGTTCCTTTAATCAATCCCATCCAACTTTCTCTTGTTTTCCTTTGCGGAGTTCCCGACATTCTTTTCCACGTCGAATCTACCCGTCGGATTTTGCCACTGGGGCGATGACGGAAAGAAAGAGACATATGGCACTAGTTTGGTAGAGCTGTGGATCTTGCAGGAGGATGTAAATCTTGTTTGCTTGAGAAACCGCACTGCAAGACGCTTTGCTCGAGGTATAATGTAGCTGCGTTATTGAGTGCACCTTATAATAATTGATATGGTGGGAAACGGTATTAATGGAAATAATGGGAATTTCACCCAAACCGTAGTAAATAAGGAAAAGACTAATAGTCTTTGCCCTCCACTGAATTGAACACATCTTAAAAAAAGATTCTTGATTATGTCTTGAGCACTGATTAGGTGCAGGCTAACTTTGATCATATCACCTACGGTTCCCACCGAAATGCGTGGCGCGAGTCGCGGTTTTAGAAATTGTTAAAATGATTGAATAAGCAGCTTGGAAAACACACAGTGCTAAAAAATGAGATGCACGCTCCGTGTTGGTGTTTTGTATTAATTTAGTAACAGTGCTGGGAAGCCCTCACGGTGCTTGGTGTGCAGGCAAAGAAGTCCCTCTCCCACCACTCCCCTGCAAAGCCAAGACACCATTGTCTTTGCTCTTTTTTAGCCCCAAGATATGTCCAGACTTTAGTAAATGACAGTGGAAATGAATCAGCCTCATGTTAAGGGTGGAAAAAACATCTTTATAAACCATAACAAAGGACCCAAAATTCAAAATTGGGATTTGGATACCCTATAAATATTAATTAACTTTCAAACCAAATCTGGATTTTTGCAGAGTCTGATAATACTATGGTCTTTTTTTATTCTTATTCTGTGTCTTCTAATATTAATTTTAACTTTATTCTAGATGGTAGAGAGGGAAGTTTTGGAGATATGCTGTTGATATATCTAGTGATGAAATGAACTTTATAAAACACTAGTTGCATATTCTGTCACAGCCATCAGAATGGTGATCCTGATTTCAGCTCCAAATTAGTCTGTGTTCAAATAGGCAATTAAGATTATTTTAATTATTTTTTTCTGTTATTCTGCACAAGTAACATTAGAAATTTCCTTGCCACATCCATTTTCTTTTTAGTGAAAATAACCTCCTGTAAAATTTGGAATAGGGCCACCCATGAAAAAAGATCACATCTGATGGATAAATATAGTACATTTTGGTGGCCTGGTAGGTACAGTAATTATCAATAATCAGGTGTCTTGTTGGGACTAGACTGACTGTAAATTTAAAATGTGCAAAGGAATATTCAAGGCAACCTGAAAGCAAGTCTCTGGTTTATGAAGCAAAAATGCTGAGTTGGGTCCTGATGTTGACTTGAACAATCCCATCAACTGCAGTGGGATGAAGAATTGCCCACAGGGCTGTCTTCATATGGTAACTTGCCAAACACACTTTAAATTGTCTTGAAATCAATAGATCCATGAACCCACTTGCTGTATATAGATCTGTATTATCTAACCAGCCACATGCTGGAGGAGGAGAGGAACGAGCCAGTTGTGGCTGTGTTGAACCATTTAAATGCTGTGGCACCACAGATGTGAGAATGAGACAGAAACATGGGCAATGGCAGGAGAACAAGGGGAGCTGGGAGGAGAAAGGAGGTGGGAGAGATGAGCAACCTTTTCTGTCCCTGCTTAAAGGATAATATTTCAGGGATCTGATGGGATACAAAAGCCTGGAAGGGTTGTGATGGGCAAATGAAGGAAAAAAGTACCTTGAGAGATGGAAGAAATTCTGGGCTGTGAGCAGCAATAATTTGGGTCACTATTAGGCCAAGCTAGATAAAATGAGCTCTGGAGCAGCAGTGGAGAGGAGCACACACTCCAGCAGAGAGGGAAGACGCAAAGAAAGGGGAACCAACTGAATTCAAATAGTTGTGATAGTACAAGGGTCTTTTTTTACAAGACTTTGGAAAACCAAGAGTTTTCTGACTTGTGGGTCCAGCTTGTACCAGATGGGTATCAAGGGAGCATCCAGCAAGGTTGGTGCTGTGTAAAGGACAGGCAAACTTTGCCCAAAATATCCAATATCAGAAAATATCTAGCAGAAAAGAAATTGCCAGAACTTGAGGTGATCTCCAGTCTGTGCAATGTCAGAATGTTCAGTGAATGCCTTCACTGAAGTTTCAGAGTCAGTGGAGTCAGGGAAACAACCACCTTGAGTTTTTAAGGAATTGTTGGGCCATGTGTTTCCCCTGGTGACACTGGTACAAATCCAGGGCAATCCCACCAAAGCTGGAGATTGCTCTGGCTTTTCGCCGGGTACAGACGCTTGGGTTGGCCAACAGAGGTCACTTACACAAGTGTGACCTCACTGCAGTTGGTGCTGCTCTGCACTTGAGGTGATTGAGTGAAGAAGTTGGCTCACTTGCTGCTGAGGAAACGGCAACTTCGTGTTTCTAGGTGTTGCTTTAAATATAGGCGATTTTCTTTTCACATTTGTTATTCAGAGCTAAAAAGGGGCTGGTCTTTTCAAGCTATATCAAAGTGTTGCTTTAGGGTTTGTTGTTTTGTTTTTGCACCTTCTTTCTCCTTTACCACAAACCATCTACTTCTACATTTCCTAAAAGCTTTTTGGATTTAACAGGAATAAATTCTGTGCTCTCCTGCAAGTAGGTTTAGCTTTGTTGCCCATTAAGCAGCAGTGCCCATTGTCACCAGTTGAGAAATGGATCCAGTGCATTCAAACTTTTATATAATACATGGCCATGACAGGAGACACAAATGGGCCCCCTTCATCCCCTCCACCTACTTGGTGGCTTCTTCTCTTTTGGTTTCTTTTCTGCTGGCTCTCTGTCTCACTGCTGGGTGAGGTGTATCCCTATGTCACACTGTTCTTAAGGGGGAGATTTAAAATTTTTCAACCACTAATTTTTTGAAGAAAATGTTTTGAAATGAAGAGTTTTCAGCAGCATTGATGGGATAAAACTCATTCCCTTTGTCCATGAGCTTCCCTTGCTGAAGGAGCACTGGGAAGAGTGCTTGGGTTATATAAAATAAGATTTTCCTGATGTTTTTAGGGCAAAATACATTCATCTTTGCATAGGACTAAATCACAGGAGATGAGTGACTGTCACTGTGTTGCAGCAGGGATTTTGGGAGTGTCTGCCCCTGCTCAGGGCTTATCCCTCTTCCTGGGTCCTGGAACCAAAGGCTGGGGAAGCTGAGGGCTGTCAGAGGGAGAGATGAGACACAAATCAAAGCACATGTAAGGCCTTCCTCTGCTCTTATTTGGATTATTCGCAGCTTTTTTCACTGATTTGCATGAAAGCAGAGTTGTAACTTTATTAAACACTGCTGTAATGACTTCAGCACAGCTCAGGAATATCATCTGCTGCCATCTCCTCCATGCAGAGCCCTGTATTGAGAGGGTGGCAGTGTGAGAATGACAAATGGGATCAGGATGCTTTTCATATGAGTGAGTAGTACAGACAGAGTGCTTTGGGGAGCCTGAGGGGGAAGACAGGGAAATCTAGGACTAGGTGCCATGCAAAGCAAACCCTGCCTGATTTGAAAGATGGAGAGAATGTGCTGTGATGTTACCAGTGGGAAAGGATAAGGGGGTGAGAGTAAAATGTCAAACACCTGCACTGTGATTCTGGAACACTCTGCTGGTTGGGCACGAGGAGTTTGCTGTTTGTTCTTGCCTTGCTGGTCAGATCATGAGCCACATGCTTTGTGTGAGGAGGAGCTGCAAAGATTGCACCTTGCTAAAGTCCTGTAAGTCCTCCAAAGACAAGAATAAACACACTATCTTTCCAAAAACACAAAGAAGGAATGATGCTGGAAAGCCAGGCAGGATTGGGCATGGGGCAGGTGAGGAGGTCACAGCTCAGCCCCATGTCAGGATGTTGCAATGGGAGCTGCAGATGGTCACCCTCTTTGCTGGCCTGTTAACACCGCTAACATACAACCAGACTGCAGAAAAAGATTAAAAAAAATGCATTTTATTTTCTTTTGTGGGTAAGCGAGCCACAAGGCCCTGTGGGGGAGGCACAGTGCACTGCCCTGGGATGCTTGGCTCTCTGCAGGGGATGGGATGGAGGGAAGCACTGGGCGATGCTCTGGCCCACACCAGGAGCGCATCCGCCCCGGTGCTGCTCCGATGCTCCCCATATTTGGTGGTCTTTAATTTGGCATTACATACTCGGGGCTTGTCTGCAGCTCGTATGATTCAAAGTTCTCCATGGGGTCTAATGTACAAGGCCTGGCCTGTTTTCATTAGGTTTCCTGAGCTCTCCTCCCTTCTCCCCAGTGTTGCTGCACAAAGACACTTTTGTCAGGCGATGTTGGACTCTCCTCAAAATCCAAGCACTTTCAGGAAAGGACTTGGAAGTCTATCTTCTCAGTTTCCATATCCCTTTGCCCTCTGCTCTGGCATTTGGTTTGATTGGTTGTAGAGTTGTCCTTCCCCCCCACCCGCTACTTCTTTTTGTTGATCTGTCTGCGATGGAGTCTATCTTGCAAAGAAAAAAGTGTATTGCAAATCGTGTAAGCCAGCTCTCTGAATTATTGCACATTGTAAAGTATTAACTCCTTCAGTCCTCGGCTGGTTTAAAGTGCTAGGACCAAAATCATGATAGGAATGTTAAAGGAGTATTATTATATTTTATGTTCACTGCCACAAGTTTAGTAAGAAATTTAATCCCCCCTCTCTTGCTCACACTCTCTCTCTGCCTCTTGAGAAAAAAAGAAAAAGAAAAAAATAGGAGGAAAACTGGCACCAAACTTCCATTTGACTTGGCAACTTTTTCACTAATGTGATTTGATATGCTTTACTAGAAAGGGTAACATGCTAATGTTTCAGAAGAAACCGATTTTCTATTAGTGAAAGTATGGTATATAAAAGATCAGGCATTGCTATTAAATTCTTCAATCAATGAATTTATAGCCTATTCTAAGTGGTAATGATATAATGGAATGCAACATTTTAATATTGGAAAATATGTTTTGTTTGACGCTTTGGGGATTCCAGGAAATACTGCTATTTATGTAGCTGCATCTGTGCAAAAATTAAAAACAGGGGAAAAAGAGGATTATAAAAGGAAAGCCAGCCAAATTGTCTGAAGTCAATTTATCCAAGATGCTTTCATAATGTATTATATAAAAATAATGTTTGATCTTTTCATGTATCTGTTTCCTCAGACTGATTTTATCATGATTTATGCACCCAGGTACTGATACTGTGAATAGAGTGGTGGGTGCTACTTTGTTTCACACATTTCTGAACCATTCTAGATTACTTTTTCAGGGGCAGAGGTGGAAATAGAATTTCTGCCTATGGGATATAATTATATTACGGTTCCTACAGAAGAGGCCTAAGTACAGCCCCAATGTTTCAATTAATAATGCACTGTCAGCTCTGAGGGATGATATGAAACTGTATCGGATCAAAGATTACCAGCATCAGGCAGGGTTGCTGCTCTCTCTGTTTTTCTTTCTTCTTTTATTTTTTAAATTTTTTTAAAAATGTGTCTGATTGACTCTCTGCAGTTTTTAAAGAATAATATTTTGTTTAAAAGTAAAATATTACATTCTTGCAAGCCTGATTAGGTTACTTACAGGGGTGGGAGTTAGTTCCTTGCCATATACGAGCAGATGTTAAACTCCTTCCATTGTATTTTAACATCTAACATCTTGCATATACCTTTTAATTGTTAATGTGGTCAGGCAATAAATTCACTGTCTATGGGGAACTAAGAATAATTTTCTAAATTTCATTCTCTCTAGCCAGTTGCTAGGAAATGAAGTGCTTTGGTTAATAATGCATTTAAGATATTAGCAAGATCTCAGTTTAATATTTGTTCTGTATTTACATGAAATTCTGACCAAAAGAGAAAGCGTAATTAAAATGCATTTAGTTTTTGGTAGCATTTAGCACTGGCTTGAAACATACTACTAAAAATTATGAAATCATTTTGCAGACGAATAGGAAAATATTCTTTGAAATCTGACAAGGTTTATTTGAAATAATGCTTACTTTAAAAAATAACTCCTTTTAGGTCTTACAATTCTACACTTCTTACTGAAAAATGGTTTCCCAGTAGCATACATATCCTGTATCAATGTAACTAAATTTATATTGTTATAAATTTTTGAGGTTGGATTCTTGAGTTTTGAAATTAAATAACCACAGTTAACTGTATTAAATGTAGACTCGAATTTGATCGAAAATAAGTAAAGCACTTATGACAACCTCTGTAAATGCTTAAATACTTTAGTTGTGTTTGTGAGCATTAAATTGTATTATAAGGAGCCAACACTGAGTATACAAGCTCCTGTGGGACATCTTGGACTTTTGGGAGATTAAAAAATCGTACATTAATGAAATTTTGCAAGTTTTTTATTTAATAGATAGTGCTTTTCAGGGTATGCAAAATAATTGCTAGCAGAACGTTATATGCATCTTTACACTCACACCACATAACGTATATAATTACTTGGAGAAACTGCTTAACTTTAATGGGGCATTTCTTGATCATATAATAGGAAAACTAACAGCTTTAATTAAGATTTATGAAGCAGAGAGGTAATATATTCTGCTAAATTAGGTAACTATTGGTGGGTAGTGTATTTTTAAGCAATTAAAGGTCCAATCCTGCAGCTCTTTTGCTGTGTGAGCTGTTGCCAGCTCATGCAAGGAGTCCTGCAGCCACCTGAGGGAGGGCTGCGGGAATGGGGCTGGGTCTTGTGTTTTAGAGTCCCTAAGGTATGGCAGGAAAGAGCTGCTGGTTTTATTCCTGGTTTTAGGCCTGGCTTTAAGTAGTTTTTCCTACTCCAAGTGAGTGGCATGCAGCAATCACCAGGAGAAGCAGCTGGCATCACCCTTGGTGGCTCGTGCGAGTGGTGGATCAGCTCCCAGGAGGGCTCATCACTGGAGGGAAGGGCAAGCAAGGCTGTTTGGGGATAAGCTGGAGTGAGGAGCAAGCAGGGAATTGTCTCCATCTGGAAAACTATCCATCAGAAGAGAGGTGCAAGGGGCTGTTGGAAGGGCTGTGATGTGTGGTGGGGCAGCATGTGGGTTGCCACGTGCTGGAAAAGCCCACAGATATGTGCAGAAAATGGGATTGGACCAGAACCCTCTGAATTGTCATGGTATAGACTTCCATTCTATTTTTTTTTTTCATGTGTTGCATGATGAATTTGATTTCTTTTCCCCTCATTAAATCACAGGTGAATGTATCTCTGGTGTGATCATGGCCAATCTCTGCATTTCTGCTGCATCCTTGCATGTCTGTAAAACTGGAGAAGGAATACCAGCCATGCATAGTCCTTTATTTCAAAAAATGATCCCAATTTTAAACCACACCTGTACACAAACAATCTTCTCTAAATGGTTAATTTCAACCCAAGCACACCTGAGCAGAAATCACTGCTTTTCTGAAGTGCAAACACCTGATCAACAGAGATCCTCTGAACTAAGTATGAGAAACATCTGAATTAGTGAGGGATTGATTTATTCTTTAAAAGTGGGCCAGACACTTTAATGCAGTTTAATGCCTGGTAGAAATTAAAAGTTCCACTCCACAGATTTCTTTAGAAGTCTACTTTATAATTGCAAAATGGGGAAACTTGACTAAGACCATTGGTTGGCCAGTTTTTCTGCTGGGCTGTGAACTCGTTTTTGGTTTTCCTTATGCAAGTGCCTTTTGAATCCAGTGTTAGCCATATTACTTGGAAGTTACTCGGACTACCAAGAATAAATTTGTTTTATGGTTGAATTCAGTTTGTTTTCCCTGTGCCCAGACTAGTTCCCCATTTAAACTGGAGGAACTTGCACTATCTGAACTAAGTAGAAGCAGAACTGCTAAGGAAATAAGTGGTCCTTGAGCACTAGGATGTGGTAGGAATTGAATACATTTGGTATTCCTCAAATATATTCAGTTCCTCCATGTTCCTGCCCTGTATTTTGCCCCAGTTCCTCAGCTCAAACCTTGTTGTTTCCCTGGTGCTCATTGTACCACTCTGATGAAAAGAAGAAACCTCCCAAATTTTGGTGTAGGCTGCAAGTGTCAGCTGGTGACACCTCCCAGTTCAAACCTTTATAGGAAAAGCAACTGGGGCAACCCCAGTTTTCACTCAAAATGCAGTGAGTTTCCAGCACCACTTGTGGACAAGAAGTGCTTGAAAGCATTGCCTGGAGTACCAAGCCCAGTATCTCATGAAACAAAAACAATCTCAGGATTTTCAGGTCCCCCTTTTCCTAATTCATGACTTTTGTATCCTGCATGTGGGCAGTGTGCAGTTTTGGGGTCAGTCAGAGATGCTGGCCCCAAACTCAGCCCGTCGGTGCCCGTGCTTGCTCTGCATGCCACGTTTGAAAGCTCACATATCATCCAGGCAATATTTCTAATGAATCTGGCTTGGGAAAAATATGAGCACTAAACAGGAGAGTAGGGCCGTGGGAAGTACATTTTTAAAAGTACACCCAACCAGATAAATAGACTTTTTAAACCCAAAATAAACAGATAGAGAAAACTCACTTAGGCAAAGGATGCATAAATTATCTTTACCCTGAGGATGCAGTAAGTTATTCCCTCTTTACATTCAAAACCTCTGTTTTCCAAGTCTGTATTTCATGTCTAATCACTAAGAATGCCCTCTTTGACTTCACCCGTGCCTGCAATCATGCCCTTTCCTGAGAAGGGCCCATTTGTCATGGAGGGAAAGAGGGTTTAATTAAGTAGGGAAAATGTACCTAAGGTGGAAACTGAGCTTTGGCCATGTTTCCATAGAAAATACATGAAAAAATATGTATAGATGAGCCTGAACCCTTTTTTTTTTTTCTTCTTTCATGAAAGACATTTTTTGATTCCCCACTTTAGTCTTCAAAACCCAAAGAGTTTCTGGGTAAGACAGATGAGAGTCCTGTGTAAAAGAACAAGGGTGGAATGTGCATTTTATTCCCCCTCAAAATACATTTTTCAAATTCACTTATTTTTCTACATTTCTTTTTTTCCTCTGGGAATCCAGTAAATGTCTCTGTTGTGCACTACAAAGAGAGTCAAGGTTTTAACAGGGAGGGGTAAAGAAAAAAAAGGCAATTTGCAGATCTCATGCTAAAATTCCAAGTATTCCCTTAAAACAAAAAATATTGAGAGAAACAAAAGGGAAAACTATCAAGGAAAGCATTTAAATTACTGGAAGGCAAGGGAAACCTGAATTTTCATGCCAGTAAAAAGGTTACACGGGTTTTATATCTGAACTTTATTTACTGTTGTGCTTTGTTGCATATGATCTCTTACTATGAAAAAATGCAGCAACCTGAAGAACCAGTACCTCATTCTTGAGTTGCAATACATGCAAAAATGCAAAAGGGATCTGCCTGTGGATTTTCCTAAGTTTTCAGGACAAGCAGGGTGTTTTTTAAGCAAATCCATGGTCACGGTTTAGGTCCAGTCTGTAACTCTGGATCCTTAGCACCCAGTGGGTCTCTCTGCTCCCACATTTTTGTTTTCCATGTGATTCTGCATCCTTAGGCCATTGTGACAATCTTTTTGATTTCTTTAAGGTGGTATTCAGTTAAAGTTTTGCCTGGCAAAGACAAACAGTTGCTCTGATGGGGCAGTGCAGCTGGGTACTGGAAGACAGGCTGGTACTTGGTCAGTCCTTTAATTTCCACATTGCTACCTTGTTCCCACTGACAAAACATGCCCCAGAGTGACTTTGCAGGTGCTGGCCAGTGCTTTGAAAGAGACATGTTGTAAAGGGCTGATTTTGCTTCTCTGAAAGTTGTGGCAAAACTCACAAACTGGTGAAAAAGAGAACTGGGCTCATGTTATCCCAGGCATGGTTACAGTCCAGGCTTTTCTTATGGAACTATTTCCTAGGAAATCTGGGTTTATCTTCTGAAGCCATGGATTATTCTTCTCCAAGCTGAAATAAGATGCTGTGGGGACAAAAGGACAAGGGGTAGCAGAGTGACAGAAATGGCAGGTCCTCTCACAGAGCTATGGAAATGTGTCGACACTTTTGCAGAAGGGATGAGAGAAGCCTTCTTTCTCTTTACATGAAAAGCATGGGGAGGAAAGGAAAAGGGCTGCTGCATTTCTATCATCTATAATCCTCCACTTAACCTATGAATTAGCCCTTGTGTGAGCAAAAAGGAAAGTTGGTGGCTAAACCATAACCCACCCCCCCAAGTGGGTACAAGTCTTCCTTTTCCCGTCCTGAGCACTAGATATATATAATGGGCCCCTTGAATTAAGGAGATATATTAAAAAGAATCCTGGCTGGCTTGCCCCATTTTCTTTCTGGCTGTGCATATATTTATGTAATGTCCAATACCCCGGGACCAACCTCTTCAGAGCTGGTGTCAAGGTGTAAGGTGCAATTTTAACCTAGTAATTCCATACCCGCTTTAAACTGCTGGCATGAATGTTGGCAGGAGTAGATGCCTAATTACTCGTTTATACCCAAACTGCAAATTAGGTTTAGCTTCAGTGTGCACTGTGGTTCACAGGGAGAGTGAAAATATGTGCAGAGTTACCTATAAGGGAGCCTGAGCCAGCAAAAACAGAGAGAGAGAGTTCAGAAAGTAGAAAATCCCGCAGTGAGCCGTACAGTTTGGCCAAGGACCCTCGCTCTGCCATAGCTGATACCTCGTACCTTAAAAGAAAATATGACAGCTTTTGAAACAGAAAGGATGAGAGGACTTCTCTGTAGGTTGCCACAGGGGAGGAGATTCAGCTGAGCTAGCCTGAGCTGTCTGAAAGTTTAGGTCCACCTTGATGTGGCACTCAAAGCCCTCTCAGTGGGTGAGAGTGAGAAGACCATAGTGAGTCCATTCCCCTGGGGTATGGCCTCTAATCTTCCTCCACTGACTGCAGCAAGAGCCTGGGTTCCCACTTGCTCAGAAGTGCATTCCCTAAAGCTAGGTGAGGTGCTTTCTGATCATAGTTTGATAGCTCTAGTTACTAAAATGCCAGAGTTTGCGGTTGTAGTTTATTTTTTGTGAAGCTGGCACCCAGAGGAGCTCTCACCATCATCTAGGTCCCCTTCCTGCCTGGGGGTAAGGCGGATCCTGAGTACTTGTGTGTTGGAATGCTCTTGTTCCATGCCTGGGCTGCATTCACAAAAGTTGTGTGAGGGTAGGAGCAAAGCAACTCAGTCTGGCCAAAGGGGATTTATCAGTGAATCCATGAATGAAGACAGAAGGATGTGGACTCTATGATTTCTGGTCTCTTGCTATTTCTGCCAAACTGTGTCTAATGTGTGAACCATTGATGGCAGCTGCTTGGGGCTGGAGGCAAGGAAATGTCAGTGACAGTAGATGTGTTTGTTTATGCAGGCAAAAAGATGATGAAATGGGATGTGTGGCTCTTCCAAGGGAAGCTGTGTGTCCACTGAACAGAGCGGATCAGTGTTGTAAGCAAACTCCCCAGCAAGAGACTTCTCTATCTCTGGGCAACACCACCAGCAAACCATTGTACCATCCTTGCTGAGTATCCCCTTTACCTGAGCCCAGGAATGCCTTTGTCCTGAAGTAGCAGCAGGCATTTAGCAGTGAGTAGCCTCTGTGTGTGACTGGTGCCGGCCCGCAGCCCGGCTGGCCGCGGCGAGCGACGTGCCATTTTTTATTATGTAGAAGGAAATTTTGCAAATATGCCCAAGGGTGAGGCAACATCAATAAGCAGGGAATGAACGCTCTATTACATTCATTTGGTTTCGTAACTTCTGTTGGGTCACAGGGGAGCTGCTAAAGAAAACAAAACAAAATCTCTTGTATGCCGGCTATATTTAGTCGTACGGAGCTTTGCGTTTGTTCTGGGGCTGAAGAACAGCATGTCCAAACCTGGAGCTTGAGGTTGAGTGTGTACTTAAGCCCTGGTCCTGCAAAAGCTTATGCATGTTCCTAACTTTGCACGTTTTGAGTACAAATGAGCTTTGGTCTAAGGAGCCCGCTCACGGGATGTAATGGGAAATGTCTGTGACCCGTGTGGATTATTCCTTCCACACGTCCACAATGCTCACACACGTACCAGAGTACAACGTGTGTTTGTGCTTGTGTGGGGTATGTAGACATCCTTGAAATGAAGGGAAAAAATGCTGGCCTTTCAATTGCCTATCCAAATGTGGCTAAAAGAGTATCTTACAGAAAATAACTTGATTGCGTGTTTCGACATCAAATAAAACTCGCAGCGGTGGCTGGAGGTCCCTGCAGCCACGTGGGCTCTAAAACCAAACAATATGAACCCTTTTCCACCAGAGAATGTGAATACAGCCTCATCATAACTCTATTTTCCTCTTAATTGTAGCCCACAGATTGCAGGGTGTTTTTGGAGGGGGGAATCAAAATAGTTTTTATATACATAGATGTTAGAGAAAGTTGGGATCTGTATGGACCTGTTGTCAACAAACAGTAGTCAGGATGAATTAAAATCAGAGCAGGTTATGACAGGAGTTTTCACAGTAATTGTAACAGGTTTTCCAGTTCTTGACAATCAAAACTCATGAATTAAATGCCTTGGAAGCATGGAAGTTAGAGCACACGGATTTCTTTAGTTTTCTTTCAAGGTTTTGAGTTTCCTAAGGTAGCCTGGGTGAGAATTTCAGGCCATCATCTGTCATGGTGTAAGCTGCTGCTTCTAATAGTTAAAATCCTCATATATTTGTATGACTCCGAGAGCTGAGGCATAAAGAAAACCTCAAATTTTCAGTACAAATGCTAAAATTGGATGAGCCAGTGGTACATCCCATTGTGCTATGAATATGGCATGGCTCATGAGCTTCCAGGGTGTTTTTGTTGTTGTCATTGGAGTACATTATGCATTCTAAGCTGGCTACCCAGGTAGTCAGATTCACGATGTACCTATTCAATTGAAAAGAGAGTACAGACTGATGGTGGAGGATGACCTGTGGAGATGTCTCCAAAATGCCCTTCAGGGACAAATCTGGGAGGTTCCTGGTGCTGCATTCCCACAGCAGGGACTAAAGGGGAGGCACAGCCTTGCAACAGGCATCACTCTCCTTCGTAGCTGATAAAAAAAGAGG
This sequence comes from Poecile atricapillus, assembly GCF_030490865.1. NCBI lineage: Eukaryota > Metazoa > Chordata > Aves > Passeriformes > Paridae > Poecile > Poecile atricapillus. The sequence goes on from NC_081256.1 coordinate 23,417,888, forward strand.
TGAAAACAATACATAAGTTTTTTTTGATTATTTAAAAGTTGCAGCAGAAACTCATGCTCCTGCTTGCCTCTCCATTACTTTACATAAAATTGTTATGCATTCTAAGTAGTAGCAGCCTGGGCCTCTTGACCTCACAAGAAGAGCTGTTACTATACATTTAACAAAAACAAGGTATTATGTATTAGCCTACACATTTTGCAATAGCTCCAGCAATCTAGTAACTACAGTCCAATTTAAACCGTGCCTGGAGGCAACAAAAATTGCACAAAATGGCAGCTAATTTATAGAAGGGAGAGAGGAAATATTTGGGGGTCTATTCCTTCAAGCCATCTGATTCGTATTATTGACTCATTTAGAAAACAGAAAGTGAGCAGAGACAAGTTTTTAAGGAGTTTGGTTTCACACAAATGACTTGCAATTGCAGCCCATTATTTTTATACCAAGACTTCATTAGTCATATCCCCGTCAAACCTGTGAGCAGTGTCAAATGTTTTCAGAAAACACACCAGGACAGGTATGGAACTCATCAGCCCGTGGCAAAGGTCGCTCTCATTAAGGAGTCAAAAATGAAAACTTTCAGTGTCTCTAACACATTGCACAGACGTTCCTGCCCCCACTTCTGAAACGTGGGGCCGAGTGAGCACCTCCTGCTCCCCAGACATTCAAATAAGATCAAGATGACAGGGCAAGAAAATGAATAGGATTCTTAACTGGCTGTACTTTATAATATGGTACTGATTGGAAACAACCAGAAAGTTGTTTGCCATGTCTATAGTACCATTTCCTGAGGTTAAACATAACATCTGAAACGAAGCAATTAAGTCTCCTTAAAGGGAAAAAAATAAAAAAGAAGAAAAAAGGAAAAAAAAAAAAATGGGGTGGAGGAAAGAAGGAGAAAAGAGGAGGACGTGGGTCTGCGTGGTGCTGACTCGGCATGCCAGCCATGCTCCGATGAGCAAAAGAAATGTCTGTGCAAACTTCTTCCCACCTGGGAGGTTGGAGGGGAGACAGGAGAGCTGTGACACCGGAGTTGTTCGGGGCTGGCTCTCAAGCTGTGCCGTGACAGATGTGTTTTGAGGAATTTTGAGGCGCGGAGATAAGAATAACAAAAAGCCATTCACTGGAGCACAGTTACACAGGCTTAGCACAAAGGGGTGAAGAGAAAATGTGTCAATACGCTCCTTATTTGTGGAAGGTTGGCCGTGTTTCTGCAGCACGCTGCAGTCGGGTCTGGGGGCTGTTGCTAACAGCAGCAAGGGTTGCTGTCTTGGCCCTTAAAAGTTATTCAGAGCGTCCTGGCAATGAAAGAGGATTCCTTTTAGCTGCTTCATTCTGGGACACAACAAAGTCCTTCTGATGTAGAAAGTGTTTGTCTTACAGAGGCTTTGCTTATTTAAAAATAGCGTCCATGGGGCTTTACGTAAGATGGCAGAAATACTTCTAGGAAGTTTTTTGTTTTTTAACTGCACAGCTCATGTAGATTTGGATTTGTTTGTTGTGCTCTGAACACATCCTTGGGCAGCTGGGGATGGGATCTCCGAAATGCTTTGGTCTTGGCTTTTTCAGTTTTCCCCAGTGGATTGCAACAGCCTTTGGTTATGGGTATAACCTTTGCTGCATTCCCTGTCAAATGGGGACAAGAAACCTGATTTCTATGGGTCAGTCAGTATTTGCAACATTAATCTGTGAGGAATCAAGTTCTGTAGTGATTACTTGAAAGAAATAGTTGAAGTTGCAGGTTATTTTGTATTTAGGAAGATGCAGGTATGGATAGCTTAATGATTATTTAGAAATCTGTGTCTTATCCCATGCACCAGCATTTGTGCAGCATACTCATTCACACTTGATATATTTGCCTATCCTACTTCCTTGCCTGTCCAAGCCTATGCATGTGTGCTTGAAATGCTGAAGTGCTTAAATCCCCTCCAGCCTGACAGCTGGGGGCACAGATCTTGGAAAAGCAGGGAAAATGCCAGTGTTGTTGGGCAGGTTGTGACTGCCCTGCTCTCATGTGGCCTCCTGGCAGCTCATTTCTCCCAGTGGAGAGGTGGCCAAAACTGCAGGTGGTTTCTTGAACATGGAAAATGGAGGTGATGTGATACACAAAGAGGTTATAATTGTCTGTGGCTATCATTATTGGAGTGTGCATGGGGTGAGCAGACTCCCTGAGCTGGCTCCCATCTCCTTTGGTTGTGTGTAGTTCACTGGGAGGTCATGTGGAAGAGGAGGAAGGCCAAAACTTCTGGGTTCAATCATTCTACTTCTGTGGTCTCAGTCAGATCTGATTCTCAGTTGCTTGGTTCCCCTCACTGCAAAACAAGATGAGTTTGACCCACTTTGTGAGTGCTGGGAACTCTCCCGGGTGGAGCTGCTGGTGAGCAGGGTGGGTGTCAGGGGTGAGCTGAGAAATGCCAATGCTTGTCACTGGTAAGCAACCCTTTGGCTAGACCCACTTAATAAAAAGAGATTTCTGACACATGTTACCTACCCTGGGCTCACACCACGGAGTTTTCCCCCCTTTCTCAAGTGCAAGACACATGGGGTTATGAACCTCCTTCTGCTGAGTGAGTGTGTTTGTGTGCAGAGATCAGGCCTGGGCTTTGCCGGGGTGTCCGTGCCCTCACCTGCCAGCCCCCGGTCAGCCCCTGACCAGAGGCACATCCTGAGTGCCAGCCCTGTGATTGATGCACTTGGCCGAGAACTTCCCTCCTGCCCGCTCAGGAAACAGGAGGGCTGGGGAGATAGCGCTCGCCTTTCTTTCACAGTCCCTGCTTCCGAACTCTAATCACCTTCTGCTGTGGGAAAAGAGATGAGATGCTGCCTAAAAAACAGATCATTGTCCGCCTCCTAGATTAATGCAGAGAAAGCAGTATTGTCTGCTGAATGGATAAACCTTCCTCCTGTCACTCAAAACCTAAATTCAACGCTACTTCATTTCTAAGAGGCTTATCTTCCTTGAATAGACCCTTGCAGCTCAAGTAAGAGGCGATGTAATGAAGCGTGTTTTTTTCTTAAGTGAGAAACCTGCTGCAAAGAAGGGGTGAAGCCTGTGCAGCTGTTCTAAAGGGCCTTTGCAGACTCTCGAAATACTTGTCATTTATCTGGTCTTGCCTGACAGCAAATGAGAGAAGATCAAGTTCAAAATCTGCCGGCGCGGCTTTCAGGGCTTCTTCATCTGTTAATTAAATAATGGTCATTAGCGCACAATGCCCCCCAGTGAGGGCGGATATGATGCCGAGATGGAAATATGGGTTTGGGGGTTATGAATAAGCAGATGGTCCCCAGGAATTTTGCTGCTTTGACCCCCCCAGCGATGTCTCGGTATGTGGCTGGAGGAGCTGGCAGTGAAACAGGTGGCATCAGGCGGAAAAATAAATTCGTAGAAGCGTGCTGAAATCATTGTAGAATCCACTCCTTTTATGTGGGGCAGCGATTAATTCAGTGATTTCCCACAAACCAGCCTGTTTTTGGAAAATCACCCACACCACCATTGCCACAAATAATGTCCTGTTTGCTTTCCTGGAGCCTGCTGTACTAAAGACTTACACTTTAAATGTATTTTGGGAAATGTACTCTCTAAATTAAGATTGGTTGCTCAACATCAGAGGGCCAAATCCTGAGGTGTTTATTCAACTTCTGCTTGGTCAAAACTTACTCTGATATCAAAGAACAGCTCTGAGAGTTGCTGAGATGGGATGTGAAATCTGTCTCTCAATAACTACAGGTGAAACAGGAATTTATTGTAGATGTGAGAGGTTAGCTCTTATTTTTATGGTCAACACATGGTTAATTTTCACATGTTTGAATTCAGATTTTACCTAAAAGCACTTATCTTGTGAATACCTCTTTCTTCCATCACCAGTAGCATGACTTTTCCAGTCTCACCATCACCGTGTGGGCATCCAGTTTGTGCCTCTGCAGTTACAGGCCATGTCCTGAAAAATCCTTCCTTGGCCTTTTCAGACCCTGAGGTGGATGTGGTTTTATTTCAGCTGTGACCATGTGGGAGTTATGTAACACTGAGTTACCCAGGATTATATCTGATTTTTCCTGTGAGTTGCTGGTTTTCTTCCTGGGGTAATTGGATGGGACAAGAGAGGAGACCCAGCATGGTGCACACAGGGAGGGCAATGCAGGCTTTGCTTGTGCCAGAGCTAAATGTGCCTGAATGTCCAGTCTGGCTTGGACAGGAAAATAAAAAGCTTTAAGAAACTACTTGAGCAGGTTGCCCATTGGCAGGGTGGTGGTCAGCTTGGGGGGATTTGGGAGGCCCCTGTGCTAAGCAGAAGCATAAAGCAGTTTAGATGGTGATTTAGAGGGGTTTTTGAGCAGTTTGGAGGAAAACTCAAAGCTTGGAGTGCAGACCCTTGTCATGAGATGGAGCATTTCTAATGCTGGAATGGGTGCTCAAAATCCCACAGGGAAGCTGCTGTCCCCAGGATGGGTCCCTGGATGTCATGGCATGGTCTGAACCCATGTGGAGACCAAAAAATTCAAGGAAAAGTGGGGATTGGTTGGGAAAAACATGAAATGTACAATAAATATGCTCATGCAACAAATCTGTGTTAAAGCAAACATTATGCTTGTGACAGAAAACAATAAAAGTAAGGAAATTTGCAGTTAATGGTAAAACATACCATATGTCCACAAATGCCTAGGCTCACCAGGGCACCCCTGTAACTGCTTTCTTGATGTCAAGGTGTTGAAGGCCAGATGGCAGGTTTCACCCCAAATTACAGACTCTCAGACTGCTGCTATGTATTTTTGTCCTTGGTTGCCTTTTTCATCATGTCTGACCTATTCTCACCATGAGCTGAATGTTTCTGAAATGTGCCTGACCTGCAGTTCTGCCTGGCCAAGGTTGTTTTTCAGGTACTTTGGAGTGGGAAAACCTTGCTGATAGTGCCCTGAGTAGATCAGTCAACACTGTTGGTAAATGTGCTGTAACACTAAAATATGGTACCTGGCCTGGTGGAGAAAAGCTTGACATCACAAATCACAGGCTATTCCAGCCCTACATCTGGAGATGCTCTTGACAAATCTAATGCTATATTTCTTGGATTAATAGGCATCAATAGCCAAATTCCCTGGACTATGGAAAATGAACAAATGCTTTCATCTCTACTTTCATTACAGGGGGTTTTTAATGGGGATGTTTTGGTAGTAGGTGCTGTTTAACTGTTTAGGGAGCTGGCTTGAGGCTTCGTGTGTGCAGACACTGACCTTTTGCAGATTTTTTTTGCCTTAGCTGATGTCTTCGTCAGTAAGGAGACACCTGCATCCGTGCAACCCCGGCGAGCAGAGCAACACAGCACTTCAGTATTTCCCCTCCTTCACCAGCTGGATAGGACCCCTGATACAAAACCTGAGAAATGTGCCAAAAGCCTTCAAAGTTCAGGCCAGAGGTGTTTGTGCAAGATAAAAATGGGACAATATAGCATCCCAGGACAACTCATCTGTTTGCACATGACACTTGCTGTGGTCTCTGATTAGCTTGTTAGTGAGGAGGCAGGAAGAAGCGCAATCAAGTTTTTATGATTCATCATTTCTGTTCCCTGTTCAGGAGACAATGTCAGTGCTCTTTGCCAATCATAGAAGGTGGCTTTCGAGTGCCTTAGGGAGATGCTTTTTTTAAAGATGCTCTCTGTGTTTCTGAAGGCTGAGCCACGTTTCTAAATAATAGGGAAGTCCTGGAGTTTGTTTTGTGTTGTGCCTTTTTTTTTTTTTTCTAATTGTATCTACTAACAATGCTTTTATGTTTGCTGCACGTAAGCTAAAAGAAAACATGCTGGCAGTTTGTCTGTAATCCTGTTTTCACTCAGAAGTATTTGTGCAGAAATAAATTAGAAATGGTACCTGGAATATTTTCCACAATACAAAAGGCAAATGTAAGTTTTATTAAGTTGAAAAGGATACATTCTCTTCTCCTGACCTTGATTTTTTAGCTATATTCTCTATACCCTTGCTTTAGAAGTATTATTCTTCATCCCATCCAATTACCATTTCTATCAGCTCTTCTGAAAGATTATGCTTTTTGGGTGTTCTTCTGTAGATGTCTTTCCAGTGGCTTCACTTGATGAATGTGACAAGTTTTGTGTTTTCTCCCTCCCCTCATTGAATTGAAAAGTTTTTTGATAAATACAGGCCAATAAGTGCCCAAAGGCAGTGTTTCAATGGCTGCTAAATCTTTCAAGGTTAGGACTTAACCTCCGTTCTCCCTAATTCAACTGCAACCTTCAGTCTGGAGCCAATCAAGAATATCAGATGATACTTAAACAATGAAGGATTTCTGATATTCAGGTACAGCCTCTGTTCAATAGGATTGCAAATTCTTTGTGTGAAGAAAGTCGGTTTTGCTCTAAAGTACTGTCACAAAAAGTGAAATTACCATTTGCTTGGAATGATGCCATTCATCATTGTCAGAATACTAAGCATTGTAAGTAGCTAGGCCTCTCCAAATTAATGCCTTGTTTTGCATCGGCTAAATTTCCCAAATCCTCGAGGATGGGTCATACAAAACTCATCTCACCGTTTTAATTTATCAATCCAATATGAGTGCGGTGAAAGGGAGCTTCATTCGGTCTTAGCTCTTTTATTTACAGTCTAATTCTAAAAGAAAAGGAAATAAGATATGAAAATAAGTTGGAAAATAAGATAAATCTCTCAGTGAAATCACAAGATCTACTCAGTCCTGTAGCAAACCCTCTATAATTCATTTGTAGGTCAGCTCAAGGGATTAGCCATGACGTATTTGGAAATTCATTTATTTTTATTTTATTTTGCTGTTTCTTATGCATAAGGGTAATGCTGTCCCCAAGGCTTTTCAGGTAGCCCTCAAATCTTGACAACATTTGCTGTCTCTAAGGCCTAAGCCAAAATTAATTTTCAAATAAACAGCATAAAAATGTATGGAGTTGTATAAATTTGAATATAAAATGCATTTGTTTTGCTTGCTCCCATCCACACATACATACTGTTGGCTCAGCCAAAAATCATAACATGACATGGAAATTAACGGCCATATGTACATCATGAAAGTCAAAAAAGTTTCTTAGTTTATTAGAAACACTGTAGTGTGGGGTTTTTTCTTTTTTTTTTTTTTCCCACCCACTTTCTCCCTGGTATGCTCTGCTGGGGAAGCACTGCATGTTAATTGTGCTTCTCTCTCTGGGTGCCTCTGAGCCCATGGCTCTGCTCCTGGACCACTGGCTGCCTCCCCCATCCCACTCGGGATTTTGAGGGTGTGACACCTCGAGGAGCATTGAGATGTTTTCAGTGCAAGTGAAATTAAAAGCCACTTGGTATCTCTTGCAGTTTGTTTTATCAGGGGAGCAGTGGAAGTGAGAAGGGTGCTTGGGCAGCCTGCAGCAGCACAGGCTTGGAAGTGCTTCTGGTCCTGCAGCGAACAGAGAATTGGACTGGAGGGCTGCAAACAAGGCTTGAAGCAAAATCCCCACTTTTGGGCTGAACAAAAACGAAAAACCCAACCAGCAGCCAATGCTGAGGGATTGTAGAGGAACCATACAAACATTTTGCTGGTGTTTGAATATGATATGGAGCCGAGTCTTCCATCAGGCTCCAGTGCATCCCGAGGTGTGCCAGGAGTTGCTCCTGCCCCAGGAGCCTGTGGCACCTGCGGGATCAGCCCCTCTAAAAAGAACTCCGTGCTCTTAAATTAAAGCAATGCCTCTTTTCGGTCTCATTCCACAAGGGGGCTGCAGGCACGCTGGAAATTTAGCAGCTGGTAGGCTGGGGAGCACCTGGGAGAAAGGATGCCTGATCCCATGTGGAGGTGGCCAAGCATGGGCCAAATCCAGAGGAAGAAGGTCCCCAAGTCAGAGCAGAGCCTATGCACGGCTTTTTCTGAAGGTGTGACCAGGTGTGACCCTGACAAAGTCAGCTGGGGATGGTGGAAAGCAGGAGGGAAAGCCTGCAGGGGTGAGTTGGGATGCAGAGCTGCTTCATCACACTTCTGCTGCTCCTACCCCAAGGTTCTCCAAATTAATTGGGTTAAGTGAAATATCCTTTCAGTTGTGCTTAATTAAGAGAAACAGAGCTGTGTGAGATCTCACTGGTGCTTTGCCTGAAACTTCCTATCTGGAGCAGCATCAGCTGACCAATAAATAGTTGGTTAATTATTAATTTGCTAAAGATTATATTTGGAAGGGTAGATCACCTTGAAATGTTGCTTTCTATTATCTTTCCCAGCCAGGAAATGAAAGATTTCAATTTAATGTAACACGACAAACTACAAACAAGTGTGTTTTAGGTTTTGGCAGGTGAGGACGCTGGGGTCTGAAGGGGTGCTGCCAGGGGCTGGTTTTCCACACCATGCCTACCCAGGATCAGGTGTCAGCCTCCTGCCTGGCATATTTGGGCTGTGTACAGATGCTCTGTTTAGCAAATAATTTATATCCTGGGTCATCATGGAGTAACATCGGTACTGAGTGATCATGCACATTTCAGTATTTTGAAGCTTTTCTTTTCAGCAATAGTAGCTCACCCTGCTGTGCACAGTACAGAGCCTTCTGTCCCAAAAGACATCAAAGTGTGCTCTATGGATTATTCTCCAACTTTATTTAACCCTCCACTGAAATGCTGTTTTGCTGGACTTTGGGGGAAAGCACATGTGGACATGTTCTCACCCTGCCTCTGCCCGCTCTGGGAGCGCTGCCCTTTCCCAGCCTGGAGCATGTCCTTGACGTGGATGGTGCAGCTCAGACCTTCCCACCTGGCTCTTCCCAGCTGCTGTTTGCAGGAGTGAATTTTCCCTCCAGGCTGAGACACAAAGCTGAGGCCAGTTGCTAAATGGATGTTGTTCTTCCCATCCAGCACGGAAGAGCTGCCCAGTGGCCCTGGCTGGGGAGCAGCTGTGGGCTCTCAGCCAAGCTTGGCCTTGGCTGGAAGTGAAGCATCTCCTTCAGCTTTTGGTCTCCTTCCAGAATCTCCTGGGGTTTGCTTGCCCTCCATCACCTGGCAGATTTTGCCAACCAGGCTGTGAGAAATGCAGGGGGAGAATTGTTCACCAGAGCTGAGCCCTGGGTTAACTGGGAGTGGGAAGGGGAGCAGGGACAGCAGTGGGGAGCTGCTGCCACCCCTTGCAGGGATGTTCACTGGGACCTGCTCTTATCAGCCCAAATTTGATTCCGTGGTTGCAGGTCAGAAAGAAAGAGCAGAGAGAGAGACAGCTTTACTTTAAAAGTAAAAAAATAACTTTAAAAACAGTGGCAGTCAACATGAATACTGTCATACAGCATGTCTTAAGACTGGAAGGCGAATTCTAAAAATTAATAATCCCCACAGATATCAAAGATAAAAAGGAGTTTGATTTGTATGTGTTTCTAAAAGTGAAAAACATAGATAGGACATTGAACCACTTGATATCACTTATCTTCTCTGTTTGGCATATCTTTTTTCAACAAAAAATCATGGAGATTTTTTTGGTTTTTGGTTTTGTTTTTTTTTTTTTTTTTTTTTTTGTTTTACATACTTGGAATCTCCTCAAGTCAAAATCCCAGAGGAACACAATGCCTTGCTCTTAATATACACCAAATACAAATTGCTTTTTAATTCGTAACACTTCCTAATTGCTATTTTAGGCAGTGTTTGTAGCACAGCAGAGTAAAATACAGTGCTTCTGCTTGAGAACATGTTCTTGACATGTGAACTGTGTGTCTCGCTGTCCCAAAACTCTGTCAAACCTGACACATCAATAATATGTTTAGCCCTGTAAACGTCTTTCCATTGTGCTCATCACCCTGTTATGGCAATTGCTTCTTAGGTGACTTTCATTCCTTGCCAAAGCGTAAAACACCCCATGATGCATGAAATGTGGGATTTGCATTCCCATTTGAAGCCTCAGATTCAAAAGTATGTTGGTGACTGGTTCCTCGAGGGCCTGTGTACGTCAGTGCAGGGTTCTGCAAGGCTTGGCAGAGTGCTGTGGGGGGCTGCTGGCATTGCTGATCGTGTGCAAGAGTGGAGAAACAGTGGATTTTAGTTTATCGTAGGAGAAGGTGGCAATTGGTCTGCAAGTGTTTGCAGCAGCACCAGCTCTGCTTTAGCTAAGCAGGGCACATGGTTAAATTAGTTCTTCCCTCCTGGCTCCCTCCCTTTTGCACTCCTGGAGGGCAAAACTCTTTGTCTGTCTCCCTGCTGATGTGCCACTGAGGGGATGTGGCTTTGGCACTATTCCTGTGTCCCCGTGCTGAGGCTGGTGCCTCCCCTGTGCTCCTGCTCTCCCCAGGGTAACGCAGGGAGTCTCCTCTGTTGGCTTCTGCAAGGTGCATCATTTTCTCTCCTTTTCTCTAATTCCTCTACAATCCTTTTACCCTGTGGTATTTATACTTCATATAGATGAAGGGAAAGGGTTCTGCAGTCCTATACCTGTATTTTAAATAACTGCACACATTTCATTATATTGTTGCTAAGTGAAAAAGGTTTCAGGGCTTTGGCTAAATCCGTTATTTGGACTCCTACAGAAAGTTTTCTGTAAACTCTTCCTGTTTATACCAGGTGAGGATCTGTCTCCTTTTTTCTGCTTTCATTTTGGCACTGCTATTAAGCCTAAACTCTATTTGCTGCTTCTGCTAGGAAGAGCAATGGGGGAAGGAAACTTTGAGCAAAAACTCCAACTTCTACATTTATGAGAGTGATTTTAATAACTTTGGGTTACCCATGCTAATCCTTTAACAGGAAGGGGGTTTGAGAACTGACCCAACCTCCTTTCCTTTCATTCGATCCCAAAACACCTGCAACTCTCAGCAGAGTAATCTATGAATCACTGTGTCTGTCGTCTACTTATTGTCTTGTCTAGTGCACTCCACGGTGGAACTAATCAACAGCCCTGAATGAAGCATTGCTCCTGAGCTGAATTCCTTAAAGCTCCTGAAGTATTCAGCAAGGAGGAGAAATCTTTTAGTATGATTTGCTCCACATTCCAAATTCATTTATAGAAAGAGAATAGATGATTAACAACGGGTCGAGAGACACAGATTTAGCACTGCTTTGCCCTGACCTGCCCTGAGTTACTCCTTCCACTTCCCAGGCTGCTCTAATAAGATGGGTTCAAGGATTGGGATGGCAAAAGCTGCTTGAATCCCCTGCACACAGCCGTCTTAATTTGGTTTATTTGCCTTAATGAAGAAATCTGGTTCCTTAATCACAGGTGAACGGAAAAGGTCACTTGCCACTCTGACAAATGGGTTTACCCTGAGCTGTTTGTGTGGGGCTCTCAGATAGTGTGTCCTCCCCCTTTCCTGCCCTGCCACCAAATGCCAGCGTCTCCGCGGCACCTCCTGTTGTGGCCATTACCTGTGGTGCCTGGGCTGCCTGCCAAGGAGCACCCTCGGTAGCAACAAAAGCATAATCATTTCCAGTTGGAAAAGGCTGAGCTGTTGTAATTTTCCTCTTTGAAAGCTGCAGCAGCAGGGCTTAGGTTAAGCAGGAGGACACTCGGTTCTGGGACGCAGCACAAGGAGGGTATGAAGTTTGCCTGCAGCAGCCATTTGGGAGGACTGTGAGGTCCCCAAACATGTTCTTCATCCTCACCTTGTGGTGTCCAGCTGACCTGGGCAGTGGGGTGCCCAGGGGGAGGTTTGCATCTTGCAAACACCTCTCTTTTGGCCGGGTATGGGTGGGAAATGCTAACAAAATGGGCGCAAAGGAAAGAATGAACATTTCCTAAGTGAACAGCTGGTCTGCAGAGGGGTTCAGAAGAGTGAGAGGTGTAAAAAGGGCACCCTGCATCTCCCAGGACTGGGCAGCAGCATGCTTTGAGGGTGTGTTGCAGGGCCTTTCCCAAGCAGTGCAAGCCTTGGGCTCGCTGATCCTTGCTGGTGACTTTGGTAATAAAGTGTAGCAATAAAGCCATGCCTCCATCCCAATGGACCTCCTGGAAAAAGCCAGCTGAGCAGTCTCATGCAGCCCTGGTTGGTGGCTTACTCCAGGAAATCCTTCTGCAGCTGGTGCAAAAGGGAAACCATTCCAGAAAGCGGCTCAGGAGCTGTGCAGGTACATGCAGGAAAATCACTGCTTCTTTCAGGTAGAGCTGAAAACCTCCTGATGTGTGTAGAAGACAGAGAGCACTTGGAGCATGTTCATGGTGATGTATGGTTATCACCATGTGTGGGCTGTGGAAAATAAAACTTTTGAGGCATGGTCTGGGAGCTTTGCAGAAATGTTGCCCATGTGGAGTGGTGTTCAATGTCAGCTGAAGATGAAGCTCTTCTCCAGGTTCTGGGTGCTCACAGACAGCCTCCCTGTCAGCCTGCTCGGGTCACATAAAAAATGAGATGGGTCAAACCCCAGATGTGCTGACTGAGTGTTGAGATGCACCGATGTTCACTTTGCTGGAAAAAGTGATGTCTCTTTTACTTCACACTTCTGTTTTGAACCAAAAAGCGGGGTGGGAGTTGGTCCAAAACAGAGCTTTCCAATTTTATTTGGCATTTCAGTTCTGCTATTTTTGAGTAATAGTCAGAAAGATAAAGCTCTGTCTTGCAGGAACGTCCTTGGAAAAATAAAGCAGACAGGTGACTGGCAGGAAGTGAGAGCGGCTGCTCCCACACAGGTGCAGACGACTAAATAAGTTTTGAGATCATCGTTCCTGTTCAGGTCTTTTCCTTTGATTCTTCAGATTATTTTTATGTCAGAGGCAACTAAGAAACAAAGACAAATATGTAAAATGATGAGCTGGAGCTTATCGGAGCAGGAAAATAAGCCATTCACACCACTTCCCGGTTTGCCATGAAAGGCAAAATCATTCACAGTGGTGAATCATGGCAGCTCAAGCTGCCTGAAATTACAGCTTTCTGGAGTTAAACTGCTGCTGGCATGCAAGGGCTAAACAAAGATGTTAGTTCAGCTCATTTAAAATAGCAAGTTTTCTTTATCTTTGATTTCACGTGTGCTTTCATAGTGCCAATGGATGGTGTGATTTTCTGACAGATGACATTTAAGAGTATTTGTGTATTTCCTTTGGGGAGCTGTGTTGTTTTAAAGAAAAAAACCCATCAGAGATGATGGAGAAGTGTACTCACTCCTATCTCCAAGAGACAAAATCACAGGAAGAGGTACGTGTTGTATCTCTTCAACAACCCGAACTGATGGTGGTGAAAGTGCCTGATTCTTCTCTCTGATACAAACATGGATTTTGGAAAGGAATCTGCTCCTTCTGCCTTCTGAGTGAAGGCATTAATTCATCCAGGTTTTCTATGAGAATCTCTTGTGCATGGACTTTGAGTCAGCCAGGTACCTGTAACTTTTAGACTTATTAGTTAGAGTTATCTCTTTTTAGAGGTATTAAGGGAACTGAATGTTATTTCTTTAGAATATATTTTTTGTGGCAGGTCTTGTTCCTTACCAGGTGCTGGTGACAGAACATAGGCGAGTTATTACAACAAAAATGTAGCTGCTGAAACTAGGCTATTTTGAGTGAACTAGGTGGGAGAAAGGCTTTGGGACCCCAAATTTAATAGCAAATAGGTGCTTCTCCAGCATGGCAGTTCTTGCCCTTCTGGCTCCTTCCAGTCATGTTATTCCTTGGAGTTTCATACCTTTCTCTGGCTGCCAGGGAGCAGAACTTGTTCCCTGCATCCCAAACAGAATTTTCTCACTTTGTTTTACCAAACTTAACCTGTTTGTACACGGCAAAACATCTGACAAGACCGTCTGCTGTGACATACCAAAACTTCCCATTCCTTCCAGTTCTCAGACTGTCGAGGTGGGATTTGTCTGCTCTGGGTGCCTCTGAGCAGATGGCTCAGATTTCCTTTGTGCCTGACAGACAGCTCGTGGGATGGCATTTCACCTCAAACTGGGCATCCAAACTGAGTCCTCTAAGAGTCTCTCCCAGGGCGTTTCTCAGCCTTGTGGAGCTGGTGTGGATGTTGTAAATGTCCAGACTTGGTGGTGGTGGATCCTGGCATAGGATGTGTGCAGACACCAGAGGGTGCTGGAGTTTTTTCCCTTTCAGTGCACCTCCAAGGTTGTGGGATCATTATAAACTAAAATCAATTGGCTCTTACTCTGATTGCTGAGCACACAGAAGCCAGGCAGGTACAGCAAGAGAGGAGGTACAGAACTTGAATTAAATGGACACTGTCACCTTCAAATCACACTTCTGCCAGAACTTCTGTACCTATCAAGCCAGTAAGTGAAAACTGAGATTATCATGATATGAATCAACAGATTTTAATTTTTAATGACTTTTAAACTAAGATTTTCCCCTCTTAAACATTTTTTATAACCTTTTTTTTCCCCAGGAAATTGAAAGCAAAAGTCTCTACAGTTCTTTATTTCAGTGATGTCAGAGTCCAGAAAATTTTGTTCTGTCAAGAAGTACAACTTGCAGACATCATCAACCTCCAGCAAGTTGCCAGTACAGACTTTTATAGAGTAACAATGCTGTCAGCTGGCACCTTACAGCAACATCCAGATCTGTACAACTAAAGAGCTTCACCCAGGACTGCCAGTCCCATGGGCCAGGGCTGTAAGAAGGGTTCCCCTGTAAATGTCAGTAGTAAGCCTTTAAAAAGCAGGATTTAAAAGAAGCAAGGGTAGCAAACCAGGCTTGCCAGGCTGTAAGACTGGAATAACTCCCTTAAGCTCAATAGAGCTTAAGCCAGTTATAATTCTCAGAGCCAAGTTTCCCCCATCAGGACATAGATGCACTGGTTAGTTGCAGAATAAGCCTGAAATTCAGATTGGCCCCTCATGTCCAGCTGCGGGTGAGGAGCTTGAGGGTTGTGTGATGTGTGCTGTGGTTGGTGGTGGTGCTCACAGCAGGGAATGGAAGCAGGTGTAGGGCAGTGGCTGCTTCACCTCCCAGTTAATGCATCCTTATATCCAGCCCTGCTTAAAAGTGCAAATTTCACACCATGGGTTCCAGCTCCAACTGATGTCATATCCAGGATTAAAACTTGGGAGTGACTGGCTCCTGGCCTATTTATTAATCTATTAAATCACAGAGTCTCTCTCCTGCTAACTCTTGCTGGTTACTGGGATTGCTTGGCAGCAGCAAGCCCAGCCCAATGTCCATTGCTGGCTCGGTTACCACTCCAGCTTGGTTGCCAGCTCAAGGGCATCCAGTCAACAAATGTCTTATTTTTGGATTCTCTCATTCTCCTGAGACCATTGCTATGAGGAGTGACCTCCCTTACCTCATTCACCTTGTTTGCTGTTCCCAACCCAGAGAGTGCCGTGGCTGTTGCATGAGTCAATGGTCCCATGGAGGAGAGGTCTCACCGTGATGTTTTCCTTAGCATTTGAACCAGAGCTGTGGCTGGCATCTGCAGGACAGTCCAGATGAACATAGAAAAGTCTATATTTTAGTCATGTTAAAGTTATGACTAAGCTAACAAAAGTCAGGAAACCCAAACTGCAGATTGACAGCTTGTCCTTGGACTGCCCTGCTGCTTGTGGGCATGGGATGGCAGCACACCCAGGACAGGGCACTGCAGTCCCAGGGAAGTGCTTCACTGTACAGTGTGCTGAGGGTGGAAGAGCAGCTACAAACTGTGAGACCCATGATGGGTTCATTTATCTTCCTTTTAAGCAGTTAACATTTTTTTGTTGTTGTTTTTTTTTTTTTTTTTTTTTTTGTTTGCAAAAAAGTGATTGTGCAAAGGTATATGGCTTCCTCACATTGCAGTGGAAGTCTTATTTTTGCATGTGAACATCAGGGTGGTTTCTCCACCTCTGCAGGGTATGTCCCCGTGGCTGGCTGTGGCTCGTGGGTCTTTTTGCACAACAACACACAGAAACCCCTTCCCATTTTGAATGTGCCATTTCCCAGTTGTCTTTTTCTGTACCCAACATCACTTCTCAGTTTTGATATTTTCTTATTAGCTTCTCCCCCCCCCCCCCCCCCATTTTGCATTTAAAAATGAGAGCCATCTTTAGGATATGCACTAGGGGAATCCAAAATCTTCCAACTTGCCTGCAATACAAAGGTTATGAAAAGTAATAAGAACTCACAGATTCTTATGCTAAACTATGTTTTTTTTATGAGTATCTGGAAAGCCTCATCTATGTTTCTTATTAGAACTTCTAAAATTATTCAGATCAATTTAATTTTCATAATTAAAATTTTTCTGGTTTTGTTCCACAATTTCATTCTTTAAAAACTTCTTGCTTCTCCCATTATCAATATAAACGTGTCATTTTGATTTTATAGAATAAATTTCAGCGTTGCAATAGTCACTGTTTATTGCTTTTACTGAGCAGGCTCACCCAGTTTTGGTGTGGAATGGCTGTGCTATTTGATGCAAAAAAGAACGCCACTTAAATACAGGATTGGATTTTACAGCAGCAATCCCGAGTATTCCCGTCTCTCCTCCGGGCTCGCCGCTATCTCTCAGGGCGGCTGGGAGTTACAATCGCCCTGCAACTTCCTCCTCTCTCCTTGTGAGGAGAGGATGGGAATTTGCTGAAGGCTTTTATCAGCAATATACATCTGCCCCCATTCTCACTCAGCGGCTCTCGCCAGCCAGTGGGAAAAGTCGGGCCAAGGCGTAATCTGCTCCCAGCTTGCTTCCTGCTGCCGTGCCCCAGGGATGGAGGAAGCAGACAAGTGGCCCTGCGTGCTCTCTCCTTGCCAGGCCCAAAAGTTCAAGAGGCTCAGGGAGACAGAAGAGAGTTTCTTGCTCTCTTTTTCAGGGGTATTGCGTATTTAATGCTGGAATACAGTGAAAGGGCAAAGCTCAGATGAGCCTTATGGCTTCAAGCTCTTTGGACACCTGCTGAGTGGATTTTGGCCACTCTGTGCAGTCTGATGTGATATTGAGGTGCCATCTGAAGAGTCTTCCAGTTAGATGAGGTGTCCTCTTCAGGTTTCAGTTTGTACTCCTGCTCCATCTGCAGTCTGAGTGCACCTGGGCCCGGCAGTTGATTTATTTCTCTGCCTGTTCAAAAAAACTTTTGCATCAAGAATTCCTCTAGTGTCTACAAAATTTTGATGAAGTGTGAGGTGGAAGGGATTTTTCTGCTCCTGTTGCATGTAATTTAAGTAGGTTTGGTAGGAGCTTCTGGAAAAGAAAGGCTGATGGATAAGGCCAGAGGGTGAGCACAGGGAGCGTGCTGGGATCTGAGCAAAACATGCTGGAAACCAGCAGCAAAATGCAGAGCAGAAACTGTGCAAAGGACCACGAGCCCTCCAGACACAGTCAGAGGCTGCCTTTTCCCTATTTACCTGCAGACATTGGTGCAACAGGGTCTTTATCCCCAAATAAAGCCATGGGGTAAGACCCTGGTAAAAACAGGAGGCAGATGTTCTCTCACCTTTGCTGGTGTAGGAGTGGGAGAAAACCCTGCCTGAGCCAGAAAAGCAGTGTTTGCTCAGAACTAGGCATTTGAACTAGAACTAGACATTTTTCCCTCTGGTTTCTGAAATATTTCTTCTTCCCCAAACAATATAGTTGGTGAAAATCTTGTTTCCATTTAAATCACAGGAGTTTTGTCATGGACTTTTATGGTGCCAGGATTTCTCACTCTATACTTTTTTAACACCTGAGCTTAGGTAGGGTTCAGGAGAGCACATCTGCCATTAGAAGGTCGCTCCCAGCCTTCCTGTGTTGTATCAAGGTCTGGAGTTAACAGGGCAGTCTCAAAGCATGGCACATAATGCATTTGTGCATTAAATACACCCACATTATCTTACATCCCGAGCAGCCCAGATTGTCAGTAGACAATTATGGGTTTCGCTGGGTTTATTTTGATTGGCCTGCTCTCAGTTTTCCATAGTGGTACTCTATTTGTAAAAACAGATCATTAATGATAACAGCAGATGACATGTGTCTGAAATATGGGGTGGACGAGGGGAGTTAGTTTTTCTTCCTATTTTTTTTTTCCCTGAGTGTCTGCACTTTGACAGCGCATTTGCCAGGCTGTCACTTGCTTGAGAGATCCACAAGATTAGGACCTCATTGTGTGAATGTTTTCACAGCACTTGTTGCTATAAAGAATCTTCACACTTTGGTGGATGAAATCTGGACTCCTAGACACAAACTGTTAAGAAGCAATCATAACAATTAGCTAATGTGTCAACAATTAGCACTTTCCATCAACTGGCATTGAGTGGAACCTTCTTCTTATCCATACGCAGACAAAAATGCAATGATGTAGTAAAGAAAAGCAGTGAAGTTGGCTGCTCTCATCCCTTGCTGTAGCCAGCAAGCTCCCATGGGCATTGTTTACAATGATTATTCTTCCATTATGATGTTATTGCACAGGTCAGGGGTGGTAGCTAGACTGAAAATAAGCTTTTTTTTCCCCCCCCACTTTTTTTTTCCCCCTTAAACTTTTGGCTGCTTTTACAAAAGTACAACAGAAACAACTGCTGTGAAAAGGTCAGCCAGTAACAGTACTGTAGTGTTTAACTGGTAAATATTTCAAAATAGTATTTCTAATATTTTACCATTTGGAAGTTTTTCAATGCATCTCCAGCCCAGTGCGACTCAATCATTGTAAGATTTCCACAGTCTCCACTGGGAATTCTTTACAATGGGTACATTATAATCTCTTACTGTATCTAGCACCAGTTGGTCAGAATTTGTTTTAATATCTTTTTATATGGCATGTTACTGGCAGTAATATAAAAAGCACTGCTTTCTCAAGTATTTTACATATCTCCATATGTAAGCACTGAAGAGAACTGAAGGTAGGTCTTCCTCTTAACCACACAATAGCTTCTGAGGGGGCAACACATGTGACTGGAGAGAAGATCAATGTCTTCTCCAAGGAAATGTCTTTTGGGAACGCTTTCTGTACCATATGCAGTTTGTATCTGGCTACTGTGAGACAGACACAAAATACTGCAGCATCAGTGAGGGTTTCTCTGGTTAATTGTGGAGCTGGAGCCAAAGTGAAACCATGTTAAAAAGAAGCAGTGCCGTTTCTAAAAGTAACACTCTGCTTGACTGCAAGCCAGAGAGACTGATTCAAAACAGGGCACGGGGCTGGAGCCTCATCTGCTGCAGCACCCTGGGAGCCAGGGCCATGTGTGCACCTTCAGGAATGGTTTGGCAGCCCCATAAAGAAGGTGTGTTAATATGAACAAAGAGCTGGTGGTAAGGATGCAAATAAAAACAACAGTAATCAAAATTTACTGATTTCTCTTCATTCAGCATGTGCTGTAACAAGGGAAAAGGACAAGTCTGTGGTTTAGGGGAAGATGCACTGTCGGCCCAGCACTTCCCAAATCTCCCTGAGACTTGTCTTTGGGTGCAAACCTAAGACCTGAACATACCTTGCTTGCCTCCTTTTAATCCCAGCTCTTCTCTGTTGCCTCCTTCCAGCCTGGGACATTGTGATACTAAACAAATGTTTGAGATTTTTGGAGTGGCAGGGAGTGAGGGTGGGGGGGTATAATTGTACTGAGGATTATTAATATGGGAAATATGGTCAATAAACGTGAGAGGGGTTGAGTAAGGCAGGAACATTCTTTACAAATTCTTTAGTAACAGAGTAGGCAGAGTGCCACAGACAAAGAAAATCCTCTGAATTGCAAGTGTGTTCTTATGGCTTTTGCCAAGACGATGACAAAACCCCTTCTTTCTTCCCGCATTAGGACTCCTATTCAACGATACACTTAAGCATGTTTTTAAATTCCGTTGACATTTGAAAGCACTGTTGACTTTAATAGGACTTAAGCACCTGTTCATGGTTAATTGTGTACTTTCAGGACATTTCTCGAAGGAAAAAAAAAAAGATGGATAGACTTAGGCATGTGCTTAAAGTTAAGCAGGTGCTTAAGTGCTTTGTGAAGCTGAGGTCTTAGAACTGAGTCTGATCCTCTCTGAGGTCTGGGGATGGCTTTTCCCTGTGAAGCTGGTGCAGAGAAACAAGTTGTTTAAGTGATAAAATGAAGACATGAGAAATATCTAAATGAATATTTTTTTTGGCAGCATCCAGTGATGGCTGTCAGCTGCTGATGCCTGAATTATTTTAATTAATTTCTAACCAGACTTAATGTACTGTACCAAAACCTCTTCCAAATCATATACAGCTATGGGTGCAGATAATTTTACTGGGTAACTCTAATTATACCCTGAAGAAAACATTGCATTTTCATTAATATAAGCGTTGTTCCCAGCCAGTGCAGAGCTTGATTCCAAGTGAAGCAGGATTGACCACCCTTGGGTAAGATGGGAGAGGGAAAATATTATTTTCTTCTCTGAGGAAGGACTGTGTTGGTGTAGGCAGGGATTGATGGCTTAAAAAAACTGCCAGATGTGTCTTTCCTGCCTCTTACCCTGGAATTAGGCAAATAGCTTTTGGGTGATGGTGGGATTACAGTGTGTTTTCTTGAGAGCTGCCCTGGATGTTTCTTCATCTCCATTCCTTGTCTGGGAGGAGAAGACAAGGCTTCTGTTCTTTCCTTCTCTTGGTTCATGTTGTGAATTCCATCACATCAGGGACTGTCTTGCTGGAAGGTGATGAGTAATTCTCAGTGATGCACCATGCCAGCGCAAATCTGCAAACTCCTGTGCCCTGGGGAGTGAGCAGGTCATCCAGCAGGCCTTGACCAGAGTCTGGCCATATTTGGTGGTTTTCTCAAAGCCCCATTTCCTTCAGTACTGTGAGTAAGTGACAATGATGTCTTCTGTTTTAAAAAAAAAAGAAAACACAGAAGAAAGAAGTTTCCAGCCTTTGTGGTGGCAGAGATAAGCTGGAAGGAGAGAGCCAACACCATTCCCAAATAAAAAGGCAAATAATTGGAATCCAGCATGCCTTTGTAACAGCAGCAAAACACCCCTAACCCAAAATAAACCCAAAATTCAGCTGTATTCCTTCCCAAGTGAGTCTGGATGGTGGAGGTCAGCAGCACTCTCTTGCTCACAGGGGGTGAGGGATGACCAGAGCAGATTGCCCTGCCTGTGAGTCTTGTTGAGATTTAACCCCTTCACCATAAAAGTGATAAAATTCAGTGCAGTTTAAGTGGTTCACAGGGAATTATAGGGCTGTGGCTGGAAAGATGAATTCCTTGCCTGGCTGTAAGGGTTTCTGGAGAGGATGTACATACAGGAGCTGGGCAGGAGGGGTTTTATCCTCAGTCAGGAATCTGGTAATCAGAGCAGAGTATTTCACACAAGAGCTGCCAATTCCTGTCCACAGTGTATCACAGATGAATAGGAAAATAAAAACGTTGAAAATTCTCATTTCTTTCTTATTCAGCTTATTTACAAAACCCAAAAATATGGGAGAATAACAAGCAATCTTCACCACTGCAGACAGCAGAGCAAAAGCAAGGAGAGCCAGGTGCTCCAAATAAGAAAATGTCAGGAAGGCTCTACATCTCCGCTGAGCAGCCTGAGCTATAAATTTTGGCAATGCCACCACTGTGACCTGGAGCCTGGGGGAAGAGAATAGTATAAAAATGATAAATCACAGCCAGGGTTCCAGATCTTAATCAGACAAAGAAAGCTGGTTCCATTATCAGACAGATTTATATAATCGCTTACTAATAATGCTGTCTTCTTCCTCCGGTTTCTTTTAGCAAGACCCCAGATAACAATCCTGAGGTCACATCCCTCCTGCTGTTGGGAGGGAGCAGAGCT
This sequence comes from Poecile atricapillus, assembly GCF_030490865.1. NCBI lineage: Eukaryota > Metazoa > Chordata > Aves > Passeriformes > Paridae > Poecile > Poecile atricapillus. The sequence continues at coordinate 23,439,445 of NC_081256.1, forward strand.
CTTCCAGCCTGGCATTCTGTGCCATGCAGGCAGTGTTTCCTTGCATTAATACCTGCTTGCACTGAGCGCCTCTCAGGGAGGCAGTGAATGTGGGTGCAGAGTGAGCACAGCGTGGGGAGAGCTCTCCTGACAATTATTTTTGGTTGTATTCCTCATTGCAGTGTCTCCAGCTCCCAGCCACTGCTCTCACTGTGCATCTGTTTGCTTCAGCTCCAGAGATTTCCACGGTCAGAGCACTGGGATCTTCCTTCTCCTTGCTCTCCCAACAAGCTAAAGAAACTCTTCCCCTCACTTTTTGGTACAAAGGCTTTTGGATTTTTGTTGCTCCTCTCTTCTTTTGAATCCTCTCTAACATTTCACACTCCTCAAAGTGGAGGTGACTGCCTCACTGCAGTTTTCCAGGAATATTTTCTTTGGGACCACCACAGAGGCACACAGCTGTGTCCCAGCTGCTCACCTTTCAGGGGAGTTGGATCCCTCTGCTGCCTTGGTGCTTTCCCTGCTCACAGCTCCTCAATTTTTGCATCTTCTGAATATTTTTCAGGTGTCTCTTCCTTGTCATTAATTAAAAACTGTGATTGGGGTAATGCCAGAAAGTCACTCTTATGGGAGTCTTGGGAAATTATAGTTGCTTGATAATGATTTCTTTCTTCAGTTGCAGATTTAAATTTGTCTTTTAGTTGTGTTTTAGTGTCATTCTGTTTCATTCCATTATCAGAGAAAATATATTAATTTACTAGTAGTCTTTACCATATTTCAGTCTCTAAAACATAATCCAAGGATTTATACTGTAATATAAACTAATAATAAAATTAACATTATCCAGCCAAATATTTTGAATAGTTTAAAAATATGTGACCAGAACGACCTTTGCCAGGTAATGAAAAAACCTATTCACTTTGATAGGGACCTATTATCTGTACCTGCATATTAATTAGCATTAACTCTAAATGCATTCATTTCTAAGGAGGGAAAACCTTGTTAAGGAAATAACATTGATATAATTTGCCTGCTCTGATAGTGATTCAATTTGACCCTACCTGGCTGCTCCTTCTGCCTCATCTCAGATTCCAAAACAAGGCTGGGGTTCCTTCCGTCCTCTGAAAGTGGCACTTCTTACAAATCCACAGTCACAGGTCAGGGGAAGTCTCCTTCAGCTGCTGCAAAACTCCTGCATGAAGATTTTTGGGATAAGTTAATATAAAAAGAAATAGTCTGACTTTCCTAGCTGAAATTCAATTCCCTTCTGTGTTATTTTAAGTCACTGTTGAGCTTGCCTGTGCTATGACATTTCTCCCCAAATATTTTGCAGAAGAACCTGCTTGAGCATTTCTTGCTTTTGTACCTGATTTTTGACAATTAACCATGGTATCATAATTCAGATAATTTTTGTTCTTACTGAACTTGAATTTTTCTTGTGTCATTATTTTCCTCTGGCAAATGTCTGTAATTTATAGCTTGAAATTAACATTTATGGCTCTTAGCTTCCCTCTTTTCTGTTATATTTATATCAGCTCCCACTTCCCCTCTAAGTGACACTGTTTTATAGGTTTTTCTCTTTGTTTGGGTTTTTTTATTTTTTACTTTTGTGGCAGCTTACTTTCTCAACTACAGAATAAAGCCCTGTAAATATCTTGTGAAATGTTAACTGATCCCAAGTATCATTCCTATACTTCAATTTAATTTGCCCTTTTCCACTGAATGCTCTGATAATTGCTTTCAGCTTAGTAAAACCATCCCTTAGAGCAGTAAGTGTGTTAACTGGTGGGACTTTTATTCTTATTACACATAATGAGCGTAATTAATGTGATTTCATGAGGACTGGGTGTCATCAGCAAACTGCTGTAATCCAGGTCATTGCAGTGTGTGAATCCCAGCAGAAATTATACTTTCCCAAGCCCCTGTATTCCTTTCTAATTATATTTGGGAATTCTCTGCTTGCACGTTTTTTGCTGCTGAGGCCACGTAGCCATCCAGGGCAAGAGCATATCTTTGTAGCAGCTCTGTAGCCACAAAAACACCACAGAGAAAGATCAGGGTGCTGGGAGATGTCTCTGCACCATCCTCATTTTCCTTGGAGGCAGGAAAAGCAGCATGGGGAAATGTGTGCCCCTGCGCTGTGAAGCGTGCTGCCCAGACACCTGTACATAACGTGAAGTTAAAGAGGGGGAAATAATGGGGGAGCCCAGTTCTGTTGTCATTTCCATTTGGATCATCCTCATCATCACATTTCAGGGTGACAGGTACAGAAATAATGTGTGAAAGTCTCCTTCCATGGTGCATTCTGAGAGGCTGCACCTGTGTTTGAGCAGAGGCGTGAGATGAGGGTTTGAGCTGTTTGTGTGTCTGTGGGTACCAGGGGACGCCTGCATCTATGGAAAATTAAATTATGCTTTAGTGCCAAATACATTTGAGTGGACTGGGAAAGACTCTTGGGAAGATGCTGAGTCTTTCTGCTATGATATTTTCTGGTAATTAAACAGTTCTCTATTTTATAATAGTTAGTGAAAATGAGAGTGGTTGGAAGGGTTATTTCTGTCTCTTACTATTAGATTCTCCAGATTTGCTGACCCTGAATAATTAAATGTTTTTGATCATTCTGTTTATATTACCTAGAACTGAAGTAATTCTGATCCTTCAGCAAACTTGAAGCACAGCATGGAACATACTGAAAGGCGCCAAAAGATGAAACATTTCAGTTTTGTGGTTCACATCTGTCTGTCCTGAGACCAGGAGACCATTATAATACACTTAGAGCATTTAAAAGCTCCTCAAGGTTGAAAGCCCTGATTAGGGCAGTATCTGTTCACGTGTAGGAGTCCTGCCTGTGCCAAACCTGGGAGCAAGGAGCCCTCAGGTCCCTTTTCCATGGGAAAAGATGTTAATAGCATTGGGTAGTAGGGGAAAATGTAATCAAGGAGACCCTGACACTGAAGTGAAAATAGCAATGTACACATCCATCAGTTTGTACTGTTTTTACAGAGAGTATAAAATATTTAAACTGAAGCCATTAATCATCTTGTTCCTCTGTTCTAATCCATGGGAACCACAGGAGGTCACCAAATATGCATTTAATATAAAAGAATGAAAAATATTGGAGGGAAAAGTAGTGTAATCTAAGAGCAAGAAATGCTAAGAGGAAAACAATAGTCTCAAACAGAAATTTTGCTAAAAATTAAAATAATATTTTTACAATATTCTCTTGGAAAATCATTACATTTTGAGCAGAAATTCAAAATTCATTTAGAATTAGTTAAAAAAATACCAAAGATGGAAATTGGTTTTACTTCTTGACTGTTTTTTAAGACACTGCTGGATAGGAGCATTCTCTATTTTGTTTATTTTGATAAAATCCCAATATTTCTCATGGAAAACAGATGCTTCTTGCAGAAGCCATGGCCAGGTTCACATTCCAGGTTTCCATCAGGTAATTTTGATGGATGCTTTAAACCCCTCACACCACTGGGTTTTGTGCCTTGGGCTGGTATTGCTCTACCCGATTTCAATACCTAAAGGTGAGAGGGGATGGGGATCTCTCTTCCAGTGTCAGTGTGGAAAGGAAATCCAAGGGCTGTGGCTAAGCTGTATCCCTGTGATTTATCCAATATTGTCTGAGTTTCCTGCAGTGAGCCTGGCTATTGATGAATTAATTTATTTACTGGTACAATGGTGCGTGGAGCCGGAGCTGGCGCTGCTGGGAGGGGATACCTTGGTGCAGGAACACAAGGGGTGGCAGAAAGAGACTTTTACTGCCCAGCCAAGGGCTGGAAGGTGGAAATATTTCCAGTATGTTCCCAGGTATCTCATGCTTGCTGTAAGAGCTCAAAGAGCTCTGCTGTGCCTTGTGCTGCCTGGGAATGCGGGAGGGACATGGCAGAACCGTGGGCTTCCAAAACCTGCATTCAGCCTTGGCACAATGCAGCCACTGTGGAAGAAGACATTAGGAACAAAAAATAAAGCTTGAAGCTTCAAGAGCAGGCTGCCAGAATTATTAAGAAAAACATCAAAATGATGCCATTAAAAACAGATGGGGATTCTATAAAGTATTGAAAAGAAAATGTTTAATTATGAGCCTTATGCAAAACCCATCAAAGTTGGATTAATATTATAGTGCTGTTGCTGTAGAGGGTTTAAGTAGTCCGTGGTGGAACATTAATCTTTCACTCCTTTAAAAATAATGTTTTCCTTTTGTTGATGACAAATTCCATCTCTTCACTGTTGAAATCATATATCCAGATTAATAGCATCTAACATAATGAAATCAAAAGGCACAGGTAATATGGATTAGTTTAGAAAACAACAACAACGAGGGGAAAAAAAACCCCAAGGGGGAAAAAAAGCTTCACTGGATGAGTGCTTTGTCAACATCACTGTATTTTTTCCTGTTGTTAAAAGATAAAGGGATAGCCTCTGTTCACAGGTATCCTTTTCTGTCTGGGATATTGTGTCATCTGATGGGCATGTAGATGTTCATCTATACTGTTTTTAGTAGGTTTCATACATAGGATGCCCAAAATTTTTTTGGGGTGGGGGAGCCTTGTCTGTCTCAAGTCTCTGGCAGATTGCTTATGGCTACACAATCTGAACACCTCTGGCAAAAATTGCTGCCACAAACTTGCCTCTCCCAACTTAGCTGGCTGGAAAAGCTAGAAAGAAGGTTTGGGGTTTTATTTAGTAAATGTATCTAAAGTGTGGCATTGCTGGTGTAAGGAGGGTTATTTTGAGGATGTGGGGATGCTTTTCCCAGCTCCCCTTGCCATTGCTCAGTTCCCTCTGCCTGGCAGGGTTTTGGTGGATGTTGTGCCTACACAGACCTGTCACTGCCTGGCATTCCCTATTCCTGCCAGGATCTGTGCTGCCCTCCCTGCATAAAGAGATTTACACCCCAGGTCAGGAGTTTCAGACTTTTTCCTTCTTCATCAATTAGTCTGGGCATTGGAGGAGGTGGCAATTTTTTTTTTTTTTTTTTTTCACGTGTCATGACACTTTTGAATTCCTGGAAGTGTCCAAGGTGAGTGAAAGGGGACCCAAGAAATTTGATCTAATGAGTGGCACCCCTGACCATGGCAGGGGGTTAGAACTAAATGATCTCTAAGGTCTGCTCCAACCCAAACCATTCTGTGGTTCCATGATTTCTTTCCCTGGTGGAGCTGGGCACAGGTGTGAGCTGCTGCTTTGGGTGGGAGAGAACTCTGAAATGAAACCTTTCCCTCAGCCTCTGTCATCCTGCTGTCTGAGCTTGGATTTCTTGTACAAACAAGGCAAGGAGATTTTGATCCTGTTTTGTCCCCTCTCCTGTTCTCTCTTAGGTCTGGGCTGTAGTGCTGGGTGCATCAATCCATGTTTTGGGATTCACTACCCTGGCCCTCCATCACGTGTCTTTCCAACATTTGCAGCCAAATCTTTGAGCACAGAGCTCTACCTGTGCTGCTTAAAACTCAACTGCTTTATCAGTGAACCACAGGGTCAAAAACTAGTTGCTGTATTCACTTAATGCTACAGGAACAATTTTTCTTCTTCCCTTCCACCCCTTCAAAATTTTTTTTAAACAATCTGTGCTTTATTGAATCACCAGGTACACCAAAAGTAGGCTCTTATTTTAGCAAAAATATCAACACTGACTGCCAAGGTAGATTTAAGGTGTTCATTACAAAATATTTTGTCCTGGGCTTTAAGAATAATGCACTTTCAGTACAAAGAAATGGTTATTCCGAACACTGGACTTTTTTTCCTTTTAGTTATTTACAATAGGTTTCAAGATTTAGAATTACCATGAAAGATTTACTTATATTGCAGTTCATGTAAAATTTAAAATCAATAAAGTAAATAAATTTAGCTTGTCTGCCTGAATCGATTTCCTCCTATGCTAACACAGCCCTGTAATGCTGCACTTCCTTATCTCCCATGTCATCCTCCAGTGATAGTCTTGGGCTGGAATGGTGCTGTGTTATCATGTCCTGTGCAACATAGTGTTCCTCTGAGCCTCCTGCCACCTCAGTATTTCAAACCTGCCTCGGGAGCCTCACCTCCCACCAGATGGGGATCTGCCAGTGCTGGGAGCCAGGACCCAGCTTCCTCCCCCTTGGAGCATCCCTGTGCTCTCACAGCTGGTCATGAGGAAAGGGAATACTGCTGCCAAAATAGGGGCAGCTATCTGGGCTTGGACACGGGTGAGATATGCATGGAAAAAGGCTGAAAGGTTCTTTGGCGGGGCAACCCCACTGGAGAGGGAAAAAGGATTGCTCCTTGTTTTTCCCACTTTTTTTTTTTCTCCAAAGATGCCAGTAGTTGGGAACAAACAGAGCTTCCTTTTTAGTTGTTTACTATTATTAATTTTATTAATTTTTTTTAGTTGTAGGATTTTAATTATGATGAAAAGCAAATGTGTTTATCCACCCTTAGCATCAGTATTTTCCTCAGGGTGGGAGGGGGCGATCGCAGCGTGCAGAGAAAGAGGAGAGTTCCCAATGATGGATTTTCATTGGGTTTGTCCTCTTTTTTATACAGATACCTTGGTCAGTTGTCAAAACTGACACACCTGTGGGGGATGCCCTGGCATGACTGAAATGCCAGGCTGAAGGAAAGCACTTGGGCAGGAACGCAGTAGCCAGTTCCAGGTTTTACCCTTGGCAGTCTCATCGGTGTTCCCTATGGAATCACAAATGATAACATAAACCATGGACCTACCTTGCAGTGCTGTCAAATGTGCTCAGCAGACACAGCTGCCCCATTCATAGGATTTGCAGCAATAATAATCTAAAACTGATGAACTTTAAAAATATTGGATTTACTTATTAAAAAAGGAAACATATAAATACAAGTGCTTTGATTCTGGGTCTGGCAAAAGGGTAACTTTTTATAGCCACACAAACACTGTTCTTTTAAGGCAGTACTCTGGTTTCATGTGTAGTGAAATGATCCTTTTTTATTACTTGTGAAAGAAAAGAAAATATCAACCCTGTCTGTCAGTGCTGCTGTTGAGTTTAAGATGGAGCACCCTTCCGGAAGCTGTGAGAGAGATGTCTATAAAATGTTAGGCTGACTTTAAAGGAAAACAAAAAGGAGAACAGAGAACAGAAAAAGAGAGGACATAATGATATAATAATAATAAAAAAGAGGAACAGATCTCTTTCTGGTTTCAGTTGGGATAAATTCAAGTGGAACCAGTGATGTACTGTATTTATACCAGTTCAGCAGCAAGAGGTTTGTGTATGCACGAAACTCAGGAGTTAGAGCAAATAAATACAAGCTATGTAATCAGTTTTATTTGTTTTCTGAGTCATGTCTGGTACATGGAGGCGAAGAGGCTCCAGTTAGAGGAGTGGATTAGGGGAGTGGAGTTGTCCTTCCGGCCAGAGCTGATGGTGAACTTGGAGCATTAATTCATAAGAAGTCCAGGATCGCTGTTTCGGCTCTGTAGCTGCCAGAGGTTTGCAGGTTTGTCAGGTTTGCAGGTGATTTGGAGCATGATGTAGTTCTAGCCCCAATACAATCTTTATGCCATCCTGGCCAGCCTTGGAGGGAAAACAGGACATGCTGCATTGGGTCTGTGCATTAATGACCGGGTTTCCCAGAGATGCAGAGCTGTACAACTCCTCAGGCTGTTTCTCACTAGAAAACTTGGCTGAGATGTGGGGAATTGGGCTAATTAAGAAGATGTTAAACACAGCTCTGCAGTAACAGCAGCTGACTGGCACGCTGTCTGGAACAGGAGGCTTACTGAGCCTGACTGTCACGAAGCTGAGAAAGGAAGAGCCTGTCATTTTATTAACTGCAAAATTGTCTTTGATTGCATTAGCAAGGCTGTCCCACAGCAACCAAGCCTAATTTTCTGGGGAGGGCAGAGTGGGTGCCTGCAGGGGAACACTGTGCTCCCAGGGTCAGCCCAGGCTTTCATTTCTTCCCCCTGATTTTTGATAAAGAGCTCTATGTTGTCAGAAACGAGCAGTGGTGGTTGCCCTCCTAAGTACCTACGGATAGGCTTGAGCGAGCGCTTAGTCTGAAAACTGCGGAGCGTCGAGTCAAGAGACTCCTGTCCTGTTCTGCCCTGCTGGGAGCCAGCGCTTCTCCTGGCGCCGAGATAAGGGCGAGAAAAGGGCTGTAGTCACCCATTCAGAAAGGGTTCAGAAATGCCAGCCCAAACTTTTGAGATCTTTTTCCTTTCTAATTTGCCTATTTAGTAAATAGGTAAAAAAATTAATCCCATACAGTGCCACTTTTAATTGTATTATCTGTTGGTTTTTCACTGGGGACATGAGCTCTGTCTCTGCACGGGGTGACTGAGGTTTAATTCTACACCCAAGCAATGGCAATGCTCTGCTGGTCTGCAGGAAAAACTGTCCATGCAAAGCAGAAACACTCAGGACCAGCCAGGAATATTTCTGAGCCTATGTAATCAGTGCAGAGCTTGCAGACTTTATTTAAACCTTCAACTTTTCTACACTTAGATTGTCAAACATTTTAAGCCTATCCACCAAGTCATCGCTTCCACTCCTCGTGTTTAGATTTGCAGAATTTTATTTCAAATTATTTTTTTTTTAAATAGAGGTTGTTTTTTTTTCTTTGTCAAGTAGTGAAAGCACCCTCTCCTCTCTGTTTAGCCTGAAGATGCTGAGCTCGTCCCTTGATGCTCATTGAGGTGCCTCAACTCAGCCATCGACACAGTGACTTCTGTCTGTTGCTTTAAAGAGTTCATGGGCATAACAGCAGAGAAATATGAAGCTGTGACACTATTTATTGACTAATACCATGTGGTTAATCCAGTATTTCCTCTGAGAGGGGTGATGTGATAACAGACTGTGGTTTTAATTTTAATGGCTACTAATGTGTGATCCTGTGCGATTTGGGGCGCATTAATTAGGATGTGAGAATAGATGAAAACAGATAAAGGAGTGGGTTAGACTGACAAGCTCTTATGTTATTAACTTTGCTATATCAAGTATTTATATTGATCCAGCTGCCTGACTCTTGTATATACTCCTCTAACTTGAGTTGTAGATAAGATTAAATTAATGTCTCTGCTCATCTTTCTCAAGATAAATAGAAAAGATAGTGGAGGAAGGACATGGTATCAAATGGGAAAGCCTGGTTTGTAGAGATGCCTGGTTTCCTTGTTCCCATATGCACAAACCCAGCTGTGGATGTCAAACTCTCCCAGTGTTTCACCTTCTGCATCTTATCCACACTGAACTGGGAAGTTGCTGTGAACAAAGTGCTTGTGCAAACCATGGAAACCTAAGGTAGGATCTCAGCCCTGATTAACTTAATGGTGTGTCTAGAAAGCTGTACAGCTAACCACAAAAAAAATAATAAAATAAAAATCACTCCAGGCACCAAAGAGAGCATAAAAGTCCATATCCATAGTGCAAGGAAAATATGGGAGAGTAGAGCAGGGGGCATATGGATTTGGGGAAAACCTGGCTTCACTCAGTCCTTGGTTTCCCTGAGGCTGGAGGGGATGTGAAGGATGTCCCCATCCCTGCCACGTGCTCCAGGAAGCAGGATGGAAGGTCTTAGCGATGTCTTAGCGTGGGAAAAATGACAGGATTTATTTGCTGTGCCGCAGTTTCTGCTCCTACAACACAGAGCTTGAAAGGCAAACAGACTTAGAGGGTTTAACTTTTTTAAAAAGTTATTATTTCAGTCATTTTATTGGTCAGCTCCAGCCTCTGCCATTTCAGGTTGCTGATGGCTGTTTTCTGTCGCCTCACACAAGTCCTGTGTGATCCCAGGTACGAGTGCATCCCTCAGCATCATCGAGCTCCTCTCGGCCCAAGGGGGCTGAGCTCAGTATTTTGCACGGCCCCAGCGCGGTTTCTCTGCGCTATCTCCAAAATCAGCCCCGCACCTCCTCCTCCTCCTCCTCCTCCTCCTCCTCCTCGTTTATCAGCCAGAGCACACAGATAACATCCTCGTGACGTGGCCCTGACCTTTGTCAACCTTTGTTAAGGCTCCATCTGAAGTCCGGCCGAGTGTTTGTAAACAGGATGTAATTAAGGCTGGGAACTGACAGCGCCTGATGGGAGGACAATGCGGAGCTGGCGGGACCCGGGCTGTCAGATGTCCGCCCGCATTGTGCTGCCGGTGCCGCGGTGGTAATTGGTGTCCTCTGGCCGAAGGAAGTGCACTCAAGTCGGATTAATCTGCCGCGGTGCGGGGGCCATCCCTGCGAGCGCGGGTGTTTCCTCCGATAAACCCCGGGCGGGGAGCTGGGAAAGCCGGGACCGCGCTGACAGGTGCCCGCCGAAAACTGGGAACAGGAAAGGTGTGGGGCCACAAAAGCTGGCAAAGACACGGCGTCTTCGCAGCTCTTCTTATCGGCTCGGAGACACGGCAGGTTGAGGGTTTATCGCGGCTCGGGGCGAGCGCAGGGTGAGCCGGAGGAAGGGATGCGGATAACGCCGGGCACGGCTGGATAGGGCTGCAGAAACAGCTTTAGTGCCACGTTCTGTCCAGGACGAAGCTTAAAAACCATATATATATATATATATATACACATACACCTATATGTGTATATATATATATTAAAAAAAATATATATATATACATACACCTATATGTATATATGCACACACGTATATAGATACATATATATACGTATATTATATATACACATATATACGTATATATACACACATATATACGTATATATATACACATATATACCCATAAAAATATACATATATGTATATACACACATATATGAACATATGTGTATGTATATTTATATATACACATGTATGAATATGTGTATATATATTTATATATACACATATATGCATACACACATATACATGTATACATATATATAGAGCAATATATGTATATATAAAAATATATGTATATATAAATATATGTATATATAAATATATGTACATATATAAATATATGTATATACATATATATACATATATCTATATATGCATATGCATATATATACACATACATATCTGTATACGTATATTTATATATACACATATATCTATATATACATATATATAGACACATATATACATACACACATATATACACAGACATTTACACACACATATATACATATATATATACATATATGTATATCTGAATGTATGTATATAAAGTGTATATATGAATGTACATCTACATACATGCATACAAAAATGAAAACTCACAATTGAAGGGAAAATTATTTTCTGGGGTTTTGGTTATTAATTTTTTAAAAATATCCCAATCAGGTTTTATAGCTCATTTTGTAGCCCTGAACTTGTCCATAAGTGAGGGTAGAAGTGACTGAATGTAAGGCTGATCCCAAATATCCCATTTTGTTTGTCCACTGTTTGTCCAGAGATGAGGAAGAAGCTTGACTTAAAAATTTTTCATCACCTAACATAAGCAAGTGTATTTCAAAATAAATCCCTTTAATTTTTTGTATTTACAGATTGGCATTTGTCTGTCCATGGTAACCTAAAGGCGGATAAATATTCATGGCTGTGCATTGATTTAAGAAAATGTATAGCTTTCTCAATTTTTTTGGCATACATGTGTCTAAAAATATTATGGTATGTTTTTTTCCTTTTAAGTTTTAGATTTCATCATCAGCTGATTGCACTGATTGCACTAAATCCTTCCAGGTTTATTCAATTAGTATTTAATGCAATACATTGGATTCCATATTCATTAGGAATTTCCAAATCACCATTAGAATATGAAAAATAGAAAGGTGTCCATGAATCAGTGAATAAATGAGACGGTGTATGACAAGATCTGTTTTAAATATAGGGAGTAAATGCAGCATCCAAGCACAGAGCAATCACAGAATATTTTCAACCCTGTAATTTAGGGCTGGAGGAGTCAGATCACACTGCTTTGAAATCAATAGTCAAATTCTTATTCTACTTTGCTCTAAGGAAAGGTGAGCATCAGGAGAGGCATTCCCTATATCCCAACCCAAGAGCTTTGCTGTGTCAGAAGGAGGAGGAAAAGGTGGCTGTTGTGTTGGGAGTGGCTGTACATACAAATGGTGGTGACTTGTAGGGGAACTAGGAGAAAAAAGGACTCTGGTAACTTTTCTCTGCTTTTTTAGTTCTGCTCAAGAAAGAAGCCTTAAAAAGAAAAATACTAAACAAAAATCCACCTGTTCCCAAGGGACAGAAATGATTCCCAGCAACCCAAAAAGAGACTAGAAAAAGTTATATATACACACACACATACATATATATATACACACATACATGTAAGAAGATGAATGAATATTTCTCAATATGAGAAGGAAAACAGAAAAATATTCTTTGGCAGCTTTGAGTTTACTCAGCTCAGAAATATGCCTCAAAGTTCAAACCAAAGTTGACCAATCCTCCAAAGCTGCTTATAGCTGCAGACAGTGACATTTGTTTCCAGTTGTTAATGGGAATATTGAATGGAAATGCTTTTTTTCCTGTATCAGACTCTGCAGAGTTGTCAGCCTTTCACATCCCAGTGCTGGGAAGGGAGGCAGGGATTGTGGTGAAGGTTTTATGTACACGTGTGCCTCGTCTGCAGAGTGCAAGGTGAGGCAGAGCCCTTCACTCAGCAGCAGCAAATAAATACAAGGAGGCAAAGGGCTGAGTACAACACCTTGGGGAGCAGAGCAGGGCAGCAGAGGAGGATGGACAGAAGCTGCTGAGAGATGCAAATGGGCTCATGGATAAAGAGAGATGAGGCAAACCAGGGCAAAACGGTTCCACTTAACCTACCTAACCTGCTTAACTAAATAAACCCTTCCTGTGACATGCAGCGGGGTTTCCCTCAAAGGCCACAGTCATTAGATGAAAGAGTTAAGGACAGAACACTCTGAAAGAATTAACTTTGATGTTTAAATGTGTTTTTGGCATGAAAATACACCCCTCAAAGGAAAAAGAACAAAATACCCAATGCAGTGAATATAAGGTGTTTTATTTTTTGTTTGGGAAGGGTGGGTTAAGTTAGAGCTGTGGTGTTTTTTTTTTTTTTTGGTTTTTTTATTTTTTTTGGTAGGTAAATCATTTTCTTTTTAAATGAAAATCTGTTTGACTGCATGAAATATGAACAGTAATTAAATGCACAGTCTGTGGGCCTTCCATACTTTAAAGCTCTTTCTTAAAAAAAAAACCCAACACAACTGCTCACCTCAGACAGGCCAATTACCCAAGAATGATGGAGTCAAGAGGAAAGTAGCTAAATTTCTTTACTTGAATGATCACAACCACAAGCCAGTGATTAGTCCCTGCAGCACCAGCGGGGATGTGGTGGGGACACTCACATTGGAAGACTTCAAATAGTCATTTCCTTGGTTAAAATAAAATCTGACTGCACTAAATAGACAGTTTTTAATCTCAATTGGACATCTGAAGATTTCTCAAGCTGTTGTTGGCTGCGGCAGAAACAAATTTTTCTGCTTTGTTGATTAAACCAGTGGTCTCCACCATTGCTTATCGGCCTGCGACGAGCTGTTCTTTTTAATTAAAAGTGAGCCACCACGAGAGAGCAATTAACAGCTAGTAATTACTGTGCTCTTCAGAACTGCAACATTTTGCCTTTCATTCCAATTATATAATGGACAAGTGGCTTTTTGATCTTCAAATTAGTGAGCTCTTGTACTATTTGTTTTGAGGCAGATTTGGAAGGTTAATGATGGCCTGTGGTGGCACTCTTTCCACTGACTGATGTAAGACAAGAAAAAAAGGGGAAGGAAACAGGAATAGTCTATCAAGAAATGCAAATGCTGCCTTCATGATAATGAACAGGAGAAACACAGGCAACTTAATATGCAGGTTATTTAATACAAACCAAATAAGCCCTCGTTTTGGTGCTAGCCTGTGCTATGGAATTATTTTTTCTTTTTTTTCTTTTTTTTTAATTTAAAAAAAAGTTTAATTAAGCATTTCAATATAGATTCTTTAGAGAGTGACACATAACATTTAACTGTTTGATACTTAATTGTGTTTGCCTTTGATTGTGGCACCTATAGTTAAATGTTGTACAACATTACTGAGGCATTGAACTGTCCCCTAGGACACATGAGGCATTGACTTTGTCTAAAATCTTTTAAGTAATAAGTCTTAATATATTTAATGGCCACTGTGCCCTTTGAGTACAAGGAGCCCTTACATCACAAACAGTTGTCTAATTTTAATTAATATTGATTTGCATCTCTTAAATAAAAACTATAATTGTTGCTCTTTCTTATGGCTCTATAATAATCCTAGAGGATGGACATGGGGAATATGCTGTGTATAGGAGTGTGTGTTTTAAAGAAAAGATCAATAATGCTGTTATTAGGGCAGATCTCTGCTCTTTTGATTAGAACTGCTGAAATCAGCTGAGTACTGCTCTGCTGACTTAAACCAGTTGTGGTCTCGGCATCTGATTTTTTAAAATTTTTATTATTACTGCTATAACTTTTTAATGTACAAATACAAGTAAGGTTTTTGCTGGTCTTGGCTACCCTGTTTTTTTGCAAGAAGTCAACAGCTGTAGTATTCTGCTGCCTCCTGAATGGATTAAGAATTTGGCACTTTAGTTTTGCTGTGCATGGCTGGATTACGCATATCTGCACAGCTTAACAAAACCACAGACCCCACTAAACAGACAAATTACAGATGTTGTGGAAAAAAGAAGATACTTCAGTGTGAAGAATAAAGCACAAACCTCTTCCTCACTGAAACAAGACCTGTGTTTAAATTTCTTCACATCCATTGATTTGGTTTTTCCTTGACTAAACACAACTATTAATTATAGAAGTAACAGTAGGAGTGACAGAACAGAGACAAACCTTTTCTTTTGGGCTGTTAAAGCTTCAGTCTTGAAGCTGTTTCTGTAGGAGAGAAACAGACTTGGTTTTCTTGGAGGCAGAATCAGCAGATGCTGAAAAATGGTGTAAAAATCATGGTTTTTAAGTGTTTAAAAATGGTTTGCATTGTGTTTTCAAGTGTCCACCTAAAACCTGATCTGAGGTATGATAATAGAATTAGGATTTTAAGAAGAGCTCTGCAGCCAGTGTGCCAAGCTGGTTACATGGTTTGTGGCCTGCTGGATAACTGCAAGAAGAGCTCTTGAAAATGTACATTGAGATTCTCTTCCCATACCTTGGCAAACAAAGCTTCCACTGACAAAATTTTGTCCTGTGAAGAGTTCAGGACTGAATCTGCACACTGGGCGTGGGAGGTGAAAGTTGGAGAGTGGGAAAATAGCGACTGAATTGAAATATTTTAAGCAGGAACAGGGACAATATACATGCAGACTATTTTGAAAAAAATCAGGTGCTTGAAAGTTTAAATCTCTTTAGAGGAAACTGTTTTGCTGAATGGGACAAATGTTGACTTTTCAATTAGGGGTTTGTTAAGGATCATGGACTGTTTTGGTTCACTGTGTAGAGCAGTACTCCCAAGTGGTTCCAGGTTTGAAGATGAATGTGTGCTCTTTGTCTGAGCCGAATGAAACCCCTCACAGCAATACTTGCCATGGGCTGGGATTCACCAGTGTGATGTTTGCCTGTATTGCAGGGATGTGGAGGAAGTACTGGGGCTGCATTCTCCATCCTCTCTCATTCATACGGTTGTTTGAGTGGGTTACAGCAGCCTTCCATTGTTTTCTTAATTCACAGCATACTGGGGTTTCTCTGGAGATGAGGAGGAGGCACAGATGACACAGGAACTCTGAGCCTCTGGAATGAACTGGGGTCATACTGGGGAAAATGGGTAGAAAGCAGTAAAGACTCAACTCAGACATTTAGGAAGGTAATGTCAGGAGAAGTTTAGAGAGCAGGACACACTTGAGCTGAACTTACTTGAGACATACAGCAAAAACTTTCTCAATTTTCCTTCTACATCAGCAAGCCAAGGCATTTCTTGGGTCCAGACCTAGGGGAGGTAAGGTGTGTGCACTCCCAGGAACACCCCTAACAAGTAACTGCTCCCATGGGGAGGGTTCCCTCTCTCATTTCCTAATCATCCATATCCATAAACACTGGCAATTAGTGATTTCTGATGATTATTGCTGGTGGTGATTTCTGCACCTGAGACCAAGTACCAGTTTCATGGTCACTGTGCACGTTATCTGTCCCTGCAGCATGGCCCTTATCTGGTACAGTTCTGTATTTAAAAATATCCTGAGGGGGGTCAGGAAAATGTTAAAAGGAATAGGCAAAATCATTGAGATCACTTCTGTGACCCGAGCTTGGGCATTTATAATATTTATTTCAATATAAATATGAACTTGGCTGTGGTCATTTGCACATAGCCCACAAATGTTCAATGCTGACAGGTCAGGATGATACTCAGTGTGCACAGATATATTTATATGCTCAGGGTGCAGTGAAATGTAAACCAAACCTGAAACTCTGGTGTGTTTTAGGTGTTAAGGAAGAAGAGGAATAAGGGTTCCATCAGTGGAGGTGCTGCTCTTCACTGTGGTGAAAGGCTCTGAGAATTTCTGAATTATGGTTATTAATGTTGAAACCACTCATCTTGTGAAGCAGACAATTCTCCCCAGCCTTTGTGTGATCCCCCTGGATCCTCAGGGACTTCACCCCAGCTTATCCTGATGGATATCAGCAGGAGAGGGGATCCAAGCATTTGCCTCCACTCTTGCAAGCTCTTCACCATATATCTACATCTTGGAACCCAAAAGGGAGCCTGGCTCAGTGCCTGAGGTTCACCTCCTTAAACAAATCCACTCCCTTGATGTGCACACATGTGGTGGCTCCGAGTAATGGGAGCTGCACATGCTGGGTAAAAGGAGACTAAACCTTTCCCACATTTTTACTGGTGAAATACTGGAAATGGGATGATGGCAGCCAGCTAGATTGTGAGGATTCTTGTCAGAAATTAGGAATTAGTTTCCATGTAGCTCACACGGTAACAGACATGAGCCTTGAGCCAGTTGAATAGTGGGTAATATCTGAAGAAGGAAAAGTGTTCTCTGAGATGTTTAAATGAGAATTCCAGAGCAGATGAAAATTGGCCTCTGAGGGAATAACATTTTCTTTTTCTTCATAACTGTGGATAAAAATTCCAAATAGATCATCAGTATGTATATTGAGGGGAGATCACATTCCTGTGATATTGCTGGAAAATTCAGTAGCAATGTATTTTTCATTTTTGATTTTTTTTTTTCTCTCTCTGAAATTTTTTTTTCTTGGATTTTTGCCATATAATGCAATAAAATGCACCCATGAGATACAGG
Organism: Poecile atricapillus; assembly: GCF_030490865.1. NCBI lineage: Eukaryota > Metazoa > Chordata > Aves > Passeriformes > Paridae > Poecile > Poecile atricapillus. Next base: position 23,456,623 of record NC_081256.1, read on the forward strand.
AGATTTAAAGTCTGTTTGGTGTTCGTTACATTACACAGAGTCATACAGAATTTAAGGTCCTATATGTTAGTCTGCTTCTGAATCAACACAGGCAAGTACATCCAAGGTAGGAGAAGCAAAACCCTGGATGCCTCTGCTGTAGCTGGAAATATGAGAATAAGTCTTCTGGATGTGTATTTATTTTGGAGTCTCAGAAAAACCCAATAGAAGCAGGGCTGCTTTATGTGAGGCTTGGAGTGAAAGAATATATATATTCACCAAAAAAAAAAAAAGTGTGATCAATTTAACTTTTGTCCTTTCTGCCTTGTCTTGTGCTGCTGTCACTTCTCTTGGGCAGAGAAGAGCAAGGCTCCATGAGGAGCTTGAAGGGAATTGAAGTATAAATCACTATATTGATAAAAAAGACAATAATACAATTTTAAGTTATAAATTGCAATCTGTAGATTTTACTGAGATGAGCTCTACTCAAGTTCAGCTGGCCTGTTTTCTAAGATTTTGTCTGGTTCTGTTTGCCATTGCCAGGCAGCTCTTCTTATGGCTGTGTCCTGCTTGGATATGGCAATACTTGGGTTAAACTCAGTGTTTCTCACTGCAGAGGTACTTGAAAATTGTCTGCAGATATATCTGAAAAATGGCAATGGTGAGGCAACATTCCTTTATAAATATTATTTTTTCTCAGCAGAGAAAAAGGAAGTTTCTTCAGACAGTTTTGAAATGTTCAGTCTTTCAAAAAAATCAAAAAGATATATGTAAAAAGATGTAATATCCATCACTCATTTTGTGATACACCTTGATTTTTAATAGTTGAATTAAAAAAATATTTGCAAAGACCCTTCAAAATGTTTGGAGTCCTGGCTTTGACATCATTCTTTTTTTGTATCCTTTCTTCACAAATCCAATCCCATATTACCAAATTATCATTATTTTTTTTTTAAATTGCATTTTTGCTTCAATTTCCTTCAGGTTTTGAACATTCTGCCCATGGTCAGGCTCTGCCCTCTCTTTTTCTATTATGAGTGTCACACAAAGAGATACTGAGATCTTCATGGCTTACACTAGAAAACCTGTAATGGGTTATTTTTTTGGCTGGAGCTAGTAGTTATTAAATCCCTCCTGCTTTGCTAATGTCTCTCCTCCAGTGAGCACCATGTGCTAATCTCCTGTTCTTCCAGTCTATGCATCCATGCCTAATGTGGGGAAACAGGCTTAAACCTGTTAAACTCATGTTAAATGCTCAGAGTTGGCTTTTACAGCTGTCCACATCCAAAGGTGGGAGGGCATCCCAAAGCCTTCCCAGCACTGCCGGTGATGCAGAGTGTGACCAGGCACAGAGCATTTTCATTCAGCTGCACATTCTGAGGTTGGAGCTCTGGCCTTTGAAGTTACCTGTTGATGCCACTGCTCCTGCCAGGCTGCTTTAGACAATCATCCTGTGGTTTGGGTTGGAAGGGACCCTAAAGTTCCTCTCATTTCAACCCCTTGCCATGGGCAGGGAGACCTTCCACTATCCCAGGGTGCTCCAAGCCCTGTCCAGCCTTAGACATTTTCAGGGATGGGACAGCCACAGCTTCTCTGGGCATCCTGTGCCAGAGCCTCCCCACCCTCACAGGGGACAATTTCTTTCCAATATCCCATCTAATCCGGCCCTCTGTCAGTGTGAAGCCATCCCCTTCTTGTCCTGACACTGCAGGCCCTTGCCCAAAGTCCCTCTCCAGCTCTCCTGGAGCCCCTTTAGGCACAGGAAAGGGCTCTGAGGTCTCTCTGGAGCCTTCACCTCCAGGGTGAACACCCCCAGCTCTCAGCCCTTTTCCGTAGCAGAGGTGCTTCAAACTCCATGTGATCATCTTCACAGCTTCCTCTGGACTCACTCCAAGAGATCTTTGTCCTTCATATGTCAGGGAACCCAGAGCTGGATGCAGCCCTCCAGGTGGGATCTCATGGGAGCAGAGTGGAGGGGAGAATCACCTCCTTGGACCTGCTGCCCACGCTGCTTCTGATGCAGGCCAGGAAGGTGAAGGGGAGCACGGCCTCCTCAGCTGGATCCTGAAATCCTTGAATTCCAGGCTGCTTGAAAACTTCCTCTTACCTACCTGTGAGATGGATGCTGTGATAAATTAATTCCCAGCTTTGGAAGTCTTGCCTTTTAGTGGAGTTAGACACTGTTTCCTCACCCAAAACTCGTCTGTGGAGCTGGCTGGTGAACAGAAGTGATGCCAAGCTCTCTGGGGAGTACAGAAGTTACCTGTAACTTCTGTAAATTCTGTCAGCTGCAAATGTGTTTGTGCTGTGCCACCACAGCTGTGTTTTCTGTTAAGGGCAGCAGAAGCCAAAGGATCCCCTGTTTAGAAACCCATGAATTTGGTAACAGTGGGACATGCTTGTCCTGGGACCTGCTGGGTGCCATGTCAGGAGAACGAAAACCGTGCAGTGGACTGTAAATTAATTAAAATTTTGTGCAATGGGCACTGTATTTTTTGTAAGTCTAAGTTTAATCTAGTGCTGTGACTTTTAAAACATGGTTACCTTTTGTACTGTACTACTTTTCTTTACTCTCTTAATGGAAGATAACGTCCTGGTTGCCCAGCCCCTTTTCCAGTAAATTAAGGACGTTTTGTTTGCATGCTGGTCACTTTAATTTACATTGTTCTAGGAATATAATGCACATTCCTGGGAAAATACTCTTTTTCCAATAGAGGGAGTGTTAGTGCCAGGCAATGCCCTTCTTTCTCACTCTCTTTGCATTTTGTAAACCTACCTATAAGCAAATAAAGGGTGTCTTGTGGCTTGGTGCTGTTTGGGCTGAGTTTGCTCCCCACTCTGCACCAGCCAACTGACTTCTCTGAGCCGTGACACTCACACAAAAAAGATCAACCTATTCATAACAGCAGAGTGAAGGGAAAGTAGGTCCTCCCAGAAACCTGCCTCTGGATGGTAGGGCTGAGTCCTCGTCTCTGTCACCCTTTGCATTCGTTTGCCTAATCTCCTGCAGACAAAAAAGTCATGTTGGCATCCAGAAGGTCTTTAAAGGAAAAAAAAAAAATAGAAGGGAAAAAAATAAAGAAAGGAATTCAAACCTCTAATCCCTGTCACCTTCCCCTCAGAAGGCTGGGGGTGGTGTGGGGTGGGGAGGAGTTGAGCAGCCCCGGCTCTCAGAACAAAACTGATCTAAGCCCTTTGCACAGCAGACAAAGCCTGGGAAGGGGATGCCCGTCTGGGAGCAGCAGCTGGGCTGTGAACCCCCAGAGCCCTCTGCTCCGAGTCCTGCTGGATCCCTGCCCTGCTCTGCCACTCCCTGGGGAGGTGGGATGCACTGGGACATCCTGTCCCCATTCCCCAGCTTTCCTTGGATCAATCAGCCCCCTGCCCCCGGCATTTGGAAGGGAAGGGGATGTGTAAAGGGGAGGTAACAAGTTGGCATCCAGCAGGTATTTGGGATGTGGTGATGAAAGCACTGAGTTCTCTCAGCTCCTGATTGTGGGGAGGGTCTCCCATCCCGAGATCATTCCTTTGCTTTCCCTGCACTGTGCAGGTTTGGGTGCTCGTTCGGGTGTGTGGGGCCAGATCCTGCTCCAGACTCAGCTGAGCCTGGAATCTGCTCTCCTGCTGCAGGCGGGATGCGGATCTGACCCAGCCTGAGCCTAATCTCCAGCAGCTGCCCTGGCTGCGAGTTTCCTTCAGAGCAAGACAGGCAGCCACTGATTAAAACCCAAGCCAAGGGGGCAATGACCCCCAATTTACTGCCTGCCCTGCAGCAGTCCAGGGGGTTTAGAATTCAACCCCCCAAGCTCTGAAAAGGCTGTGGGAGTGCAGGAGGCTCCGGAGAAGTCCCTGGAGAAGCTGAGCACCAGAGCAGTGTGGGGAGGCAGAGGAGGGTGAGCAGAGCACTGGAGAGCTGGGCTGCATCTGCCCAGGCTGTAAATCCAGTGTGAATCATAGAAACGGAATTAACTTAAAATGATCCTTTCAAGGTGAAATAGTAGGGGTTGCAACTGTTTGTTTTTGTCACACGGGTGTGTGCCGCTGTGATTTTTAGGAATCTTTTCCTGGTAATTTAGCTTCAGGATATTTGTCATATGCCGTGGTGTCTTTAATGGGGAGGCATAATAGTGTGTGCTCTGGGTTCAACACCAAAGCAGACAGCATGTATTTAAAATGTAAAAGGCAGATTTATAATGTTTCCAGTGACACAGAATGATAAAAGCCAATTACCAAAAAATATAGAAAATTAATTTAGATCAAAAAGAAGCATCCTTCTGTCTGTCTCACGTCTGCTGTTCTGGGATTTCTGCATAAATCTAAATGTTTTGGTTCTATTTAGTGCTGTGGGTACTTTGATTAATTTAGCTACATGTTACTGTCATGTTGGGCACATTCATCTTCTGTCTTGAAACATGTACTCCTCAGCCTCTCTATCATTCCACCCCTTCAGGCCTTATTTTCATCACATTTAAGAGAACTCTCCCCTGCCTGTCTTTATCTTGTTAGGCTTTCAGCAGCTTAAGTTGAATCTTCATTCTTTCACTCTTGCTGTCAAACCTCCTTTACCGAGTTATCTCATTTTCCTATTCATAACATCTAACCCATTATATTTAATACTCAGACACAATTGCATCTGAACATTATGTAGGACTTGCCAGCACAAATACTTGTAAATGAAATCAGACCACCCCTGGAAGGAGCAGTGGTGGCTTTGCCTTGCCAGTGTGTTTTAAATTGAAAAATGCCCAGGACTAAATCCAGTCCTGGAGTAAGTGAAGTCAGTAGAGCTTCATCTGCCGAGCTGAGATGGATTTGACCCTGAAGTAGTGAAAGCTGGAAGGTTAATAACGATCACATAATCTGATATGAAGCAGAAATTAGTGTCAGAACTGTCCCAGTGGGGGTGTGTACATCTAAAGATGACAAAGCCCTTTACAAGGATGGGTAAATAATAATGTTCATACTGCAGCTGGAAAACCGAGGCAGGGGAGTGGAGGGACTTCCCAAATCTCAATAAACTGTTAGTGCTGAGGCCAGATTTTTGTAGGAGAGGATCCAAATCTCCTTTCAGGGTGGGGGTCTCTGGGTCCTCAGTGGCAGGGCTGGACGCTCATCCCCATGGGACAGGACAGTTTGGGTTTTCTCCCTCTGCTTTTTGAACTGATGAAACGGTGCTACAGAGGGGCCTCAGCAGCAGATACTTTGAAAAAAGATAGGAGGAAAAAAAAAGAGAAAGAGGATGACTACTGGGTTAATCTTTTTGGCAAAGTTCTGCTGCTCTTGCCCCTTTGCAGAGGTTGCAGCAGTGGGGATCAGCAGCTGCAGAGGCACTGCTGGCCATCCCAGGGGCTCCTGCTCAGTTTTTGAGGTGGATCCCAACACTTCTGCCTGTTGCAAGAGCTGGGCCAGTGTGTGAAAGATGATATATGAATTAGTTCCTTCTGGTAGCACTGGACAAAACTCAGTGACCCAGGAAATGTTTTCCTCCCCTTTATTCCTATAACTGCCTTCCTTTGCTGGCAAGCTGACCTTTTTAAATGCTTCATCCTTTCCCTCCCAAATGTGGAATTTCCTCCCAAAAAAAAAAAATCATTCTGGCTCAAGCCCCAAGGCTGGTCAGACTCAGCACAGGCTAGAAATGGGTTTTGATACAGGACAGCATCATGCTTTTGGCAGAGTGTCCTGGCCTGGGAGAGCAGCAGTGGAGAATTGCTCTGGGCTGGGGGAACCCTGCTCCTCCCTGGGGCTGGCCTCACACTTCTCCTCGAAAAGGGGTCCAAGTGTTTTCTCTGTGCATTGCTCTATTTTTAGGAGGAGGAAAAGCTATTTTAAGCTACCCTAAAATGTTTTTATGGCTCTTTCTGAGCCTTCTGTAGCTAGCTGGTCTCATGGTAATTAAGGCATTTGGCCTTACAAGTGGAAGGATTATGAAAACAGTTTCAGTGATTTCTAGAAGTGCTCCAATGTATTCCCAAAATAGGATTTTTTTTGCATGTGTGTTTGTGTTTGCTTTAGTGTTTTGGTTTTTCTTACCAATGAATGATGCTGAGTGAAAACACAGTGTCTGCCACTTTGACTGGGGTGCTCTGACCCAGCCTTTGAGCATGGAGAGCACTGGAGAGCATTTCCTAGACATTAATATGCACCACTTACATGAAAGGGCATTATTTTTATTAACTGGAGCAATTAAAATACCTTTGCTTAGCTTCTACTTGTCTTAACTGCTGGCAAAAGCTGCTGGAAGATTTATATGGGAATTTTTCCTGCATAGAAGTAGGGAAAGAGCCCAGATTTGGGGCTTAGGGACAATCCACTGCCTGTGGGATCGTGGCACTGAAATCACAGGGCAGCTCCAAACTTTTTAAAGGGATGATTAATGTTTTACCTCTGCTCTTCCCGCTAGAACCAAGTCAGCTGAACCAAAATAGTTCCATTCAAAAGGAATATTTTCTGTGGTGCGTAGGTGATGTCGAAATGTTATACACCCGTGGGGTCTGGGATGGTATCAGCCACAGTGCTGTGGGATTGTCTGCATTTCAGTGCATGTGTGAAGGAGATGGATGGGGCAGTGAGAAACAAAAAGTATCACTTGAAGGGCTGGCAGAGGAAAAGACTCCTTGTGTTCCCAGAGAGATGCGTGGGGCTGCTTGGCTGCAGTCAGCCCAAGCTGAGCAGTTGGTGCAAGCCAGCATTGATGCTGTTAAATTTAATACCAAACTGGAAAGAATGAGGTTGACGATGGCCCTTATGGCCAACAATTTGCTCTCTGGAACATATTTCTAAATTCTCTGTGGTAGAAACAGAGGTTTAATAACGTCAGATGAACATGTAAATAGAATAATGTCTTAAACAATCTCATTACAAGCCCTAGTGCAGTCAATATAATCAGTCTAATACCTGGCAATCAGATAGAAAAATACCCTTTTGCAAAAACTACATTTATTCAAATATTTCTAGAACGATTAACTCGAGGCACAAACACAGGTTAATGTCTTTGGGACTGGGTACCTTAAACATTAAAATTTATTATTATTATTTATTTTTATTAGCTTTATGTGGCAGAAGATTTATAATATTCTCGTTTTTATTAAGTACTTGTGGTTTTTAAAACTGATCGTAATTGTTGCTGGGCAAATCTCAAATGGGGAAGAGGATTGGCTGGTTTAGTTTTGATTAAACTCTCAGAAGTTTGGGCATTTGTCCAAACTATCTCAACTCCTGCATTTCTAATATGGGTCTGCATATCTTCAGAGGATAGACTTTTATTTTTCTCTTTATCTTTTCCTTTCTTTTTTCATTTCTCTTGTGAAGGTTCCTGTCCTGGTTGTGTTTGGGTCAGACACATGGTAGAGTATTTTAGTATATCTGCTTCTGAATGTGGCCTGGGAAAGGCAGCCAGGAAAAGGGTTCAAATAGTTTGCAGCAAATAATTAAAAAGAAGTTATCTGTATCCCTCAGCTGTTAACCCTTAAAAACCAGGTTCATGCTACATAAAAATCATAACATCATAGAGTATCTGGAATCAAAAGGGAACTACAAGGATGATGAAATCCAAGTCCATATTTATCTGTATTTTGAGCTGCAGACACATCAAGGCCTTTCAGAGGTAAATAATTATATAAATATTTTCGTAGGCAATATGAATAGAAAAATATGAACAGGTAATTTTGACAAATGTATAGAAAATGCTTTTCCTGTGATGCTAACACATTAAATTACAGAAAAATAGGTCAGGAAATGTCCTACTACAACACCCTTTTCATTCAGTTAAGTAAATGGAATTCTGTAGCTTCAAAACATGCTTTTTTTTTTTTTTTTGTTGGTATTTAGTGTACACATGGAGATGCATGAAATTTATTTGTCTCATGGGTTTCAAAGTTATTCAAAGAAAAATGTCAGTGTAATTAGACTTGTGTAGGTGGATTTTTTTTTTACTTAGAAGAAATGACACCCAGTATGAAGTTTCAGACTTTTTACTCTGTTGAAATCATTTGCATCTTTAGGCAGGATTTAAGCACCTGTTGCAGCAGGTTGTTACCAGGGTGGCAGTGTCAGAGCCCCCAGTGACACAAAGGAGGATTTGGGGCTGTACAAACACAAACACAAACACAAAAACACAGCCCAGTGTCTGTGTGCACTGCTCCAGAGTTTGTTGCAGTGTCCATGGCCACATCCTCTCAGTGTGGTGGAGGCTGGCTCTGAACAGCTGCTCCTATTTCCCATTTTCAGGCTGGCTGGGTTGCTGGAAGGAGCCTTGTTGGACTGGAGGGCATCTCTTGCAGCGTTGGTTTGGGTACAGGCAAGGTGTAGTGCATGGGTGGAGCAGTTTTTACAAGGATTGTGTCCATCATGTTCTGGAGAAGCTGCTGATGGAAAACCAGGGTGCCTCCTCCCCTCCTGGAGGGATAAATTCATGCTCAGTACCTGGTCCTACCATGGAGCACAACCCCAGTTTTGATTTTGGGTTCCAGAGCTGTGCTCAGCCCTCCTCTTTATGTAGGCTTTTTGTGGACCAGTGAACAGACTTTTATTCCTTTCTTCAGCAAGAACAACTTTCTCCATTTCCTCTCAAGGACAGGCTTTTGCTGTTATAATTGTGCAACTCCACCTGGGTTAAAACAGAAAAGTGTTTCTAATTGGATCCAGGCTAATATCAGGCCAGCTCGCCGTGGTTTTCCAGCCTGACTGAGATATTCCACCCTCTGCCAAGCAAAAGGACACAATTTCTGCTGTAAAATCCCCGTGATTTTCACTTGGAAAAAAATACCTTTTTTTTTTTTCTTTTCCTTAAGAAAACCAGAATAAAAAATGTAATAAAAATATTTTATACAGGGCTGTATTTTGATAGTTTTGGGAATGATGCTTTACTAGACCAGTTTCTGGTCACTGGTAGGTGTTGGTGGTGCTGAGAGCTCTGTGCACAAACCCACCAGGAATGTTTGAGCCATGACCACCAGCGTTTGCATTCGGTCACCTTCTTCCAGTGCTGAGTTTTAAGTGCTGCAGCATTATGTAGTTTTATTATTTTAATAGATGAGAGAG